>NC_084747.1:34075715-34105715 GCF_033978785.1 Entelurus aequoreus | reverse complement strand
TACTTCTAGTATCAGGAGACGCCGAACCAAACCCTGGACCTGTAACTACACGGTTAATGCTGTCCAGCCTGGCGAAGCCTCGCAATGCTGTTGCTGATGACGCCATTGAAGCTAACTTAGGTACGGGACCTCGACAGAGCTATGCTAAAAACATTAGCTCTCCACCTACGCCAGCCCTCATCTGCTCATCACGACCCGTGCTCACCTGCGTTCCAGCGATCGACGGCGCGCCGAAGGACTTCACCAGATCATCGGTGCGGTCGGCGGCTAGCGTCGGATAGCACGTCTGCTATCCAACTCAAAGTCCTCCTGGTTGTGTTGCTGTAGCCAGCCGCTAATACACCGATCCCACCTACAGCTTTCTTCTTTGCTGTCTCCATTGTTCATTAAACAGATTGCAAAAGATTCACCAACACAGATGTCCAGAATACTGTGGAATTTTTCGATGAAAACAGACGCTGTTTGTATTGGGACACAATGGTGTCCCAATACTTCCGTTCAATCCGCGACGTCACGCGCAAACGTCATCATACCGAGACGTTTTCAGCCGGATATTTCCCGGGAAATTTAAAATTGCACTTTATAAGTTAACCCGGCCGTATTGGCATGTGTTGCAATGTTAAGATTTCATCATTGATATATAAACTATCAGACTGCGTGGTCGGTAGTAGTGGGTTTCAGTAGGTCTTTAACGGCAAGGAAGTCAGCGTTTGTGGGGATTTTTTAGTCAGATGCAAGAACAAAGTTTTCATGCTTTGCTGAATGAATGAATGAATCAATCAATGAATGCATGAATGAATGAATGATTTAGGCTGCCAATGTGAAGGATTGTATATCCAAGATCAAATACTTCTCTTAACTGGACTTTCAGACAAAAATGTACATAGGTGATGATACAAAGCATGTTTTAATGGAGGATAGATTGAGCTGCTTCAAATAAAAATACCAGAGAAGGTAAGAAATACCCCAAATGGGTTTTTAATTCCATCAATTAAAATAAATGGGACCAAGAAATATTTAATAAAATGTTTATGAAAGTGAATTACTCCTTTTCTTTTTATCATTTAAATGAGCAAACTGTATTAAAAGTAATCAGAGCATTTTAATTGAAGTTAAAACCAAAGAAAACAAACTCCAAAGGCATCAATGCCACACCTGCTGTGAATGTCATCGCACATACCTGACTTGGGAGCATGTGTGTGGTTTCGGGCAGTAGATATAGCTTGCAAGACGCCTTTCTGGGCCAGCACTCTATAGTGCTAAGTACCCACCATATGTGACCGCATTAAAGACTGAGGGGCTGGGGGACTTAGATACTGGGGAGATTTATTAGTTTAGCGGGGAAATTCCAAACCGTTTAAGAGTTACAGTAGTCCTCTGTGCACTGAGGCATTTTTGTTGCTACTTACCTGGTCTGTCTTTGCAAACATGGTTGTTGCTGCTTCATCCCAGGAAGCCTTGGAGGCCTGCCCTAAAGATCAATGCTCTTGATTGCTAAGATGTATTCAGTGGTAGTGATTAGTGAAAACTGAAAAGTGACTAAAAGAACAGTACGGGCCAGATTGTTTAAAGTTAAAGTAATACGAGGTGTGGTGAAATTATCCTCTGCGTTTGACCCATCCCCTTGTTCCACCCCCTGGGAGGTGAGGCGAGCAGTGAGCAGCAGCGGTGGCCGTGCTCGGGAATCATTTTGGTGATTTAACCCCCAATTCCAAGCCTTGATGCTGAGTGCCAAGCAGGGAGGTAATGGGTCCCATTTTTCCCCTCGGCACATGAACAATAACAAGATCTGATAGCTCAGGCATAGCTCATTTTATTACCTATTCTGTGTTATGTGTTTTATGTTGCACGATTGCACCAAGAAAAATTCCTAGTTTGTGAACCCGTTCTCAAACAATGGCAATAAAAACTATTCTGATTCTGATTTTATAGTCTTTGGTATGACTCGGCCGGGGTTTGAACTCACGACCTACATATTTCAGGGAGGACACTCTAACCAAAAGGCCACTGAGCAGTTAGGTGGAGACTTGAGGTTGTGGCCGTCGTTTAATAAGCAAGACTATGATGCATTTTTTTGTTTTGATTGAAAAGTCTTCAGCTCTGCATTAGTTTTTGATGCTTCAGTGCGTGCTTTGGAGGAAATAGGTGTGATCATCTTTACCCATGGAAGATATTGGCCATGCTGAAAGCCTGTAAACTTGTTGCAAAGGTACACCGACAGCGTGTTAGTTTCTGTGATAAGATTGACAAACAAACACATGTTGAGTTAGCCAGAGGCCTAAATAGGCTGGTTGAAGTCTGCACTTTCCATTTAAACATTGGACAGCCTTTGTGAGGTGATTGTTTTGGAGCAATTTAAAGAAACGCTGCCCAATAGAATTGCAATTAATGAAAGAAATGTCCCAGCAGATGAGTTTGCGAAATGTTCTTTTATGCGTGGTTGTGTGTTTCAGAGTTCTGGTACATGTTTGCAGAATCGATGCAGTCAGTGCCAGGACACCAACCTAAAGGTGATACTAAGCCATGCAATAGTTTTACTCAAATCCACTAACTGCTGTCATCAGGCAGGTCATTGGAAGGCTGAGTGTGCGGTATCGGAATAAAAGGCGGCAGACCTCATGTTAAGCCTGTAGTTGCTGCTGTGTTGGATGGTACGATTTTTGGTGACTGTAGTGTTGTCCCGATAGCAATATTTTGGTACTTTTCGATACTTTTCTAAAAAAAAATTGCATAATTGGCTTTATTTTTAACAAAACATCTTACGGTACATTAAACATTTGTTTCTTACTGCAAGTTTGTCCTTAAATAAAATAGTGAACATACAAGAAAACTTGTATTTTATTAGTAAGTAAACAAACAAAGGCTCCTAATTTAGCTGCTGACATATGCAGTAACATATTGTGTCATTTTCCATTCTATTATTTTGTCAAAATGATTAAGGACAAGTGGTAGAAAATTAATTATTAATCTACTTGTTCATTTACTGTTAATATCTGCTTACTTTCTCTTTTAACATGTTCTATCTCCACTTCTGTTAAAATATAATAATCACTTATTCTTCTGTTGTTTGGATGCTTTACATTAGTTTTGGATGATACCACAAATTTGGGTATCAATCCGATAGCAAGTCGTTACAGGATCATCCATTGGTCATATTCGAAGTCTGCATGTGTCCTCATATTTCCTAAGTTTATAAACATAATATAAATTTTAAAAAAAACGAAAGAAGATGTGATGCAAAAAAATATTGATGTAATCATAGTAGTATTGACTAGATACGCTCCTGTACTTGGTATCATTACAGTAGATGTCAGGTGTAGAGCCACCAATGGCGTTTGTTTACATTTTAAAGCCGGTGAGCTACGGTGTGTAGTGAAACATGTTTAGATTTAGAAGTAGCTAAAACACTGCTGACTGCGGCTGGACTTTAGCCGCTAGCTAGCTAGCCATGTCTTAAAGCACCTCTTCCTGTGGGCGTTTCAGTGTTATAACTTCACCTTTATCGTTAGTTTTTAAGCCAAAATGCGTCCGTTCTCCCTTTTCTGTCTACACACTGTGTCTGCTTGTAAGTACTCCGTGATTGTGCACTGCGGAACATGCTCGTCTGCACGTAAACCAGCAATGACACAACGGAGGGACGGGGGCTGGGGGACCGGTACTTTTCAGAGGCGGTATAGTACCGAATATGATTCAATAGTATCGTGGTACTATACTAATCCCAGTATACCGTACGACCCTACCCAGAGGTCTTGGCTACATGTGTTCCATTTATACGTAGTGGGTTTTTTCCTCTGGTTGATAGCAGCATAAAAGTTCCTGTTCAGATTCTGAGGCACAATGCTGCTTACGATTCTTCTATTGTGGGTTCTCTACTGCCAAGGGAATGGGTTTGTCTGTGTTACCTATTCCTTTACAGTTCGACAGAGTGTTATTGTGCTGTGAGCTGGTAGAGGGTGAAGTGTCTCTTGGGGTGCGTACATTATTCTTGGTGATAGCTCGGCTGGTACTTCTCTCTCGTCGTCAGAAAGGCAAGATCCAACTGAACGTATTGTAGAAGAGAGTGTGACTGTATCATCAAAACTGTTGTCACACGAGCAACAGCTACGTTCGCGCCAGAGGCCATGTCGGAACCACTGTGTAAAGATTTGGAAGTTCCATTTTTGTCTGGTTTTCCTTTGTTAGAGTCACTGAAGGGACTGGAAAATTAGGAGAGGAATGACACATCTCTGCAAGAATGTTTTTATCCTGTTGTGTCTGCAGCTGAGGTTGGTTGTGCAGCGTGTGGATACTTTATACACAACAGTCTGCTGGTAACAAGATGGCTGTGTTGGAAACGTACATTTCTAATGATAGCCCACAACAAAAGGTAACATTTTGTTCAGAAAACGTGCCACCGTATTTTGGCATGCGTGATGTTTCTGATGATGTAAAGACTTGTCATGTGTGTCAGTTGACAGGACAGCCGAATGAGAAAGTGAAGTCTGCTCGGTTGCAGCCTATTCCAGTTGTAAGTAGGGATGCATCCAGAATACCTGTATCTTTATGGCGCCAGAACACTGCCAGTAAGATTTGGTATCTAAAAAAAAAACCCGACATGAATAAAAAAGTTGTATTGGCACCGAAACAAGTTTTGACAACAAATAAATACAAACATGGAAAAAATATAATATTTTTGGTGGATGTTTTCGATGCCAATATTCAAATTTTTGTACACTTTTTGTCAGGCTTGTCAAAAATTAATCATATAGAGCAGCACGGCGGTACAGGGGTTAGTGAGTGTGCCTCACAATACCAAGAACTGTGTGGAGTTTGCATGTTCTCCCTGTGACTGTGTGGGTTCCCTGCGATACTTCCTCCCACCTTCAAACAGATGCACCTGGGGATAGGTTGATTGGCAACACCTTGTCCAGGATATACCCTGGGATAGGCTCCAGCACCCCCTGTCATCCCAAAAGGTAGATAGAAAATGGATGGATGGAAACAATCATATAATAAATCATGCATAAACTGTATCATAACTAATACATATGGGTAATTGCTTTAAAGTTATTTTTATTTGCTTTGTAATTAGAATGTATGCATAGTAATAAATTAAACATTTAATAAATAACAGAAATATATCCTAGTAAACTCTTAGTGCTGAAATCAACTGCATATATCAAACCAATTGTGAAAGTAGCGAAGTTGACCAGAGTGCTTCACGAAGTAGTCAAAGAGTAATAAAGTAGTTCACTGTATCATGTTTACAAATACAAGATTTCTCTCTGAGCCGGAGATGAATCTGCCAACAGCAACATGTACAGGTCTACTCAAGATAAATGTCAAAAACTACTTTTGCTTTATAATTTCATGTTTTGAAGCTTCTTTAAACTTAATGTAGATGCCCTCGGTCCTCCTTTCTTCTTTAACTGTGTTTTACTTGCATGCCCAAGTCCAGTAAAACTGCTGCTTACGGGTAATCTTGTTGTAAGCCCCGCCCACAGGCACCCGCCCCTCATGCTAAAACTCTGCATTTACTTTGAAACCGTAAAAACAATATATATATATATGTATATATATGTATATATATATATATATATATATATATATATATATATATATATATATATATATATATATATATATATATATATATATATATATATATATATATATATATATATGTCTTAATTAGATTATCAAAAAAAATAGTGCTCGATACTGTGGTAGAGCGTAATATGTATGTGTGGGGGAAAAAACCCCAAGACTATTTCATCTCTACAGGCCTGTTTCATGAGGGGTTTCCTCAATCATCAGGAGATTTGGATAATTGAGGAAACCCCTCATGAAACAGGCCTGTAGAGATGAAATAGTCTTGTGATTTTTTTCCCACACATACATATATATATATATATATATATATATATATATATATATATATATATATATATATATATATATATATATATATATATATATATACACAGTATATATATATATATATATATATATATATATATATATATATATATATATATATATATATATATATATATATGTATATATGCATATATATATATATATATATATACATATACATATATATATATATATATATATATATATATATATATATATATATATATATATATATATATATATATATATATATATATATATATATATATATATATATATATATATATATATATATATATATATAATGAGGTTTTTTTCTCATTGTGCTTTTTGCTTTTTTCCTAATTTTTGAGTGTCTTTTCTTTTTTGGTAATGTGCCGAAGGCCAATTAAAAACCAGTCACGGACCACAGATGGCCCTGTGCTGCACTTTGGGAACCACAGCTGTAGAAGTTAACTGTTTATGGCCACTTTAGTCTTAGAATCGTAGTATATTTGTTCATCCTATAGCCACATATTTGACGCGAGTCAGCTTACGTCCGCGCCGGAAGAAGTATAACCAGCTGTTCATCTGGAGGGTTTTTCCAGTGTGTTTAAGGGGGAATAAACGGGGAAGTCCTTCTTCAGCTGCCACCTTGTTTTATCATATATTACTGCCTTTGCAAATGTTAATGTTTAATTTTTTATATATAAACCAACACAAAATCCGTACTTTGGAGCAATGTTCACGGATTCTAGTATTTGGCTTTGTTAGCTTTGCGTCAACTGCGACCAACGATGATGGTCGCAGTTGAGGGAAGAGTTGTTTGATGTTGGATGCTAGAAAATGTCCAATTTGTTGCAACAATCAGCTTTAATGCAGTGCTGCATTGCATTTTTGTGCAGGTCATGCCATGCATGTTTGCAAGATGAGCGGGCGAAGTGTGCCGCCATGCTCGGGGTGGGGTGTGGCCGCGTGCCTGTTGGCAAGTCTGTTGTCCACTCTCCGGATGATTTCATTTTATTACGTGGCTTGGTTGGTGGAGCAGCTGTGCCAGCAACCTGAGGGTTCCTGGTTTGATCCCTGGCTTTCGCCATCCAAGTCACGTCCCTTGTGTCCTTGACGCTTCACCTTTGCTCCTGATGGGTCGTGGTTAGGGCCTTGCATGGCATCTCTTGCCATCAGTGTATGAATGGGTGAATGTGGAAATAATGTGAAAACGCTTTAAGTACCTTGAAGGTAAAAAAGTGCTATACAAATATAACCCATTTGTTTTTATAATATTTTCACGATCGACTGGTAAGGCCCCAAAGATCGACTGGTCGATCTGGATCAATGGGTTGACGACCACTGCCCTAGTGTATTTGGTTTTTAGTATAGGTGCCTTTAAAAGTGGCAAGATAAAAACTATGTAAAAAATTGATATAAATGGAGATAGAATATTTTAACAAACATCGACATTCAGCTACAAAATTGCAAGAAGATCTTTACTTCATCTACAATTATAGACCTTCATAGAGCAACGCAAATGATTGGTGAACACGATAATATGGAACTGAAAACCTTCAGCAGCATAGATCACAATAGTTCGGAATTTCATAAGGATATAAATCGGGATACCATTTTTTTCTTTCATCCATCCATCCATGTTCTACCGCTTGTCCCTTCTGGGATCACGGGGGGTGCTGGAGCCTATCTCAGCTGCATTCGGGCGGAAAGCGGGGTACACCCTGGACAAGTCGCCACCTCATCACAGGAGCAATAATTATTTTATTATACAGACAAACAATAAATATAACGGGAACATTAAAATCGACAACAAACTGTCGGATATTTATTCAAACAGCAGAAGTTTGCATGCAAACTACAACAACGTGAAGCATTTTTTGGAACATTTCAACAAACCTTTCAAAGTTATTGCTATCTCAGAAAAAGGAAGGATATGAACTAAATTATATCAACAGAACCGACAAGAACGGAGGGGGAGTAGCTGTGTACATGATGAAGAACTTCAACTACAAAGTGGTAAAACATATGTAATTAGCTATTGATAATATCTTAGAATGTATAATCATTGAAATATGTCATGAAAAAAGCAAAAACGTACTGATCCGTTGTATATATAGATCACCTAAATCAAACATTAATACGTTTGAGAACTGGATTAAGGGAACTTTTACTGAAATCAGTCAAAAAATATCTTTCTTATTTGGAGACTTCAACATTGACCTCTTGAACCCAAACAAACAAAAGCCCATATATGACTTTATGGACATAATGTATAGGCTTAATTTACAGTATATCCTAAAATCACAAGGCCAAGTAGAATCTCAGGACACAGCGCCATACTTATTGAAAATATTTTTACTAACGACTTGACAAAAGTACCACAAGTAGCCTGCTAATATCCAACATCAGTGATCATCTGCCAGTTTTCATAATCTATGACGGAAACTACAAGAAGAGGAACATTGTTGGCAAAAATAAATTTCGAAGAATATGTGCAGAACAAAGTATGACAGCTTTTAAAGGCCTAATGAAATGAAATGTTCTTATTCAAACGGGGATAGCAGATCCATTCTATGTGTCATACTTGGTCATTTTGCGATATTGCCATATTTTTGCTGAAAGGATTTAGTAGAGAACATCGACGATAAAGTTCGCAACTTTTGGTCGCTGATAAAAAAGCCTTGCCTGTACCGGAAGTAGTGTGATGTCACAGGTTGAAGGGCTCCTCACATTTGCACATTGTTTACACCAGCAGCGAGAGCGATTCGGACCGAGAAAGCGACGATTACCCCATTAATTTGAGCGAGGATGAAAGATTTGTGGATGAGGAACGTAAGAGTAAAGGATTAGAGTGCAGTGCAGGACGTATCTTTTTTCGCTCTGACCGTAACTGAGGTACAACGGCTCATTGGATTCCACACTTTCTCCTTTTTCTATTGTGGATCACGGATTTGTATTTTAAACCACCTCGGATACTATATCCTCTTGAAAATGAGAGTCGAGAACGCGAAATGGACATTCACAGTGACTTTTATCTCCACAACAATACATCGGCGAAGCACTTTAGCTACGGAGCTAACGTGATAGCATCGTGCTTAAATGCATATAGAAACAGACGAAATAAGCCCCTGACTGGAAGGATAGACAGAAGATCAACAATACTATTAAACCATGGACCTGTACCCACACGTTAATGCTGTACCTCCTGGCGAAGCCTAGCAATGCTGTTGCTAACGACGCCATTGAAGCTAACTTAGCTACGGGACCTCGACAGAGCTATGCTAAAAACATTAGCTCTCCACCTACGCCAGCCAGCCCTCATCTGCTAATCACGACCCGTGCTCACCTGCGTTCCAGCGATCGACGGCGCGACGAAGGACTTCACCCGATCATCGATGCGGTCGGCGGCCCGGAGACGGTGGAAGTCAAGGTGAGGACAGCGGCACGGCGGCGGGCGTTGTAACGTCGGATAGCGTGTCTGCTATCCAACTCAAAGTCCTCCTTGTTGTGTTGCTGTAGACAGCCGCTAATACACCGATCCCACCTACAGCTTTCTTCTTTGCAGTCTCCATTGTTAATTGAACAAATTGCAAAATATTCACCAACACAGATGTCCAGAATACTGTGGAATTTTGCGATGAAAACAGAGCTGTTTGTATTGGGATACAATGTGTCCCAATACTTCCGCTTCAACCCTTGACGTCATGCGCAAACGTCATCATACCGAAACGTTTTCAGCCGGAAGTTTCCCAGGAAATTTTAAATTGCACTTTATAAGTTAACCCAGCCGTATTGGCATGTGTTGCAATGTTAAGATTTCATCATTGATATACAAACTATCAGTAGTGGGTTTCAGTAGGCCTTTAAGAATGAGCTGAGAGTTCAAAGTTGGGACAATGTATCCAGTGACAATTATTTTCTCAAACTAAAGATAACTCGGCTGACATTGAACGGTTGTTCTGGGAAGTTTCAGGAAGTATGGGGTGGTTTCCTAAAATATGTAAAAGAGACTGATGTCAAATTTAAACCCATTTGAAAAGTAATTGAAAGGTAGATAATTGATGAGCCCTTTGTCAGTTTTTGTATACTTCTCCACCGTGTTGGCGACATTCAGGAGTGCAGTTGACTTCATGTCAAAATTTGCCTGTACTTATTTGATGGTGTTTCTGTCAGGTTTTTTGTTGTTGTTGTTTTTTTTATTTTATTTTGTATACAATTTATGCTAGTTACTTGTTTGGGGGAGACAACAAGAACATTTGGCATTTCGATGTACTTCTGGACTGTAAATGTCAAAAATCCAATAAACAAATGTTTAAAAATAATAAAGAGTGGAATACAAATAAGGCAACAGGAGAAATACCCCACACTTCTGATTTGTAAAGTAAATTTGTACAGCAGATATGGGCATACACATCTATAATATCATTTGACTGAGTTGCTGGACAGGACATATTTGAAAATAAATAATACAACAATAATAATAATATTATGGTATGTGGGCTTGTATTAAGCCTCAGGGAGTTGAACGCCCCTGCCTTACATAGTTCCGGGTCACCCTTGGGCAAGGTGTAGCACCCGAATGCCCCTTTCCCCCATCAGGGTTACGATACCCCCATGAACCAAACTAAAAGAGGATGCGTTACCCGGCCCGGAGGAAGCCCGGGGCCCTCCTCCGGAGCTAGGCCCGGAGGTAGGGCTCGTCAGTGAGCGCCTGGTGGCCGGGCTAGCCACGGAGCCCGGCCGGGCACAGCCCGAAGAAGCTACGTGGACACACCATCTTCTCCGCCACGTGGGCCCACCACCCGCGGTCGGAACCAGTGGGGTCGGGTGCGCTGCCAAGTGGATGGCAGTGAAAGTGGAGGCTCCAGACGGACCAATTCGGGGCAGCAGAGGCTGACTTTCGGGACGTGGAACGTCTCTACGCTGGTGGGGAAGGAGCCTGAGCTGGTGCGAGAGGTTGAGCGCTACCGGTTGGATCTGGTGGGGCTTACCTCTACGCATAGCAAGGGCTCTGAAACCACACTCCTGGACAAGGGATAGACCTTGTTCACTTCTGGAGTTGCTCAGGGTGTGAGGGCACAGGCGGGTGTGGGGATACTCACGAGTCCCCGGCTGAGTGCCTGTACGTTGGAGTTCACCCCGGTGGACAAGAGGGTCGCCTCCCTTTGCCTTAGGGTTGGGGGGGGGGGGGGGGAACTCTGACTGTTGTTTGTGCGTACGCACCAAACAAGAGTTCAGAGTATTCGGCCTTCTTGGATACCTTGCATGGGGTCCTGTATGGGGCACCGGCAGGGGATTCCATAGTCTTGCTGGGGGACTTCAACGCGCACGTGGGCAATGACAGTGATACTTGGACTGGCGTGATTGGGAGGAACGGCCTCCCTGATCTGAACCTGAGTGGTGGATTGTTATTGGACTTCTGTGCTAGTCACGGACTTGCGATATCAAACACCATGTTCAAGCATAAGGATGCTCATAGGTGTACCTGGTACCAGAGCACCCTAGGCCAAAGATCAATGATCGATTTTGTAATCGTATCAGCTGATCTGAGGCCGTATGTTTTGGACACTCGGGTGAAGAGAGGGGCGGAGCTGTCAACTGATCACCATCTGGTGGTGAGTTGGGTTAGATGGCGGGGGAAACCTCTGGACAGACCTGGCAAACCCAAGCGTGTAGTGCGGGTGAACTGGGAACGTTTGGAGGAGTCCTCTGTCCGGAAGGACTTCAACTCCCACCTCCGGCGGGACTTCTCTGCCTGTGGAGGTTGGGGACATTGAACAGGAATGGGCAGTGTTCAAAGCCTCTATTGCTAAAGCTGCAGCTGCGAGCTGTGGCCAGAAGGTCTTAGGTGCCTCAAGGGGCGGTAACCCTCGAACACCCTGGTGGACAGTGGTGGTCAAGGAAGCCGTCCGACTGAAGAAGGAGTCCTACCGGGGTATGTTATCCCGGGGGACTCCGGAGGCAGTTGTAAGGTACAGACGGGCCCGAAGGGCAGCGGCCGTGGCTGTGGACGAGGCTAAGCAGAGGGTGTGGGAGCGGTTTGGGGAATCCATGGAGAAGGACTATCGGGCGGCACCAAAGCTGTTCTGGAAGACAATACGGCACCTCAGGAGGGGGAAGCAGGGAACCATCCAAGCTGTGTACGGCAAGGATGGGACTTTGCTGACTTCAAGTGAGGAAGTCGTAGGGCGTTGGAAAGAGCACTTTGAGGAACTCCTGAACCCAAATACATCAGACACACCCTCCTTGATAGGAGCAGGGCCTGAGGATGATGGGGGATCGACGTCGATCTCTCTGAGTGAAGTCACTGAGGTAGTTAGACAACTCCACAGTGGCAAAGCTCCGGGGGTTGACGAGATCCGTCCAGAAATGCTGAAGGCTCTGGGTGTTGATGGGCTGTCTTGGTTGATACACCTTTTCAACATTGCGTGGAAGTCTGGGAAAGTGCCGCGGGAGTGGCAGACTGGGGTGGTGGTTCCCCTTTTCAAAAAGGGGGACCAGAGGGTGTGTGCTAATTACAGGGGTATCACACTACTCAGCCTCCCTGGGAAAGTTTACGCCAAGGTACTGGAAAGGAGGGTCCGGCCGATAGTCGAACCTCAGATTCAAGAGGAGCAATGTGGATTCCGTCCTGGTCGTGGAACAACTGACCAACTCTTTACTCTTGCGGGAATCCTGGAGAAGGCCTGGGCCTGTACTTTGTGGATTTAGAGAAGGCGTATGACCGGGTCCCCCGGGAGATCTTGTGGGAGGTGCTGAGGGAGTACGGAGTGAGGGGAACCCTGCTGAGGGCCATCCAATCTCTGTACAACCAAAGCGAGAGTTTTGTCCGGGTGCTTGGATGTAAGTCGGATCCGTTTCCAGTGGGGGTTGGTCTCCGCCAGGGCTGCGCTCTGTCACCTATCCTGTTTGTGATTTTCATGGACAGGATTTCTAGGCGGAGTCGTGGCCATGGCGGAGAGGGTATACGTCTCGGGGGGCTAAGGGTTGCGTCACTGCTGTTTGCAGATAATGTGGTCCTGATGGCACCTTCGGTTCGTGACCTTCAGCTCTCACTGGATCGGTTCGCAGCCGAGTGTTCGGAGGCTGGAATGAGGATCAGCATCTCCAAATCTGAGGCCATGGTTCTCAGCAGGAAACCGATGGTTTGTACAGTCCGGGTAGGGGACGAGACTCTGTCCCAGGTGGAGGAGTTTAAGTATCTCGGGGTCTTGGTTCACGAGTGAGGGAAAGATGGAGAAGGACATCAGCCGGAGAATCGGAGCAGCTGGGGCAGTATTGCAGTCTCTCTGCCGCACTGTTGTGACGAAACGAGAGCTGAGCCAGAAGGCAAAGCTCTCGGTCTACCGAGCTATCTACATCCCTACTCTCACCTATGGTCATGAAGTGTGGGTCATGACCGAAAGAATAAGATCGCGGATACAAGCGGCCGAAATTAGTTTTCTCAGAAGGGTGGCTGGCATCTCCCTTAGAGATAGGGTGAGAAGTTCAGTCACCCGAGAGAGACTCTGAGTAGAGCCGCTGCTCCTTCGCTTGGAAAGGAGCCAGCTTAGGTGGTTCGGGCATCTCGTGCGGATGCCTCACGACATCTCCCTAGGGAGGTCCTCGTTGCACGTCCCACTGGGAGGAGGCCCCGCGGCAGGCCAAGGACCAGATGGGGGGATTATATCTCCTCTCTGGCCTGGGAACGCTTCGGGATTCCCCAGGAGGAAGTCACTAATGTTGCTCTGGAGAGGGAAGTCCTGGGGGTCTCTGCTGGAGCTGTTGTCCCCGCGACCCGATTCCGGATAAGCGGTTGAAGATGGATGGATGGATGGATAATAATAATATTAATATAATAATGATGATAATAATGATTAATTTTGGAAAACGTTAGAGAAATGATTCATTAATTTATTAAATTAGACCACTATTCATGCATTCGTTACGTCTCGTCACGATTACCATAACGTATTATTTCCGGGTCTCCTTATGTTACAATCAATCAAAGTTTATTTATATAGCCCTTAATCACAAATGCCTCAAAGAGATGCACAAACCACAGCAACATCCTCAGCTCTGATCCCACATCAGGGCAAGAAAAAACTCAACCCAATGGGCACAAGGAGAAACCTTGGAAGGGACTGCAGTCTAGCATTAAAAGATTACAGTTGATACAAAATGCTTGCTTGACTTTTGACAAGAACAAGAAGGTTTGATCATCATCATCGGCGGTCACTCGAACGTGTATGACGATCCTCCTGGTAGGGGTGTATCCCTTTATGGAGGATGACTTAGTTTAACGTGGGGAGACTGGTGCACAGACAGTCACCACACGATCATTGACAGAATCGGGTCAGGGTCCAGTGGCATGTAGTCCAAGACGACTGGGGACCCTTCTCTGCTGCAGCCTTCTTCCGCCATCGCAACCGTTGTGGTAGTTCTTAAATCTACCGTCTCCGCCGTTGAGGTCTTCACCGTATCCCTGGCTAGGGGGCAGTCAGGTACTAGGCCTTTGCCAAGGGCCACCTGGGGTAACAGTAGTAAAGGGGTTAACCTCCTAGTGCCCCAAGACCTCATAGAGGAGCCTCCACTGCCGGATGCAATTTAACGTCATGCCCAGGACATGGATCATATTACCCCTATACTGGCTCACCTGCACTGGCTTCCTGTGCAATTAAGATGCAACTTTTACTATGTATACAATGGTCTAGCTCTATCTTGCAGATTGTATTGTATCATATGTTCAGGCCAGAAATCTGCGTTCTAAGACCTCTGGCTTATTAGTGATTCCCAGAGTCCAAAAAAAGTCTGCAGGCTCTAAAGTAAAGTACTCTGGAATGCCCTACCAGCAACAGTTAGAGATTCATTTATACAACCTATAGACATTAATTACCCGGCTTTTTTTAGACCAGTTGACCTGCCGCCTCTCTTGGAGAGATTATCAGGTGGCCACAGATCAGTTCCCACGGAGGAAAGGCTAGCTGTTCCAAGTCGGGACCCGGGGTGGACCACTCCTCTATGCATCAGTTGGGGACGTCTCTGCGCTGCTGATTCGTCAACATGCAAGAAGATCCTCCGGCTGACCTCCCTATGGACTGGACTCCTAAATTATAACCGTATCCACTCGGCATTTATTGCACCGGTCACCCAGGAAATTGAGTTTGGGGGGTTGCTGCGGGCCCTTCCAAGGTTTCTTATTATTCCCTTTGGGGTTGAGTTTTTTCTTGCCCGGACGTGGGATCAGATTTGAGGATGTCATTGTGGTTTGTGCAGCCCTTTGAGGCATTTGTGATTAAGGGCTATTTAAATAGACTTCAATTGATTGATTATACTGTATTCCACACACACACTTAAATGAATAAAATAGTTGCATGTATTAATATACTAAGAAGTATGAGAAGAAATAACAGATATACACTATATTGCCAAAAGTATTTGGCCACCCATCCAAATGATCAGAATCAGGTGTCCTAATCACTTGGCCCGGCCACAGGTGTATAAAATCAAGGACTCAAGCATGGAAACTGTTTATACAAACATTTGTGAAAGAATGGGCCGCTCTCAGGAGCTCAGTGTTTTCCAGCATGGAACTGTCACAGGATGCCACCTGTGCAACAAATCCAGTCGTGAAATTTCCTCGCTCCTAAATATTCCAAAGTCAACTGTCTGTTACGTGTACAGGAGGAGGAGACGGCACAGACAGGAAGGACGTTGTTTGAACTCTATTTATTTATTTATATATATATATATATATATATATATATATATATATATATATATATATATATATATATATATATATATATATATATATATATATATATATATATATATATATATATATATATATATATATATATATATATATATATATATACTGTATATATACAGTATATATACACAATATATATATATAAATAATAAATGAAGTGTGTGTATTCATTCAAGATGTGTATGGTGTGTGACTATGTGTAAGAATTAAATGAGTGTTACCGGGAGTGTTGAGCGAGAGGTGCTTCCGCACCTCTCGCTCAACACTTGTCTTGTCCAAGGGGGGACAAGACAAGCTCGAAGGTCCGTGTCCAGGCAGGAGGTCGAGATCCAATAGGCAGACAGGGAAGCAGAGGGAACAAGGGGAGACTAGACACACAGCTCGTCACGCAGGAACAGAGGTCTGCTGTTGGAACGACACGGAGGACACAAGACAATAAACACGACGGGGGAGAAAACACAGAGAGAGCAGGTTTGCATAGAGTATGATATACGGCTTACTGTACAGGACAGGTAGCTACGTTCTGGCCCGGGATAGCAGGTTGTGCAGGCTTATGAAGGCAGGTCCTCTGATCAGTGACATGTGCCCTGATTGCTGCCGATTGATTGCAGCTGCTTGCTGCAGCCGGACTGACACGCGCCTGGCGCGCTGCCGAAGATGCACCCAGCGCACACATCGCCCGAGCTCGGGCCGTGACACTGTCGGCTTTATTATAATAAAATGGAAGAGTTTGGAACAACAGCAACTCAGCCACGAAGTGGTAGGCCACGTAAACTGACAGAGAGGGGTCAGCGGATGCTGAAGCGCGTAGTGCAAAGAGCTCGCTGACTTTCTGCACAGTCAGTTGCTACAGAGCTCCAAACTTCATGTGACCTTCCAATTAGCCCACGTCCAGTACGCAGAGAGCTTCATGGAATGGGTTTCCATGGCCGAGCAGCTACATCTAAGCCATACATAGCCAAGTCCAATGCAAATTGTCGGACGCAGTGGTGTAAAGCACGTCCACCTGGACTCTAGAGCAGTGGAGACGCGTTCTCTGGAGTGATGAATCACGCTTTTCCATCTGGCAATCTGATGGACGAGGCTGGGTTTGGAGGTTGCCAGGAGAACGGTACATTTCGGACTGCATTATGCAGAGTGTGTCATTGGTGGAGGAGGAATTATGGTGTGGGGTTGTTTTTCTGGGAGTGGGCATGGCCCCTTAGTTCCAGTGAAAGGAACTTTGAATGCTCCAGGATACCAACTTCCTCTTCCAACATGACTGTGCACCAGTGCACAAAGCAAGGTCCATAAAGACATGGTCTGACAGAGTCTGGTGTGGATGAACTTGACTGGCCTGTACAGAGTCCTGACCTGAACCCGAACGAAGAACTTGAACGAAGACTGAGACCCACGCCTTCTCAACCAACCTCACCAATGCATCATATTGAACCCTATGGGTTAGGAATGGGATGGTACTTCAAGTTCATATGTGAGTCAAGCAGGTGGCCAAATACGTTTGACAATATAGTGTCCATCCATCCATCCATCTTCTTCCGCTTATCCGAGGTCAGGTCGCGGGGGCAGCAGCCTAAGCAGGGAAGCCCAGACTTCCCTCTCCCCAGCCACTTCGTCTAGCTCTTCCCGGGGGATCCCGAGGCGTTCCCAGGCCAGCCGGGAGACATAGTCTTCCCAACGTGTCCTGGGTCTTCCCCGTGGCCTCCTACCGGTCGGACGTGCCCTAAACACCTCCTAGGGAGGCGTTCAGGGTGGCATCCTGACCAGATGCCCGAACCACCTCATCTGGCTCCTCTCGAGCAATATAGTGTATATTAAATTTATTTTAAACATTTTTCAAGGAAATTAAAATAAAAATACAAACTCTTGTAGCAAAAAAACAAATGATATAATTAATTAATAATTGTATAAAACACTAATCAAACATAATGTAATAATAACATGAATACATTTGAGTGTTTTTGGGAGTGCAAGTAGTGTATTTCCTGAATTTGCTAATACTACATCATGTGATTTGCAGTTATGTAAAGAACTGTAAAACAAGCAACGTTATTAAGCTACTGTTACCGTATTTCCGCACTATAAGACGCACCTAAAACCTCCAATTTTCTCAAAAGCTGACAGTGCGCCTTATAATCCGGTGCGCCTTATATATGGACCAATATTGAGCCACAACAGGTCTCGCAACCCCAGGCCTCTACTGTAGCGTCTATTCTATGCGCCTTATAATGCGGTGCGCCTTATATATGAACTAAGTTTTAAAATAGGCCATTCATTGAAGGTGCGCCTTATAATCCGGTGCGCCTTATAGTGTGGAAAATACGGTAATGATGTTACTTTATAGTGGCATTATTTAATACGTGTGGTCATGAATGTTATTGCAACATTGACTGACTTGTTGACGTTTGTGTCTATAGAAAACGTGTAACGGCCATAAAGAGAAAGAGAGAAGCTGCAGCGTTTCTAATCCCAGTGACGAGATTTGCATCATTCAGCTGAAACTTCTCCAACGCTGACAATGTTCTAGCAACACAACACTTGTCAGCAAGAGGAGAGTGAGAACAACTCTCTTGAAAAAAAAAGAAAAAAAAGGCCTTCGGCTGTGAAGAAGCAGCAAGAGGAGAAGTATACCTCTGAGACCAGGAGGGAGGAACACAGCAAGTCCTTGTTACACCCTTCCACCACACACACACACACACACACACACACACACACACAAACACACACACACACACACACACACACACACACACACACACACACACACACACACACACACACTGTAAGAGTACAAGGGTGAAGTATGCAAGGGGCTTAGCGGGATAGCGGGCCTGGCAAGGCGATCAAACGAAGGCCTGTGGGTGACGTTAGAGGCGAGCTCCCACACTTGACATGGACGTCTCCTCTTCATCACATGCTCACATGCATGTATGGAACATACATGGCGAATATAAAGCATACAGACCTGCAGGGGGGGGGGGGATTTAGGTCATTTGCATAAACTGTATGCCCAAAAATGCCGTGAGGCTGCGAGAAGTTGCCAGAAGTGCGGGATAATCCTCTAAAAGTTCACACTACGTCTGACCTGGTTTCTCGAAGAAAATAACAACCCGATTATTTATTTTTTTTATTCAACATTTTTATTCAACATGTCTGCTTGTTATCACATCGTCACAATGAGATGAATACCACTCTCAGTATTGTCTGTATTTTAAAGAACGTTTGGCACCTCTTTTGTGCTGCATGTGCACCTAATGCTGATTGCATTCTTACAAAGAAGTCTTTCACTTCTTTTTGAATGTTTTATCCTGCGGCGCCAGCAAAAACACGCAATAAGAGAAGCCGGCAAAGCAGCAGGAGTCTAACACGGCCTCATTTGCAATAAATTACCCAGCTATTCATCATAACATGATGGGGGGGGGGGAAGAGATTTACCCACAAGGAAGTTGCACAAAGTGCTTCAGAGATATATAATTATAAATAAATATTTATTTTTATATTTTAAAAGACAGACTAAATGTCAACCCAGCGGTGCAGCGAAGTGGTAATTACACACAAAAAAAGATGTGATACATGTGCAAACGTCTCGCTTTGTTGTTTTAATGAGAGCAAAGCAGTCAAAAGGATCATTGAAAATATACAAAACTAATTAACACAAGACTTCATAGAGTGGTGTGAAGAAGCCAAATATTAAAGTTAAAGTACCACTGATAGTCACACACACACTAGGTGTGGTGAAATGACCCTCTGCATTAGACCCATCCCCTTGTTCCACCCCCTGGGAGGTGAGGGGAGCAGTGAGCAGCAGCGGTGGCCGCGCCCGGGACTCATTTTGGTGATTTGACCCCCAAATTCCAACCTTGATGCTGAGTGCCAAGCAGGGAGGTAATGGGTCCCATTTTCATAGTCTTTGGTATGACTCGACCTACCGATCTCAGGCAGACA
This sequence comes from Entelurus aequoreus, assembly GCF_033978785.1. NCBI lineage: Eukaryota > Metazoa > Chordata > Actinopteri > Syngnathiformes > Syngnathidae > Entelurus > Entelurus aequoreus. The sequence goes on along the minus strand of NC_084747.1, from coordinate 34,086,133 downwards.
CTCTAACCCTGGGCCACTGAGATATGAGACCATTTTGGTGAGGATCTAGAAAAGGGTGCATATAGAATCATTGATTTTCCGCCTAATTAAAGGCCTACTGAAATGAGATTTTCTTATTCAAATCAATCAATCAATCAATCAATGTTTATTATATAGCCCTAAATCACAAGTGTCTCAAAGGGCTGTACAAGCCACAACGACATTCTCGGTGTCGAGTGGGTCTGACATAATATTGTGAAAGTCCAACACATCAGCGAAAGTCCAGTCCATGGTGGGGCCAGCGGGAACCATCCCGAGCGGAGACGGGTCAGCAGCGTAGAGATGTCCCCATCTGATGGACAGGCTAGCGGTCCACCCCGGAGCAGAGTAGAAAAGAAAAGAAAAGAAACGGCAGATCAACTGGTCTAAAAAGGGGATAGCAGTCCATTCTATGTGTCATACTTGATCATTTCGCGATAATTGCCATATTTTTGCTGAAAGGATTTAGTAGAGAACATCGACGATAAAGTTTGCAACTTTTGGTCGCTGATAAAAAAGCCTTGCCTGTACCGGAAGTAGCGTGGCGTCACCGGTTGTGGAGCTCCTCACATCTGCATATTGTTTACAATCATGGCCACCAGCAGCGAGAGCGATTCGGACCGAGAAAGCGACGATTACCCATTAATTTGAGCGAGGATGAAAGATTTGTGATGAGGAAAGTGAGAGTGAAGGATTAGAGGGCAGTGGAAGCGATTCAGATAGGGAAGATGCTGTGAGAGGCGGGTGGGACCTGATATTCAGCTGGGAATGACTAAAACAGTAAATAAACACAAGACATATATATACTCTATTAGCCACAACACAACCAGGCTTATATTAAATATAACAGACGACTTAATCCCGCATAACAAACACCTCCCCCCTCCCGTCCATATAACCCGCCAATACAAATCAAACACCCGCACAACACACTCAATCCCACAGCCCAAAGTATCGTTCACCTCCGCAAAGTTCATACAGCACATATATTTCCCCAAAGTCACGTACGTGACATGCACATAGCGGCACGCACGTACGGGCAAGCGATCAAATGTTTGGAAGCCGCAGCTGCGAACTCACGTTAGCGCGTATCCAACTCAAAGTCCTCCTGGTAAGAGTCTCTGTTGTCCCAGTTCTCCACAGGCCAATGGTAAAGCTTGACTGTCATATTTCGGGAATGTAAACAATGAAACACCGGCTACGTGGTTGTGTTGCTTCAGCCGGCCGCTAATACACCGCTTCCCACCTACAGCTTTCTTCTTTGCTGTCTTCATTTTTCATTAAACAAATTGCAAAAGATTCACCAACACAGATGTCCAGAATACTGTGGAATTTTGCGATGAAAACAGACGACTTAATAGCTGGCCACAATGCTGTCCCAAAATGTCAGCTACAATCCATGACATCACACGCAAACGTCATCATACCGAGACGTTTTCAGCAGGATATTTCGCGGGAAATTTAAAATTGCACTTTATTAAGCTAACCCGGCCGTATTGGCATGTGTTGCAATGTTAAGATTTCATCATTGATATATAAACTATCAGACTGCGTGGTCGGTAGTAGTGGGTTTCAGTAGGCCTTTAAACTTATACCTCAACAAAAGGCTCATATTGTCCTGTAGAAAGTCACAGATTAAAGGTGTTCTGTATGAAAAGGCTCTTTCTAAGTGGAGTGAATTATATGTATATAGCGCTTTTTCTCTAGTGACTCAAAACGCTTTATATAGTGAAACCAATTGTGTTTGTCTTTAAGCTACATTTAATCAGTGTGGGTGGCACTGGGAGCAGCTTGCTAAGTGCCTTGCCCAAGGACACAACAGCAGTGACTAGGATGGCGGAAGCAGGAATCGAACCTGGAACCCTCAAGCTGCTGGCAGGGCCGCGCTACCGACCGATCCACACTGCCCCTATAATTAAGAACATATGCTAGTGAAAGATCCTCTATTTAACAGAATAACTCCTGTATATTTTAGGACCTATCTCAAAACTCTAGTCAAAGTCAGATAGAGGATTGTGGTTTTAGAACCTATCACAAAATGCTAGTCAAAGATCCTCTAGTATACATCAGCAATGCAGTGCTGTTTTTAAAGACTGACAGTAAAAACGCTTGTCAAAGATCATCTATACCAGGGGTGTCAAACGTACGGCCCGAGGGCCGGATCAGGCCCGCGAACAGGTTTAATCCGGCCCGCGGGATGAGTTTGCCAAGTATAAAAATTAACCTTAAATTTTTAAATGAAAGAAACAACTGTTCTAAATGTGTCCACTGGATGTCGCAATAGCAATTCCTTGTATCTTTTTAGATGATGCTACATATGTAAAAATAAACCACATGATGTTAGTACATCAGTCGAGGAAAATGATCAAACTACATAAATAACATCCTGTAATTTGATTTTGATATAATCTTTTTATCTTGATAGATTGAAAATTAACATCTGATGAACATTATCACATAATTTATTCAGAAAATATAAATAACGACAAATAAAGATAGAATACCATTAACCGCAACATGTAAGTGAAAAAAACCCCATTATGATTTGTACATTTTCAGAATGTGCTTAATCTATTTAAAAAAAAAAAACACAATCTGAAGTTGACTTTATTTTTAAGTTATCGTGCCGTGATTTTACCAGTCTGGCCCAGTTGGGAGTAGATTTTTCTCCATGTGGCCCCCGATCTAAAATTAGTTTGACACCCCTGATCTATACTGTACAGGAGCACGCTGCTGTTTTTAAGAACATATCACAAACTGATAGTCAAAGATCGTCTATATGACAGAAACACTACGCTGTTTTTAAAGACTGACTATAAAAAACGTTAGTCAAATGTCTTCTATTAAACAGAAGCAATCTGCTGCTTTTAAGAACATATCACACACTGCTAGTCAAAGATCTTCTATATCCTGCCATTTCAAAATCCAAGTAGCGCATAGTTCTAAAATATCTGTCTGTAGACTCGCTATGGAAGCGCTACAAACTACAACATGGATGACGGGGAGAAGACGCTGTCGAAGTGAAGGCACGTAAATAAGAGACGGTCAGGAAGCGGCTTGAAAAATAGTCTGTAAAACATAACCATGTCGAATTTTGACTAAAGAACCACATTATGTAGACCACAAGAAGGTGTTTAAATTATAGAAAACAAAAATCATAATATGACCCTTTTAAAACGGATGTTTTTGCAATGGTTTACGTCTGCATATACATTTAATACCAAATTGAAGAGGGAAGTCTGCCAAACATGACAAACAATTAAAGTACAACCTGCAATAAGGTACGCATAAAAAAAAGTGCAGTTCCACTTTACATGAATCATATCTTTGCACGTAACATATTTGCTACCTCTCTATTTACTACAAAGGATTACATGTAAAATATCTTAAAAAATTGTAAGGCGCAGCTCTAGAAGAAGAATAATACAACAGTTCCTTACTGTTTCTTTAATAGGCATCAATGAAAGTGACACACTTTTAACTTACACTACCGTTCAAAAGTTTGGGGTCACATTGAAATGTCCTTATTTTTGAAGGAAAAGCACTGTACTTTTCAATGAAGATAACTTTAAACTAGTCTTTACTTTAAAGAAATACACTCTATACATTGCTAATGTGGTAAATGACTATTCTAGCTGCAAATGTCTGGTTTTTGGTGCAATATCTACATAGGTGTATAGAGGCCCATTTCCAGCAACTATCACTCCAGTGTTCTAATGGTACAATGTGTTTGCTCATTGGCTCAGAAGGCTAATTGATGATTAGAAAACCCTTGTGCAATCATGTTCACACATCTGAAAACAGTTTAGCTCGTTACAGAAGCTACAAAACTGACCTTCCTTTGAGCAGATTGAGTTTCTGGAGCATCACATTTGTGGGGTCAATTAAACGCTCAAAATGGCCAGAAAAAGAGAACTTTCATCTGAAACTCGACAGTCTATTCCTGTTCTTAGAAATGAAGGCTATTCCACAAAATTGTTTGGGGGACCCCAAACTTTTGAACAGTAGTGTATGTTGCCAAAGCAAAAGTAAATAACACAATTAAATCAATGCTGCTTGGTGTCGCTTCAATGAGAGCGTGGCTGGAGGCCAAACGATGCCCTCCAAGACAAATGTGCATCTTCTCTACACAAAGCCCCGAAGTCGAACGTGTAAAAAGAAATACAAATATTTTGCATCATCTATACACCTTCCTGCCTGATGCCTGCTTGCTTAGCAATACGCACACACACACACACACACACACACACACACACACACACACACACACACACACACACACACACACACACACACACACACACACACACACACACACACACACACACACACACACACACACACACATTCTTGTAATTGTTACCTTCTTGAGACCTCCGAAAAATGCCAACCTCTTTAGGACCACCCTTTCTAGATGTATAAAGATTTGTTTTTACAACATTAATGATATATACATACTATGCAAATATAAAAAAGGTACGCTTTTAGTTAAATATTTTTTATTTTTTGTTTGTAGTTGGTTTTTAATCTTCATTATTTACTTCAAGTTATTACAGTATGTCTCTATATCAGTGGCGTGCCGTCACTAAAGGCAGGGGAGGCACGGCCTCACCTGCCATCATGGAAAGAAAAAAAAAGTAAAAAGAAAAAAAAATGTATTAAATTGTTATATTTATCCAGTGATTATACTAAAGTTATTTTCCATTTAACTTCACAAGTTTTAGATTATTTTTATTTTTATTTTCACATTTGCCGTTCAAATACTGAGAAGAGACGGTGCGGTGATCAGCAGCCAGTTGAGGCACTTGTGCCTCACCATGGATTGCGACTCGGCTAACTGCTGGCCTGCTGTGCAGTGAGACCGTATTGCTATATGAATTATATTATACATTTCCATAGTTTAGTTAGCTGAGGTATATAATGTACAGTGTATTTTGTCAACAACTGTATGTGTGTAACGTATTTTTAGTGCTGAGCGATCATAAATCTGCTGCGGAGACACACTGTGTGAGGCTCGTATCATAACCCCGCCTCCTGGTGCCAAGCACCTCCGCAGAATGCACCGCCCGACGGGAGCGCCGCGGCCACACCAACCAAAGCCCACACCCAAACCCTCCACGTGCAAGACCGAATCCACCCAAAAAAAGTCACTTAACAAGAAGCCAAAAAGTTCAAAAACAACAATGCTCGCGCTGCAGGAGCCGCGAACAACCGCAGGGACACAACATTAGGTACACCTGCACTGCAGGTTCATATGTTTTTAAATTTGACTGTGATGATGCAGTCGTGCCTCACCAGACATTAACCTCACCGCACGCCACTGCTCTATATACATGTGTGTATATATATATATATATATATATATATATATATATATATATATATATATATATATATATATATATATATATATATATATATATATATATATATATATATATATATATATATATATATATATATATTTATTTTTATTTTTTATTTTTATTTTTATTTTTATTTTTTATCAATTTTGGCCAAAGGGGTCGCATTTCAATTTTTTACACACACTTGTTATTACATATGTTGGCCAGAGGGGCGCACTTCAAATTTTTACACACACTTGTTATTTCATATGTTGACCAGAGGGGGAACACTTTTAAAACCGACACACAGTCAATTTTAGGGTGGTCCTTTTTGGGACCACCCTAATTTTGATAGATTTCACCACCAGGGGTGCAAATGAGACATTCTCTATTAGATGCAATGGTTTTCTGTATTGGGACCATGATTTATGTCCTAACTTGTTCACACCTCCTCATATGGAAGGTGCTTTTCCTTGTTGATGTCTCAAGAAGGGTAGAAATACAAGAACACACACACACACACACACACACACACACACACACACACACACACACACACACACACACACACACACACACACTGGTGTTACCATGATGCTGTGTCTCAGCTATTCAAATATTCACGCTTTTATTATGGAGAGTTAATAATGATCACAATACTGTTGAGACATATACACATAATTACTAAACTTGTTTACTTGTCAACGTTAATTTGACATTTCTGCACTGCTTGGATGCCTTCTGTTGCGGTCCAGGAAGTGCAGCATAATAATTATGAAAGTAGGATATTTTTATATGTGGAGTTTACTAAAAAACTCTACATTTTGTTTATGTTGATTTTAAGCCCACAAATGTTCACATTATTAAAATGATGTATCAAAATGCATATATATATATATATATATATATATATATATATATATATATATATATATATATATATATATATATATATATATATATATATATATATATATATATATATATATATATATATATATATATATATATATATATGCTGTGCATCAAACTGAAACATTGTACAAACAACAAACTACTGAAGTACCTCGGTTGTCATTGAAAATGTTTTCATGCTGTCTCTCTTACAGTACGGCCAAACATCCCTCATAACAAACTAGTCCAGGGATTTATAAACTGTGGTACGTGTACCGCTAGTGCGGGGGTCAGCAACCCACGGCTATAGAGCTGCATGCGGCTCTTTAGCGCCGCCCTAGTGGCTCCCTGGACCTCTTTCTGTGTGAAAATGTGTGAAAATGGTGTGAGAAATGTGTGAAAATGGAAAAAATATATTTTTTGTTTTAATATATTTCTGTAGGAACCTTCCTAATTGTTAGCAATCCCACTGTTTACATTAAACATGCTTCACTGATGAGAGTATTTGGCAAGCACCGTTGTGTCCTACTAATTTCCGTGATCCTTGAACTCATCGTAGTTTGTTTACATGTACAACTTTCTCCGATGCTGCCACAGAAAGACGTGTTTTATGCCACTCCTTCTTCGTCTTATTTTGTCCACCAAACGTTTTATGCTGTGCATGAATGCACAAAGGTGAGCCTTGTTGATTTTATTGATTTGCTAAAGTGCTTATCACTTATGATAAGCACTGTATGTACAGATTGCATCATTATGCCTCGTTTGTAGGCATATTTGAGCTCATTTAATTTCCTTTGCTTATGTCCTCTGTGTATTTAATTTATATTTGTATGTCTCATGACACATTATCTGTATGTAATATTGGCTGCATTCCTCAAAGTTGTATGTGTGCCATGTTGTTCCAGACCACAGCAAACGTTACCCAGCTTGCAAAGATTGTAATAAATCCATTAGAAGAAGACAGCCTGCCGTTTCTTTAAACTTGGACACACACATCTATAACTTTGACCATTCTGAGCCAGTAATTTCCAGAAGTTATCTCATCCTGTGAGAAGCCTCCGTTTTACTAATGAGTTCCAATGTTGCAAAAATGTGTAGAATAAAAATAAAAATACAACATTTCTGTCAACGAAGATTTGCGTCAGCCTCTGATAGTAGGCTAATATAGACACTTACATCATGTGTTGCCTTCATTATAACACTTACACTATATTGCCAAAAGTATTTGGCCAACTGCCTTTACTCACATATGAACTTGAAGTGCCATCCCATGGAATTGTCCAAAATGTTTTGGTATTCTGGAGCATTCAAAGTTATTTTTACTGGAACTAAGGGGCCAAGCCCAACTCCTGAAAAACAACCCCACACCATAATTCCTCCTCCACCAAATTTCACACTCGGCACAATGCAGTCTGAAATGTAGCGTTCTCCTGGCAACCTCCAAACCCAGACTGGTCCATCAGATTGCCAGGTGGAAAAGTGTGATTCATCAGTCCAGAGAAGGCTTCTCCACTGCTCTACAGTCCAGTGGCGACGTGCTTTACACCAATGTATCCGATGCTTTGCATTGGACTTGTTGATGTATGGCTTAGATGCAGCTGTTCGGCCATGGAAACCCATTCCATGAAGCTCTCTGCGTACTGTACGTGGGCTAATTGGAAGGTCACATGAAGTTTGGAGCTCAGTAGCAACTGACTGTGCATCCGCTGACCCCTCTCTGTCAGTTTACGTGGCCTACCACTTGGTGACTGACTTGCTGTTGTTCCCAAACTCTTCACTTTTCTTATAATAAAGTTGACTTTGGAATATTTAGGAGAGAGGAAATTTCACGACTGGATTTGTTGCACAGGTGGCATCCTATGACAGTTCCACGCTGGAAATCACTGAGAGCGGCCCGTTCTTTCACAAATGTTTGTAGAAACAGTCTCCATGCCTAAATGCTTGATTTTATACACCGGGCCAAGTGATTAGCACACCTGACTCTCATCATTTGGACGGGTGCCCAGAAACTTAGGCTTTTAATTTTTTGCAGCGCCAGACAGATTTTTTTTTTTGTATTTTTGGTCCAACATGGCTCTTTCAACATTTTGGTTGGCCGACCCCTGCACTAGTGGAATGCGGGCACAAACTACAATCACTTGGTTAAAGTACAGTGTTTTATGTTCCTTTATTCAAAAACAGTTTTACTGATCTAATTGTGTGTAATGTTACAGTGGCCAAAAATAATAAATGTAATTGCTGAATAAAACCTCTGCCTTGTTTTTAATGAACACGTAGGCCTACTATGCTACTGTATTTTATTGTGGGTCATTAAGGTTGGCGTTTTCTGAGGTGGTACTCTGTGAAAAAAGTCTTAGAGCCACAAAACTTGTCTATTTGCCTGTATACCATTGCGAGAAATGGAGTGGCCAAGCAACACAGTCTCTGTACCAATGGTGGCAAAATTACCCACAATTGGGCAAATTGAAGCATTTTAATAAAGAAGGGGAGAAACACAATTGGAAATAAGGTGGCATCTGCGGGGCTCTCCCCTCCTCTTCTACCTCCCCGCTCATCGCCGTCTTCGCCAGCAGGAGTCTCCAATTAAGTTTAAAGTAATGTTAAACGTTTATTTTACATTTCGTCCATCATTTATTTACATTTCACAGATGTTTCTGCATGTAAAACTATAATTATTCACAATAAAATGGTTTGTGGTAATAGTTTGGGTGTTTTGTCAGAATAATTTATTGGGTTTTCATACAATTTGGTATTCGTCTAACCTTTTGGAAAGAAAATTAAGGTAAGTTTGTCAAAAGTATTGATACTTAGAAAAGTATTGATTTTGAAGTGTTGTATAGGATAAATAAATGGTAAATAAATGGGTTATACTTGTATAGCGCTTTTCTACCTTCAAGGTACTCAAAGCGCTTTGACAGTATTTCCACATTCACACACACATTCACACACTGATGGAGGGAGCTGCCATGCAAGGCGCTACCAGCACCCATCAGGAGCAAGGGTGAAGTGTCTTGCCCAAGGACACAACGGACGTGACTAGAATGGTAGAAGGTGGGGATTGAACCCCAGTAACCAGCAACCCTCCGATTGCTGGCACGGCCACTCTACCAACTTCGCCACGCCGTCCCCGATATGATACTCTTTTGAAAATGTATTGGTACATTTTCCTTGTTGATGTGTGTTGGTCATGTAGGATGTCTTTTTGTTATTTTTTGTGATGTGTATTGTCTACTGTTCAAATGTACAGCAGTGACAATGAATTTCCCCAAGGGGACCAATAAATCTAAATCTAAATCTAAATCTAATCTAATGCAAATATTTGGATCCTGTGCTATCAAAAAGTATTGAATATTTTCCAGAGTGTTGGTATACAGCACATATAATTTAATTAAAGTGGTAACGGTTACGAGGTACAACTGTAAATAATACAGTAATGGTACGACTTGGACTAGATCGGTAGGTCGTGAGTTCAAACCCCGGCCGAGTCATACCAAAGACTATAATAATGGGGACCCATTACCTCCCTGCTTGGCACTCAGCATCAAGGGTTGGAATTGGGGGTTAAATCGCCAAAAATGATTCCCGGGCGTGGCCACCGCTGCTGCCCACTGCTCCCCTCACCTCCCAGGGGGTGAGGGTGATGGGTCAAATGCAGAGTTTAATTTCACCACACCTAGTGTGTGTGTGGCTATCAGTGGTACTTTAACATTTTATTTTTGCATTTCCTATAAATGAAATAAACTATTGCTTGACATCCATGACTTTAGTGTGGTAAATAAACAAAAGGTGAAGAATATCAAAGTAAGATTTTGGACACGGTAACAAAAATGTTGTTAAAAATCAGCATTGCTGAATTTGTAAAGGCAGAGTTTTTGATGCTTGCATTGGGTTTTATTCATGATTGTTCATATGTACTCAAAGGATGTAAGAGTAAATATAAGAATATAGTACACCTGCATGAAGACATCAACATGCATGTGAGCGTATGTTAGATATATTCCTCCAAACCTCTGATGCAATATTTTCTCTTCCTAATGCCTGACCTTCGACTGCACCCCGCATTTGAGAGCACCCCCACCTCCTTCAGCATGGCTCCACACCACTGCTCGTATCTAATCAGTCCATCTTTCTCCTCCTCCCGCTCTCAGCCACCAACCTGTC
>NC_084747.1:33923215-34073215 GCF_033978785.1 Entelurus aequoreus | reverse complement strand
TTTGCAAATCCTTTTCAACCTATATTCAATCGAAAAGGCTGCAAAGACAAGATATTTAATGTTCGAACTGAGAAACATGTTTTTTTTTGCAGCAACACATTGCAAAAAAGTTGGCACAGTGGCATTTTTACCACTGTGTTACATGGCCTTTCCTTTTAACAACACTCAGTAAACGTTTGGGAACTGAGGAGACACATTTTTGAAGCTTCTCAGGTGGAATTCTTTCCCATTCTTGCTTGATGTACAGCTTAAGCTGTTCAACAGTCCGGGGGTCTCCTTTGTGGTATTTTAGGCTTCATAATGCGCCACACATTTTCAATGGGAGACAGGTCTGGACTACAGGCAGGCCAGTCTAGTACCCGCACTCTTTTACTATGAAACCATGCTGTTGTAACACGTGGCTTGGCATTGTCTGGCTGAAATAAGCAGGGGCGTCCATGATAACGTTTCTTGGATGGCAACATATGTTGCTCCAAAACCTGTATGTACCTTTCAGCATTAATGGTGCCTTCACAGATGTGTAAGTTACCCATGTCTTGGGCACTAATACACCCCCATACCATCACAGATGCTGACTTTTGAACTTTTCGCCAGAACAATCCGGATGGTTCTTTTCCTCTTTGTTCCGGAGGACACGACGTCCATAGTTTCCAAAAACAATTTGAAAAGTGGACTCGTCAGACTACAGGACACTTTTCCACTTTGCATCAGTCCATCTAGGATGAGTTCGGGCCCAGCTTAGTAGGCGGCGTTTCTGGGTGTTGTTGATAAATGGCTTTGAATTGAATTGAATTGAAGTATGCATTTCATTTTGCATAGAAGAGTTTTAACTTGCACTTACAGATGTAGCGACCAACTGTAGTTACTGACAGTGGTTTTCTAAAGTGTTCTTGAGCCCATGTGGTGATATCCTTTACACACTGATGTCACTTTTTGATGCAGTACCGCCAGAGGGATCGAAGGTCCGTAATATCATCGCTTATGTGCAGTGATTTCTCCAGATTCTCTGAACCTTTTGATGATATTACAGACCGTAGATGGTGAAATCCCCAAATTCCTTGCAATAGCTGGTTGAGAAATCTTGTTCTTAAACTGTTTGACAATTTGCTCACGCATTTGTTCACAAAGTGGTGACCCTCGCCCCATCCTTGTTAGTGAATGACTGAGCATTTCATGGAAGCTGCTTTTATACCCAATCATGGCACCCACCTGTTCCCAATTAGCCTGTTCACCTGTGGGATGTTCCAAGTAAACGTTTGATGAGCATTCCTCAACTTTCTCGGTCTTTTTTGCAACATGTTGCAGGCATCAAATTCCAAATGAGCTAATATTTGCAAAACATCACAACGTTTTCCAGTTCGAACGTTAAGTATCTTGTCTTTGCAGTCTATTCAATAGAATATAAGTTGAAAAGGATTTGCAAATCATTGTATTCTGTTTTTATTTACGATTTACACAACGTGCCAACTTCACCAGTTTTAAGTTTTGTAGATGAGAAGGCATTTATTTCAATTTAACAAATAAATTGTGCTAAAAGATAGGAGGTATTAGTTAGTTCATGTTGTATTCAGATGACTTACTAGCTTTACTGTTGCTGGGATTTGTCATGATCCATGGTCGGGATCATGTTTTGTATTTTCTGTTAGTTTTGGACTCCTTTAGTTCCTGTTTGTGCACCTCTGAGTTTGTTTTGGTTGCCATGGTTGCTCATTGTGTTCACCTGTCTCTGATTAGTGCTCACCCGCTCACCTACTTCCCGAGCACTAATCGGAGGCATTATTTAAGCTTGCCTTTGCCAGTCAGTCGGCCTGGCGTCATTGTTTGCTCCATGTAAGTTTTGCTTGTCTCCTAGCCAATGCTAAGTGGTAGCCTTGTCTACGTAAGTTTTGCTTGTTTCTAGTCCATGCTAATTGGTAGTTTAGCTTCAAGTGCGATCAGCACATTATTCCTTTTGCTTGTTTTCTGTGTTTGGTACTTCGCGTTATTTTTGAGAATAAATCATGTTCTTACCTGCACGCTTTGTCCGGAGTGGTCCGTCTGCATCCCTGGGAGAACGACCCCGCATAAAGATGCGACCCAAACGTGACAGGATAAGATCGGAGTGCTTCAAAACGCGACTTTCATTTATAATTATTGCATGGTGTGTGTTCAAATGTTTCAGCATATTGCTCGTATGTCCTCCTCTTGATGAAGTCGCAGTTTTATAATTATACATTTATATTATATAAGTAGCGCTGTTGCAATTTTTTCTTGTAAAATGTAGTCGACTTTAGAGCGTTTTTTGCACCCGGGCTCTACCATTTTGAGATCTGAGTCATCCCCACCAGAGAGAAAAATAAACCGTGTGAGAAAATACCAAGCGATTCCAAGAAATGAATACACTGGGAAGCGGTTCTTCATATATATAATGCTAACAGTGCTAATATTACGCTCACATTTCAATGGCAACGTCATACGAGGTTAGTCTATTTGACCTAGGGAACACAAAATAATCACACTTACACACGTGTGGTTGACTGACACAGTTTATTTTATTTACATTTTTTTGTTTTTTTACAGCTTCTCTCAACCAGGGTGCAAACATGTTGGTGCTCATAAACAGGCTCTAGACACACATTTTTTTTCTGTAAAAGGTCTCATTTCAGGGGACCAGAAACTGACTATAATTTCACATTTTTTGTCACCATGCATTCCATTTATTGCATATGTACTGTATAATGTGTGTATATCAAAGAGGGGGTGGGGGGCAGTGGGGGATACAACGGTGTGTTATGTTATGTGTCATGTATGAAGGTCAAAGGTCCTGAGATTGTACTTGGGCTACGGCATCGCTCATCCACATTGATTTTGCTGTCACCTCCAGATGGAAATTCTAACTGTAAACTCAATTGAATCACACACACACACACACACACACACACACACACACACACACACACACATACACACACACACACACACACACACACACACACACACACACACACACACACACACACACACACATTCTTGTATTTGTTACCTTCTTGAGACCTCCGAATAATGCCTACCTCTTTAGGACCACCCTTCTAGAAATATAAAGATCTGTATGTACAACATTAATAATATATACATACTATGCAAATATAAAAAAAGCTTGTTGTGAAAAATTTGTTGGAATTTGACTAGAAAAAGTTCACAATTTTACAAGAAACATGTAGAATTTTGGCAGTGTTATAATAAAAGTCGTAATTTTGCTCAACGCAAGTCAACATTTTACGAGAAAAACTGAACATTTGTGCAATGTTATGAGAAAGGTTTGAATTTTACTCAATAACAGTCGCAATTTTACAAGAAAAGCTTAACATTTTGGCAATTTTATGAAAAGAGTCGTAATTTTACTCGACAAAAGTCACACTTTTATAAGAAAACTTAAAAATGTTGGCAATATTATAATAATAATCGGAATTTTACTTTTACTCAAAACATTTCACTATTTTACAACAAAATTGGCTATATTGTGATAAATGTAATACTTTTATATGACAAACGTCACAATAATAATAATTATTATATAATAATTTTACATAAAAAAGTAATAATTTTACGAGAAAATATTGCAACATTACGGAAACAGAAAGAATATGAGAAATTGTTCCCAATTTCATAAGAAAGAAGTCGACACATTGTGAGAAAAAGACTGCTTTTAGTTTATTTTTTTGGTTTTTATTTTGTTTGTAATTGGTTTATAATCTTCATTATTTACTTGAAGTAATTACAGTATGTCTCTATATACATATTTATTTTATTTTTTATTAATTTTGGCCAAAGGGGGCGCATTTCAATTCCTTACACACACTTGTTATTCCATATGTTGGCCAGAGGAGGAGCACTTCATATTTTTACACACACTTGTTATTTCATATGTTGACAAGAGGGGGAACACTTTTAAAACCGACACACAGTCATTTTGAAAAATCCCCCCCTTCTTGGGACCACCCTAATTTTGATAGATTTCACCACCAGGGGGTGCAAATGAGACATTCTCTATTAGATGCAATGGTTTTCCGTATTGGGACCATGATTTATGTCCTAACTTGTTCACACCTCCTCATATGGAAGGTACTTTTCCTTGTTGGTGTCTCAGGAAGGGTAGAAATACAAGAACACGCACACACACACACACACACACACACACACACACACACACACACACACACACACACACACACACACACACACACACACACACACACACACACACACACAGAGAGACAGAGAGAGAGAGAGAGAGAGAGGTGAGAGATTGGCAGCAGGTCATGATGGTTCCTAATGCATCCTGTGGGGTGTGGCTGAGGTGTCACATGAGGGGGAAGACTTCTTGTGGAATTTTAATTCTGTTTTTTTTATTCTTTTGAATGAAATTTAAATGTGCCATCTGCATGAATATGAAGCGTGCGCCTGATTGGTCCTCAATATGCATGAGAGACGTGATGAATGGCTCCTATATGTGCCATCATTGGACCACCAGAACCGACTGTTCTCTAATGACAACAAGGAACTTTTTTTCTCCATGACTTTTCCGTGCGTGACCCGGCCTTGCTACAGGACAGGTCACGGGGTCGCACGTCTCGTGACAGAAGAGCATCCGTCACACTTGACATGGAGGGTTGACCTCTGACATTTGCTCAGAGTGTTTGCCTTGTGAAAGCAAGCAGGTGCCATAAGTGGAAACACACAATACCACCACACAGACAGCATAGTATATCACACACACACACACACACGCACACACACACACACACATACACACACGCACACACACACACACACACACACACACACACACACACACACACACACACACACACACACACATTATTGTATTTGTATATATAAAGATTTGTATTTACAACATTAATAATATATACAAACTATGCAAATATAAAATAGGATGAAAAGGGAAGTCCTTTTTCAGCTGCTGTCTTGTTTTATCATATACCGCTGCCTTTGCACCTGTCAATGTTTACTTTTGTATGCACATTAAATCAACAAAAAATCCTGACTTTGGAGCAATGTTCACAGACTCTAGTATTTGGCTCCCTATTAGATGCAATGGTTTTCCGTACAGGACCATGATTTCTGTCCTAACTTGTTCACTGGTCCTCATATGGAAAGTACTTTTCCTTGTTGATGTCTCAAGAAGGGTAGAAATACAAGAACACACACACACACACACACACACACACACACATGCACACACACTGTTAAAAAATAATTACATTATACTGCGCTAAATGTCCTTGTAACGTGGCATCCATTAGGCTTGTTTACTGCACGCCCTCAATGAGCTGTCATACGTGTGACATCAACATTTGCTATTAATGCATAAAGCGGCCTTAAAGACTAAAATATAACATATTAATTGAATAATAATCAGTATTTGTCATCATGCCTTGTAAAGCGTTTTAACCAACCTCTGCTGACCTGTAGTCAGTTTGTGAATAATCACACAGTAGAAGAAAAGCTTTTAGCGGAGTTATTATCAGCACTTAATTTTTTTATACTAAAGGATGAAAATGTTTGAGTGTAAAAACATTCATCCATTTTCTAGCAATTCAAAATGTACATATTATTTAGTGCAGAGGTCCCCAAAATCCATCCCATGGGAAGTCCAAAGATAAAAAAAATAAAAAAATAAATGTTTTTGTTGTTGTTTTTTTTAATTATTATTTTTTTAAATCTGTCCTTTCTAATCCATTTTCTACCACTTGTTACTCTCAGTGTTTCCTAGCTGCTCAGGCAAATCTTATTGTCCAAAAATTGCATTTTCCCATCGATAACGTCACATCATCGCGTTCGGAATTTATATATATATATATATATATATATATATATATATATATATATATATATATATATATATATATATATAGTCGAGGTTTCTGTGGTTTATCCGTTATACAGTGCTCAATACCGGGGTAGAGCGGAATATACGTTAGGTCAGGAAAAAACAACAACACATAGGCTATTTCATCCCTACAAGCCTGTTTTCTAGGTTTACTTGCTCTTCAGGGGATTTTATAATATATATATAATATAATAAAATCCCCTGAAGAGCAAGGAAACCTGCAAAATAGGCTTGTAGGGATGAAATAGCCTCTGTGTTTTTTCCTGACCTAACGTGTGTATATATATATATACAGCCCGGCCCTCGGCCAGATTTTTTTCAACCCAATGCGGCCCCCGAGTCAAAAAGTTTGGGGACCCCCCGGTTTACTGTCTTTGTGGGTGTCTAGAAAACTACACTCTGAATGTGATGCATTATCAATTGTATTCATTTATTTATCCTATTTATTCATTTTATTTTTTATGTCAGGTTTAATGGTTAACTTATTTTTACACTTATAAAAATAAAATGATTAAAAACTGTACCATCACCAAATAATTGATCAATTTCCTTTGTTTTTGATGAGAAAATTGACAGACAGATTTGGACTGATAAATTTAGGGCACTGGAGGGTTTTGTCGTTTTAACGTTGGTGGTTAACTTCTTTTTACACTTGCATGACAGTCAATAAAGTTAAAATGTAACAAAACGGACACTTAATAAAGGTTTCATGACGGCGACATGAACAAAAAAATATATGCCTGGCAACTATGTGGTTCTCTCTCTGTCTCTCTCACACACACCCACACACACACACACACACACACACACACACACACACACACACACACACACACACACACACACACACACACACACACACACACACACACACACACACATTTATGGTATATGCCCCTCCTCCATAATGGATGTAGAAGATGAGTTTCCCTCAGGGGAGCCTCCAATTTTCCCCAGCTGTTCTTGGTCATCTCCTCACTTCCTCCCTTCCTCCCTTCTCTCACCTTCTTTCTTTCGCTTCCTCTCCTCCTCGCTGCCTTTCATCTTATCCTCCATTTTTATGCTGCTGGTCCTGGTCCACTTCAGCTCAGGACTCAGGTACTGATGCAGGATGCCTTATATTTGTACCTCCATCTCCATTAGGCCTCTTCCATCGCACTCCATGTTATTTGTGTATAAAGTCATCCTCCCCCTACGTTGATAAGCGCACACACACACACACACACACACACACACACACACACACACACACACACACACACACACACACACACACCAGATTTACATGTATGACTGAAGAAAAGATGGTTTATTGCTCTACAATTCCTATATCAGACCCTCGGTGCTCACTATGTCACTCAAATGCAGGAACAGGGACATAATACCACGTAATACTAATACTAATACAATACGTACATTTATCACAGTACGTCAGATATAATATTCACGCCCTAGTTTTCTCTTCACACACACTGTGTCGCAAATTTTTACATGAATTGGATTTTTTTTTTTTTCGCCTAACCCATGGGTGTCCAAAGTGCGGCCCCGGGGGCCATTTGCAGCCCGCAGGTAATTTTTTAACGGCCCCGTGGCACATTCTAAAAATACGATGAAAAAAAAACAAAAAAAACATAAAAAGTGGTATAAAAGAGCAAACAGGTGAAATGTCACAAGAAAATGTTGCATTATTTACTTTAATAACACAAAGCTGCGATGCAGGCTGTTTATTTCTTTAAAAAATAATAATGAATCAAAATCAATGTCATTATGAGTTATTGACCTATTCAAGGCTCCATTTACTTCACATTGAATATTCCACTTTGAGATATTTTGGGGGGAAAATGTTGCATATTTTTTGGTTGCCATTTAAAAAAAAGTTTTTTAAAGAAGGGCCTAAAACGAACAAACAAAAAACATAAACAACAATAAAACTTATAATTGCCGGATAGATCTGAAGTTGATCTTGAGACTATTGTAGTAAAAGTTTTAAAAAAAAAAATGGATTTATTTTTTTAAAGTTTACTGAGCAGTACCCTTTTGGATCCCAATAATTTTAGTGGGACTTTTTTTTTTAAGTGTCATTGCTCAAAATAATAATGAATTAAAATCAATGTTGTTATGAGTTATTGACCTTTTTAAGACTCCATTATTATATCATCTCAAATATTCCACTTTAAAATTTTATGGGGGAAAAATATTGCATATTTTGTGTTTTTTTCCATAAAAAAACACGGTTTTCCTTGACAAAAATGGCATACATCTTAAATCTTTAAAAGCGTTATGTTGACAGATAGACCTAATGTTGATCTAGAGCAGGGGTGTCAAACTCATTTTAGATCGGGGGCCACATGGAGAAAAATCTACTCCCAAGTGGGCCGGACTAGTAAAATCACGGCACGATAACTTAAAAATAAAGACAACTTCAGATTGTTTTCTTTGTTTAAAAATAGAACAAGCACATTCTGAAATTGTACAAATTATAATGTTGTTGTTGTTGTTGTTTTTTTTACAATTACCTGTTGCGGTTAATAGTATATATACTTTATTTGTCGTTATTTATATTTTCTGAATAAATGTACATCAATCAACTCATTGGTGTTAATTTTCAATTCAAGATTAAAAAACTATATCAAAATCAAATTACAGTACGTTATTTATGTAGCTGGATCATTTTCCTCGACTGATGTACTAAAACATCATGTGGTTTGTTTTGTACATATGTAGCATCATCTACAAAGATACAAAGAATTGCTATTGCGACATCCAGTGGACACATTTAGAACAGCAGTTTCTTTCATTGAAAAATTTCAGGTTAATTTTTATATTTAGCAAATTTCATCCCCCGGGCCAGATAAAACCTGTTCGCGGGCCTGATCCGGCCCTCGGGCCGTACCTTTGACACCCCTGATCTAGAGATTTAAACCTTGAATAATAATAATAATAATAATAATAATACTAAATAATGACACATTTGTAAATTTTTTTTTGACCAAAACCTTTTGGGGTCCCCGGGATCAAGTCTGAGTGGAGGCCTAAAGGTATCTTTTTTATACATATATGTATTGGTTTTTAAAATAAAAAATATCAAAATGGCCCCCGCTTGCTTTGATTTTTCAGTGTGCGGCCCAGGGCCGCCGGCCCTCAGTGGAAAAAGTTTGGACACCCCTGGCCTAACCTGATTAAACTGCATGGCGTGGCCTCCTTTGTGCACATCATATCACCGGACACTACATTAGGAACACACAAACTCTAATACAAAAAAAAATGGATCCCAAATTGTGCCTTTGCAAAGATAACAATGCTCAGGTATTTATTTGTTTAGCATTTTGGTTCCATTTTGTATCGGGGTTATAGCACAAAAAAGGCGTGTCTGTATGGTACCTATATCCCCCCAGGGGGTCCCATCCTTGGGGGCGCAGTGATCTAACCCAGCCATACGGTGAAGGACGTCTCTGTAAAAAAAACAACAAGTGTGCTATAAGTAGAAAAACATAGCATCCATAAATATAACATGAAGCTATGACTCTTGTTTGACTCGTCCATGATGGCCCCTCTTCTACCCCTCCTTGTTTTTTCTATCGATGAAAACACTTTTGTTGACATAAGCATCACAGCCTGTACACACACAGGTTTGCATTGAGCTGCATGCATCTTATGTGCAGCCAAGCAGTCAAGCAGCAGCCCACAAGAGGGTATATTTATATTGCACAAGAGTAAAATACTTCCGTATTTAAACATGTACTTGTTTCCTGATAAATATAAAACTTAAAAGTCTATCTTGGATGTTGATTCAAACAAGCGGATGTGGTGATGTCATTACACACTCCATGTTCACATCACTACACACGCCTGTACTATTTACCTTTCAAGATATACCATTTAAATCATGGAATGCTTAAAAATAGTTATTTTACTCATCCGGTGGACTTAAAATAGAAACAGAAAACACTATGAAGTTGTTTGTTTCATGAATGATTTTCTTAGGAAGAGAGTGGTAATCTTGGAAAAAAAAAAGTTTTTAAATTATTTTTAAAGTACATTTTTTTTAGAGAGAATATGTAATTTTATGAAAAGATGGTTAAAATATCATGTGTGGAAAATGGGGAAGGAAAAAGTAATCTGACAAACATATGAATATCCACAGTATATACACACATACATACAGTACATACACGTATACACACACGCACACATATATATACACATAACGAATCAAAAGTTTGGACACACCTTCTCATTCAATGCGTTTTCTTTATTTTCATGACTATTTACATTGTAGATTGTCACTGAAGGCATGCATGAACACATGTGGAGTTATGTACTTAACAAAAAAAGGTGAAATAACTGAAAACATGTTTTGTATTCTCATACTTGCCAACCCCGCCCGATTTTTCAGGGAGACTCCCGAATTTCAGTGCCCCTCCCAAAAATCTCCAGGGGCAACCATTCTCCCGAATTTCTCCCGATTTTCACCCGGACAACAATATTAAGGGCGTGCCGTGATAGCACTGCCTTTAGCGTCCTCTACAACATGTCAACGCGTCCGCTTTTACACCATACAAACAGCATGCCGGTCACATGTTGTATGCGGCTTCTGCATACACACGAAAGTGACTGCAAGACATACTTGATCAACAGCCATACAGGTCACACTGAGGGTGACCGTATAAACAACTTTAACACTGTTACAAATATGCGCCACACTGTGAACCCACACCAAACAAGAATGACAAACACATTTTGGGAGAACATCCGCACCGTAACACAACATAAACACAACAGAACAAATCCCTTGCATCTAGGGATGATGTTTGATAAGGAATTATCGAGTTTGAGCCCATTATCGAATCCTCTTATCGAACCGATTCCTTATCGATTCTCTTATCGAGTCCAGATAGGTTGTTGTATATGGAAAAAAACACACAATATTTGGTTTAACAAAAGCTCACTTTTATTATATAATAAAAAAATAAAATCCAATAAATAAATAAATATTGACTGTTACCCACCTAAAAAAATAAAATAAAATAAATAAATATTGACTGTTGTTACCCAAAGTGGGATTTTTCAGAGAAACAAATATATACAGTAACACAAAAACAACCTGTCTCTGTGATCACTATCGGTGTATAAATAATAATATAGTGTTAAATAAAATCAGTCCCTTGGGCACAAAACTGAAAATAATACAGCTCTCCAAAAAGTGCACTTCTGCTGCTATTTGACATAACTCTTTGTTATTTTGTGATTTATCATTTATTAGCATTTATTTAGTTATGATGCTTCTGACATTTTTGCACTTTATTTCTTTATTGAAAGAAAATTCTATGAAGAGAAAAGTTGTTTGCAAATGTGGTTACAATGCTAAAAAAAATGAAAAGTTAAAGCTAAAAAAAGAAATACACTTTATTGAGTTAACATTATTTCTTTATAGGGGGAAAGATGTTATGAGCTAGAGAATATAACAACTACACTACCCAGCATGCAACGGGAGTTACGAGCAAGCGCGGTAGCCCCGAAAAGTGTTGCATGTTGCCACGCTGTGAAAGTGAACGTCAAGAACTCAGCCAACACGCCTCGTCTGCATTATTTATAATTAGACAGACAACACATCTACAGTGTGATTTTGTTTTGTTTACAAGGAGAGAAAAACAAAAGTTAAAAAAGGGAGATATGTTGTATATACTGTATATATATAGCTTTAAGAACGTTGCGACAGCTGCCGTAAAGGAGGTGCGTTGCTAGCCTGGTTGCTATGTTTCCGGTTGGTCGTAAAAGTGTTTGTCATGTGTTTTACCCTGCTCAAATCTCTCAGTAAAGTTATTCGATGGATTATAGCTTTTGTTTTGAACTTTATTACACATTGGAGCGCTTTTCCCCGTCCATTGTTTTCCTGCTTTCGCTATCTGCGCCAAATGACTGAGCTACGTGACGTCATTTCTTGTGATGTCCCACGGAGCATTTCTGGTCGGGACGGGATTCGAATAAAGAATCAACTCTTTTTCTTTACTATAGTGGTCTCGATAACGGGTTCCGGTTCTCAAAAAGGGATTCGAGTCCGAGGACTCGGTTCTTTTCTTATCAAACAACCGGGAAAACCGGTTTCGAGTATCATCCCTACTTGCATCCCTAACTCTTCCGGGCTACAATATACACCCCCCCCCCCCCCCCCCAAAAAAAATATCTTGAATTCGAAGGTCTCAAGGTTGGCAAGTATGTGTATTCTCCTTTCTTCAAAATAGCCACCCTTTGCTCTGATTACTGCTTTGCACACACTCTTGGCATTCTCTCGATGAGCTTGAAGAGGTAGTCACCTGAAATGGTTTTCACTTCACAGGTGTGCTTGAAGCTCATCGAGAGAATGCTAAGAGTGTGCAAAGCAGTAATCAAAGCAAAGTGTGGCTATTTTGAAGAAACTACAATTTAAAACATGTTTTCAGTTATTTCAACTGTTTTTGTTAAGTACATAACTCCACATGTGTTCATTCATGCCTTCAGTGACAATCTACAATGTAAATAGTCATGAAAATAAAGAAAACATATTGAATGAGGAGAAGGTGTGTCCAATCTTTTGGCCTGTACTGTATATATATATATTTTTTTTAGGGTAAAGTTGCAATCTTATGTGAATAATGTTGAATTATAAAGATGTATACAATTGAAATTGTATTTAATTATTAAAATGTAAATGTAAAAAAAATAAACATTGTCATGTCTCATCTTATGAGAAAAAAAGTTAACCTTACAATAATAATTTTAAAAAAGCAGTTGTTTGTCATTGCTAATTAGAAGGGTTCCCATACTCTTTGTGTGACTTGGACAATGTTGGTTCATTGTTTGATTTCCTCTGGTTATCTAGTTCAATAAGTTACCCCACATCATGCCTCGTTACTTCTATTTGTTTTCACCTCGCCGTGCATACGCTCCCCTTTTTTTTGCCCCGTCAGCTTCTTTTCAGTGTCTGTGATTACTTGCTCTTGCTTGTGCTGCATTAAACATCCTTTTTCCCTGCACTTTGCCTTTGTCTCTGTCTCTCGGGGTGCAGACCGACCAAGATCGTGACAGAATACCTTAACGGCTTACATCCTACGAGAACTTAAAGGGGTCATATCGTGATTTTTGATCTACATTTAAAACGCTTCCTTGTGGTCTACATAGGATAGGATGGGATAAACCACAATGGGGAAATTATGTGGTGGCAGCGCAGATACCAATAGTCCACAAAATAAGGAAAAACACATGAACCGAGGGAAACATCAAAGAATACAATGAACATAAAATCCATTAAACAGATCTGATGCAACCAGCTGCCACTTCAGGAACTTAGTCTTCTGTACCGTAAGCCGATAACCCAGCTTTATGCTCTCTCTCTCTCTCTGCGTTTTCCCCTCCGTGTTTCACTGTTCTTCCTTGTCGTCCTCCTCAGCAATCTGCCTTCGTCCCCGCGTGATCGAGTTGTGCGCCCCGACTTCCCTTTTGGACTTTTGACTGCCACCCTCGATCCGTGACCCCTCGCATGGACACGGACTCTGACGCCTCTCTCTCGCCCTGGATCATCTGCCTGCCCCACGGACTGCCTTCCTGCCTTGTTCCTTCTCCTCGTTTCAACATTTGGTAAAACACCTCAGCTAATCACACACATAGCCTCACACACACACACCTTTGATCTAGTCACACTCCATTTCCCCCTGTTTAATTCATAGTATTATTGTTGATTATTACAAACCCCGTTTCCATATGAGTTGGGAAATTGTGTTAGATGTAAATATAAACGGAATACAATGATTTGCAAATCATTGTATTCCGTTTATATTTACATCTAACACAATTTCCCAACTCATATGGAAACGGGGTTTGTATATATATTATAATATATATAATAAAATTCATAGAGCTATACTTCCCCCTTGTGTCTGTGCCGTCAACTCCCTCCAACCATAACAAAAACGCTAACAAACAATGTATGCTAAACCCTAACTCTGTAACTACATGTGCCAGGGTCCTACTTGCTGCATGCTAATAACATACACTCTGGCTCTTCCAACCCCAAAGCTCTCTTCTCCACAATAAATAAACTTCTCAAACCTACTGACAAAATCTCCAACACCTTCAACACCTTTCTATCATTCTTCCAAAACAAAATAGACACCATTTATAGCAACCTGACTACCTCCGCCACTCCCTCCTCCTCCCCACCTGATTGCCCCCCCCTGCACCACTCAGCCCCTGTCTCACTTGTCTCCTGTCTCCCCAACACAGCTATTCAAACGCATGGTGGGCATGAAAAGCTCCACCTGTGCCCCATCCCATCCACTCTGGTTAAAAACTGTCTCCCACCCATTTCCCCACTCATTATCAACATCATCAACTCATCCTTTAGCTCTGGTTTAGTCCCCGACACCCTGAAACTGGCTGCTGTCACCCCAATCCTCAAAAAAACCTGGACCAAACCCTGACACCATGAGCAACTTCCGGCCCATCTCCAACCTTCCCTTCCTGTCCAAAATACTGGAGCGTGCCGTCGCCACTCAGCTCAAAACTCACCTCACTTCCAATGACCTGTTCGAACCATTTCAATCCGGCTTCCGCGCACATCACAGCACAGAAACAGCCCTTCTCAGAGTCACCAATGACCTCCTCCTCTCCTCAGACTGCGGTCACCTCAGTATTCTTCTCCTCCTTGACCTCACAGCAGCCTTTGACACCATCAGCCATACCATCCTCCTCTCCCGCCTGGAATCATCCCTCAACATCACCGGCTCTGCCTTCCCCTGGTTAAGGTCATATCTCACTAACAGACAACAATACATCAGTATAAACAACTGCACCTCCTCCACTGCCCCTCTGTCACAAGGTGTCCCCCAGGGTTCGGTGCTTGGTCCACTTCTCTTCATCCTGTACATGCTCCCCCTCGGTAACATCATCCGCCGCCATCACCTCCAATTCCACTGCTACGCAGACGACGTCCAGCTATATATCTCCACAAAATCCATCTCCTTCGTAACTCTCTCCACCCTGACCGATTGCCTCACTGAAATCAAATCATGGATGCACTCCAACTTCCTCCAACTCAACTGCGACAAATCTGACATGCTCATCATTGGCCCCAAATCCCTCATCAAAACTACTCACAACTTCCACCTCTCTGTGGACAACTCCACTCTGTCCCCATCCACTCACATCCGCAACCTCGGAGTCATTCTGGACAATAACCTCTCTTTTGAACACCACATCAACCACATTACAAGAACTGCTTTCTTTCACCTCAAAAATATTGCCCGTCTCCGTCCATCCCTCTCCTTCTCTGCTTCTGAAACCCTAATCCATGTCTTCATCACCTCCAGACTCGATTACTGCAACAGCATCCTCTACGGCTCATCTTCCAAAATCCTCAATAAGTTAAAGTTAAAGTACCAATGATTGTCACACACACACACTAGGTGTGGTGAAATGTGTCCTCTGCATTTGACCCATTCCCTTGTTCACCCCCTGGAAGGTGAGGGGAGCAGTGGGCAGCAGCGGTGGGCAGCAGCGGTGGGCAGCAGCGGTGGGCAGCAGCGGTGGCCGCGCCCGGGAATCATTTTTGGTGATTAACCCCCAATTCCAACCCTTGATGCTGAGTGCCAAGCAGGGAGGTAATGGGTCCCATTTTTATAGGTAGGTCAAATAATTGACAGAGGGAGTTTGCCTTAGGGGAACATGACCACAACGTTTTCATAAACTCCAATACATTCGAAACTCTGCCGCCCGCCTGCTCACCCACACCCGCTCCCATGAGCACATCACCCCAGTCCTTCAGAAACTCCACTGGCTCCCCGTTCCTCACCGGATCCACTTTAAAATCCTCCTCACCCACAAAGCCCTCCACAACCAGGCCCACTGCTACCTCACCAACCTGACTAACATACCCCTTCTCGCAGCCTCCGCTCCTCCGACGCCAACCTCCTCTCCCCACCACTCAGAACCAAGCTCCGGACCTGGGGTGACAGAGCCTTCTCCATCGCTGCTCCCACCCTTTGAAACTCTCTCCCCAAACCCATCCGTGACTGCTCAGACCTTCCTACCTTCAAAAGCCTTCTCAAAACACCTCTTCAGATCTGCTTTTAACCTGTGATTAGTGTTCTGTGTCTTGTAACGTCCCGTCTTGTAATGTCCAGTGTTATTAAGTATTTTACTATGTACTGCTTTTATATTTCCTGTATTATGTATTATTACTTTGAACTGTTTTATATTTAAATTTTTAGCCTGTAACGCGTCTTTGAGTACCCTGAAAAGCGCTATACCAAATAAAATGTATGATTATTATATATGGCCAGGTGGACGGCACATGCTAACAAAAATAATTATAGGTACTAGGGTTGTCCCGATACCAATATTTTGGTACCGGTACCAAAATGTATTTCGATACTTTGATACTTTTCTAAATAAAGGGGACAACAAAAAATGGCATTATTCGCTTTATTTTAACAAAAAACCTTACGGTATATTAAACATATGTTTCTTATTGCAATCGAATAACTATTTAGTCCTTAAATAAAATAGTGAACATACAAGACAACTTGTCTTTTAGTAGTAAGTAAACAAACAAAGGCTCCTAATTTAGCTGCTGGCGTATGCAGTAACATATTGTGTCATTTATCATTCTATTATTTTGTCAAATTATTAAGGACTAGATGTAAAAATGTATTATTAATCCACTTGTTCATTTACTGTTAATATCTGCTTACTTTCTCTTTTAACATGTTCTATCTACACATGTAATAATCACTTATTCTTCTGTTGTTCGACACTTTACATTAGTTTTGGATGATACCACAAATTTAGGTACCGATACCAAGTAGTTACAGGATCATACATTGGTCATATTCAAAGTCCTCATGTGTCCAGGGACATATTTCCTGGGTTTATAAACATAATATGAATTTTTACAAAAGGAAAAAATATAAAAATAGATGTAATCATAGTAGTATCGACTAGATTCGCTCTTGTACTTGGTATCATTACAGTGGATGTTAGGTGTAGATCCACCCATGACATTTGTTTACATTCAGGCGCGCTATCTTTTGTTAGCAGTGACGCTAGTGAGCTATTGTATCCTGCTACGGTGTGTAGTGAAGCATGTTTAGCTATTCCTCGTCCTGCAGGGATGATACTTTTAAGAAACTTACTTTATTTGTCGCCATGGAGGCGAGGATTAGTCATTTAGATGTAGCTCAAACACTGCTGACTGTGGATGGATGTTAGCTGCTAGCTAGCTAGCCATGTCTTAAAGCACCTCTTCCTGAGGGCGTTTCAGTGTTAAAGCTTCACCTTTATCTTTAGTTTTTAGGCCAAAATGCATCTGTTCTCCCTTTTCTGTCTACACACCGTGTCTGCTTGTAAGTACTCCGTGATTGTGTGCTGCCGAACATGCTCCTAAACCCAGCAATGTCATGACGTGACGACGCACCGTTATCCCCGGTAAACAAAATTAAAAAATAAATTAAATTGAGAACTAGTACTTTTCAAACAGAGTATAGTACCGTTTTTGATTCCTTAGTACACCGTACAACCCTGGACTTATTGTTACATTGTATACACCGTTTTTGTAGATAGTTGGAACTGTCTCCGCGATTAAATGTTGTTTTGGGTAAATCCTTTTGTATATTTCCCATCGGACAGAGGCGGGTCTCTCAGCCAAGTGACAAATGAACTATGACACAAATAATAGCAAAACTCCAAAGGCTCGTTTGGAACATGGCAACATTGTTTAGTAAATAGACTGTATGGCCACCTGCCTTGACTCACTCATCCCATTCCTAACCAATATGATGTCGGTCCACCTTTTGCAGTTATAACAGTTTCAACTCTTCTGGGAAGGCTGTCCACAAGGTTGCGGAGTGTGTTTATAGGAATTGTCGACCAATCTTCCAAAAGCGCATTGGTGAGGTCACACACTGATGTTGGTCGAGAAGGCCTGGCTCTCAGTCTCCGTTCTAATTCATCCCAAAGGTGTTCTATCGGGTTCAGGTCAGGAGTCTGTGCAGGCCAGTCAACTTCATCCACATCAGACTCTGTCACAGGTGGCATCCTATGACAGTTCCACGTTGGAAATCACTAAGCTCCTGAGAGTGGCCTATTCTTTCACAAATGTTTTCAGAAAGAGTCTCCATGCCTAAGTGCTTGATTTTATACACCTGTGGCCGGGCCAAGTGATTAGGACACCTGATTCTGATCATTTGGATGGGTGGCCAAATACTTTTGGCAATATAGTGTATCTCCTCAACACTTTCCAAGGTTTGAATTCAAATAATTTGCACTTATGGGGTTTGCAAATACAGAAAAAGAGGTGCCAACAAACACTTACTGTATGTAGTATTGAGGTCCTAAAGCCTCAAGTCCATGCAAACCTTTTAAGAATAGCCAGTGTGTGTGTGTGTGTGTGTGTGTGTGTGTGTGTGTGTGTCTGTGTGTGTGTGTGTGTGTGTGTGTGTGTGTGTGTGTGTGTGTGTGTGTGTGTGTGTGTGTGTGTGTGTGTGTGTGTGTGTGTGTGTGTGTGTGTGTGTGTGTGTGTGTGTGTGTGTGCATCCTATCACAATTTTGCAGAAGTTCAGGGTTAACGTCACGTGACCTTGCGTGCGGCAAAGACGCTTTGCTGGTGTATCATCGCTCGCCACAGATGCTCTCAGCTCAGCCCGGGAGGAACACAAAGTTGTTGCCGACACGCACACTCGTACAGACGCACAAACTCACAGCCACTCCGGCTTCTGTTCACCTACTTCCAGGGGCGCCGAAAAGGGGGGGTAAAGGAGACGGATTCTAGGAGCCCATGATGGAGGGGGGCCCAGAGAGGCTCCTAATGATGATGAAATTATAATACAGGGGGCCCTGTAAAGATTCTTTTCATGGGGCCCAAAATCCCTAGCGGCCCCCCTGCCTACTTCTGACAAGCTCATTTTACGACAAACATGCAGTAGAAAACGGACGGATAGATGGATGTAAATATTGTGTGTGGGGGTAGACACGTGTGGGGGTGGGAGGGGTTGGGGTAGATGGATCAGGTGCACGTCCCAGAAACCATCTTTTTCTATTTCTTTCTAGGGGACGGCGTGGCGAAGTTGGTAGAGTAGCGGTGCCAGCAATCGGAGGGTTGCTGGTTACTGGGGTTCAATCCCCACCTTCTACCATCCTAGTCATGTCCGCTGTGTCCTTGGGCAAGACACACTTCACCCTTGCTCCTGATGGGTGGTGGTTAGCGCCTTGCATGGCAGCTCCCGCCATCAGTGTGTGAATGTGTGTGTGAATGGGTGAATGTGGAAATACTGTCAAAGCGCTTTGAGTACCTTGAAGGTAGAAAAGCGCTATACAAGTATAACCCATTTATCATTATAACTCATTTATTTGAAGTGAAGAAAAGCAGACGTATGAGGAAGTGCACACTTGATTCGAGAGGTGGCCTTGAACTAAGAATGAAGTGAGGTACTTCAAAGAAAGCGTTCCTCTTTCTCAATTTGTGAACATTTATCACAACGTCTATCCCATCTGGCCAGCTCCCAATTAATTAAGCAGTTGATTAAGTGTGGAAAGGTCATGACGTGTGGATGTTTTCGCAAAAAAGGCTAAGCACCAAACACTCAACTGTGCAACACAGTGGGAAAACTAGCATTTATTGATTGCCAGCTTTTTAATGGAGTGAGACCTCTTGAAGTCAAACAGTTTGATTTGACCAAGTTGTCTCTGCAATCACACAAAACACTACCTCCAGTTTGCAAGATCTCATTTAAGTTCAAAGCATATTTGATTTTTCTTTGGCTTGGCTTCGATATTTAGAATTACCGTATTTTTCGGACTATAAGTCGCAGTTATTTTCATAGTTTGGCCGGGGGTGCGACTTATACTCAGGAGCGACTTATGTGTGAAATTATTAACACATTACCGTAAAATATCAAATAATATTAAAGCTGCAAGCAGCGATGGACGGGACCGCTTTACCCATTCAACATACCTGCACATAACCTACCTTCTCTGCATAGTCTGGTCACGCTGGTGCCTTTACCCATTCAACATATCTTTACCTGCACGACAAACGCGCTCAGAGGAGATAATGTTTAAAAAAAGGTGACTGTTTTGACCCAACTTTTGTTTTGAAGGGGGAATTGCAAACTTCCTGTTGATTTTTGCTGGGGGTTGTCAGTGAATGAAATCTAGGTCTAAGTGAGACCTACATAGAGGTGTTTGTTTCATGTCTCTACGACATTCCTACTGGGAGTTACAGGCAGTTTTGTCTGTGTTTTCTTCCTAGGAGCAGTTTTGTCAGTGTTTTCTTCCTAGGGGGCGCTAGAGCGCAATTTTGAGTTTTGGGGTTTGGTTTGTTGATTAGATAGCAATTTTCGCCAGTCCTGATGTGTGTGTCCAATTTGGTGAGTTTTGAAGCATGTTAAGGGGGTCAAATTACAGCTCAAAGAGGCAAAGGTGACTGTCTTTTACTAAAATTTTGTTTTGAAGGGGGGATTGCAAACTTCCTGTAGATTTTTGCTGGGGGATATCAGTGTATGAAATCTAGGTCTAAGTGAGACCTACATAGAGGTTTTTGTTTCATGTCTCTATGACATTCCTACTGGAAGTTACAGGAAGTTTTGTCTGTGTTTTCTTCCTAGGGGGCGCTAGAGCGCAATTTTGAGTTTTGGGGTTTGGTTTTTTGATTAGATCGCAATTTTTGCCAGTCCTGATGAGTGTGTCCAATTTGGTGAGTTTTGAAGCATGTTAAGGGGGTCAAATTACAGCTCAAAGAGGCGGCGGTATAATAATAATAATAATAATAATAATAATAATAATAAAGAATAATAATAATAATAAAACCTTAGAAATTCAATAGGGTCCTCTGTCCCAAAGGGACATTCGGTCCCTAATTATTTAGCTCATTCACGTAAGAGACTAGACGTATAAGATTTCATGGGATTTAGCGATTAGGAGTGACAGATTGTTTGGTAAACGTATAGCATGTTCTATATGTTATAGTTATTTGAATGACTCTTACCATAATATGTTACGTTAACATACCAGGCACGTTCTCAGTTGGTTATTTATGCGTCATATAACGTACACTTATTCAGCCTGTTGTTCACTATTCTTTATTTATTTTAAATTGCCTTTCAAATGTCTATTCTTGGTGTATAAAATGCGACTTATACTCCAGTGCAACTTATATATGTTTTTTTCCTTCTTTATTATGCATTTTCGGCCGGTGCGACTTAAACTCCGGATCGACTTATACTCCGAAAAATACGGTATTCATTTTTTTTTTTTTGTTGTAAAAAGTTAGAATCTTAAAAGAATACATTTTAAAATAATGAATAAAGCGTTGGTGTGACGATCTGTCACTTCATTTCTGTTTGTGCTTCCTTGTTTTGTGTTTATTT
Source organism: Entelurus aequoreus (assembly GCF_033978785.1). Lineage (NCBI taxonomy): Eukaryota > Metazoa > Chordata > Actinopteri > Syngnathiformes > Syngnathidae > Entelurus > Entelurus aequoreus. The sequence goes on along the minus strand of NC_084747.1, from coordinate 34,051,927 downwards.
TGGGTCTATTTCCTGCGCTGGTTTTCCCCTCACCTGCTGTTGATTGGCAGCCGGTCCACCCCGGCCACCAATCAGCATGTTTCTATTTATGCCTGTCTCTTGACTTTATGTTTGGACTTTATATGCACGACTGCTTCATTTTCTGTGTAAATACATTAAAATCGTCTTACCTGATTACCGTCCTCCTGGTTCCTGCATTGGAGAGAAAAAAAAAGGCATAATCATACAAGAAAACAGTTGAAATACGTAAAGAAAATAGTGTCCTTACCTCGTGGAAATTCATCTAATGCTAGGCGGTCTGAAAGGTAAACCCCAGGTTTATCTAGGGCAGTGGTCCCCAACCACCGGTCCTTGTACCAGTCCGTGACGCATTTTCTACCTGGCCGCAGAGAAACATTAAATAATTTATAAATAACTGCATTTTCTCAATCAATCAATCAATCAATCAATCAATCTATCAATCAATCAAAGTTTATTTATATAGCCCTTGATCACAAATGTCTCAAAGGGCTGCACAAGCCACAACGACATCCTCGGCTCAGATCCCACTTCAGGGCAAGAAAAAACTCAACCCAATAGGATACAATGAGAAACCTTGGAGGGGACCGCAGATGTGGGGACCCCACCCTGGGCGACCGGTGCAATGCACGTCAAGTGGATCTAGTTCATAGTGTGAGACTCCAGTCCACAGTGGGGCCAGCAGGGGATCATGTTGAGTGGAGACAAGTCCCCAACTGATGCACAGATGAGTGGTCCACCCCAGGTCCCGACTTTGAACAGCTAGCGCGTCATCTGTGGTCACCTAATAACTTCTCCACGCAGGAGAGGGGGGCAGAGCAGAAAAGAGACGGCAGATCAACTGGTCTAAATGGGGGGTCTATTTAAAAAACTGCAATTTGCAAGAATAATTTTGTTTTTATTTTTAGGGATTTTTTTTTGTGTGTGAAGAAAAGCAGTAATTATTTTTTGAGGAAAAAAAACATTTAGAGAAAAATAAAATTGGACTCTTATGAGGATTAAGTTGAAAAATAATAGGGAAAATGTCAATGATAAAATGTGACAATTTTACCAGAAAAAAAGGTACAATTTTGCAGAAATTAATTTGAAATATCGCAAGAATAAGTTATATTTAAGTAAGAAACATTTTATTTTTCAAGAAAAAACATTTACATTTTGCAGAATTTAAGTTGAAATACTTTAAGAAAAGTTTTAAAGAGAAAAAAAAAGTGTTTTACAAAAAATGTAAAACATTTTAAAGAAAGAGGCAACATTAACAAGTAAAAATAAACCTGTCAACCATGCTAATGATCAGAATCAGAATCAGAAATACTTTATTAATCCTTGAGGAGAAATTCAAATTGTCAGCACAATCCCATTCAAGAGCAGACAAACATTACAGGGAGACAGAACAGGATCGCTGACGGGTCTGCCAACTTCCGGCGTCCCTTACAAAAAAAGGTGAGAAACAGATAAACAATAGGGCGGGGGTGAGAGAAAAATAAATCGGTCTAAGCCTGGGCCCCTGGAGAGGGGGTCCAGACTGAGGCCAAGGAAGAAGAAAAAACTCATAGCCATAGCACACATAAACATGTGTAAGAGGGAAACATCAAACATCAAAGAACACAAAGTACCAATGATTGTCACACACACACACTAGGTGTGGTCCTCTGCATTTGACCCATCCCCTTGTTCATCCCCTCGGAGGTGAGGGGAGCAGTGAGCAGCAGCCGTGCCGCGCCCGGGAATAATTTTTGGTGATTTAACCCCCAATTCCAACCCTTGATGCTGAGTGCCAAGCAGGGAGGTAATGGGTCCCATTTTTATAGTCTTTGGTATGACTTGGCCGGGGTTTGAACTCACAACCTACCAAACTCAGGGCGGACACTCTAACCACTAGGCCACTGAGTAGGTTACTAGGCCACTGAGTAGGTGGCCATTTCTACATACAGCTATGAGTAAAAAATAAAAGAAACATATCCACTGCGGTGGCCTCTGCGGTGTTCCACGCCATCGTCTGCTGGGGTGGGGGGGGGGAGCATGGCCAGAGACAGGAGCAGACCCAACAAAGCAACCAAGAGAGACGACTCCACTCTCGGCCGCCCACTAACTCTCGGCCAGTGTCCAGTCCGCATGGATGAGCGAGGATGTGTCTAAGGATATATTTAAATAAATATAATAACACATGAAAACAAGAGGGAAACATCAGGAACACAAAAGGATGACACAAGAGCACACAGCTCCTGCCAACAGCAGCCACTACAGCGGCACCATCTTGGAAAAATAAAAATGAAAATAAATTGAAAATTTTAATTTCCTATCAGGGATTAATAAAGTATTTCTGATTCTGATATGCTGTTTCTTTGGAAACCTGAAAACTTCAGATGAAGGACAGGGAGAGTCGGCACAGTAGCACACAGAGACGAGCAGATTCCTTGTCGCACTTCACATGTTGCTATTTTTGCCATAAATGCTTACTGTATTAAACGTGAATAGGCAGATACAGCGAACAATTCACGTGGGGTGTTGCCACATAAGACACACACAAACACACACAACATTGTACAATAAAGGACAGATGGTTGATTGCAGTTTAACTACAGTAGCTGAAGTCCCTGGATGCCAATGAAACACTAACAGGTATTCAGAAGAGCATCACACACACACACACACACACACACACACACACACTCACACACACAAACACACACACACACACACACACACACACACACACACACACCCATTGTACCACTTGTATTTCTTACCTTCTTGAGACCTCCGAATAATGCCTACCTCTTTAGGACCACCCTTTCTGGATATGTAAAGATTTCTATTTACAACATTAATAATATTTACATACTATGCGAATATATAAAAGCTTGTTGTGAAAAATGAGTTGGAATTTCCCAAGAAAAAGGTCACAATTTCACGAGAAAAACTTGGCATTTTGGCAGTATTATAATAAAAGTCGCAATTTTACTCAACGCAAGTCCAAATTTTACAATAAAAACTGAACATTTGTGCAATGTTATAATAAAAGTTGGAGTTTTACTCAATAACAGTCGCAATTTTACAAGAAAAAGCTTAACGTTTTGGCAAGAGTTGGAAAAGAGTCGTCATTTTACGCGACAAAAGTCACAATTTAATAAGAAAACTTTAAAAATGTTGGCAATATTATAATAATAATTGGAATTTTACTTGGCAAAATTATGACAAAAGTCATAATTTTACTCAAAAAATGTCACTATTTTACAAGAATTGGCAGAATTTGATATGGCAAATGTCACCATTGTGCATTAAAAAGTAATAATTTTACATAAAAAAAGTAATAATTTTATGAGAAAATATTGCAATATTACAGAAACAGAAGGAATATAAGAAATTGTTCCCAATTTTATAAGGAAAAAGTCGACACATTGTGAGAAAATATAAATTATTATTATTTTTTTGTAATTGGTTTTTAATGTTCATTATTTACTTCGAGTAATTACAGTATGTCTCTATTTACATATTTATTTTATTTTTTAAATTCATTTTGGCCAAAGGGGGCGCATTTCAATTTCTTACACACACTTGTTATTTTATATGTTGGCCAGAGGGGGGAGCACTTCAAATCTTTACACACACTTGTTATTTCAAATGTTGACCAGACGGGGGAGCACTTTTAAAACCGACACAGTCAATTTGAAAAATCCCTCCTTTTTGGGACCACCCTAATTTTGATAGATTTCACCACCAGGGGGTGCAAATGAGACATTCTCTATTAGATGCAATGGTTTTCCGTATTGGGACCATGATTTATGTCCTAACTTGTACTTGTTCACCGGTCCTCATATGGACGGTACTTTTCCTTGTTGGTATGTCAAGAAGGGCAGAAATACAAGAACACACACACGCACACACACACACACACACACACACACATGCACACACACTCCTGTATCACAGCTCTTGGCTGACTAACTAAAAGTGCATCAATAAGCAAACAGTGAAGCACTAAATAAAGCACCAGGCCAGGCCCACCCCATTGTGTGCTTGTGTTTATCTCACACAACAAGGCACGCCATTACAAAGTTGACAAAGAGTTGACTCAGGATGGAGGGTATGCAGACATATGGATGGCGGCGAGGGGGGCTTGATGGGGGTCTGCAGGAAGCTAAGCTAGACACATAGATGAAGTGCATATGTTGGAGAAATGTGCAGCACAAATAGGATTGTGTTGAAGGAAGATTAGCTGCAAGTGCAGAGATGAAGTTGTGATGGCTGTCGTATCACTCTTATTTTAAAAAGACATGATGCAAAACTTTCTAATTTTAGCAAAAGAGGGCAGACATTAAATTTAAATGAGCAACTTTAAAAAAAATTTTTTAAAAAAATAAAATTTGAGGCGGTTTTGTTTTTGCTGCTGCTGGTTTATTTGAGTCTTTTATCCATTTGTTACCAGAATCAGACACAAGGATTGCTAAAACTGCACTTTTGGTCTGCATGTCTTTCATAATATTAGAAAAATAGTATTTATTAAGGTTGTTATTGTGTGTCTGTCCCCTTATTGACCACTTATTAGGTATTCTCATGAAATTCCAGTGAGCATCAAGGATGAACAACAAACCAAATCACTTAAGAAGGCGAACATATATATCATAAATAAATCAATATATTCATGAATTTTGTATTTGTTAATACAAAATTGGGAACCACTGATCTAGGGAACACTGTACTATGGAAAAACATATTATTTTAGAGGGAAAACGTCATAATATTAAGAGGATAAAAAAGAGAACATTTGAAAAGTTAGATTTTATACAGAGGGAAAAAAGTCATAATTGTAGGGGACAAAATTTAATATTTTATTTTACAAAAAGTGATAGAAAAGTCATATTTTTACACGAACATTTTTTTAAAAAAATAAAATAAAGTTGTAACCCTACAAGGATAAATCAAACAGTGTACTTGTAAATACAAAATTAAATGTGTATGCAAAGAGGCAACCCAGATATTATTTAAATCTGACCACATTTTTCAAGCTAGGTAAAATTATGTATTTTTCATATTAATTTGAAGTAATTATTTAAATAAATGTTCTAAAATTGAAATTCTATTTTATTATCTTACTGTTTATTTTTAATTTTTTGAGTGGATGCTCTCCAAAACTGAATTTAAAATACTATAAGAAAAATAGCAGGTATGATAATAATAATGATGATTAAATAAAAACAATAATGATGATAATATTAATAATAACAACAATGATAATAATAATAGTAATTATAACATGTGTTTGTTTAAAACAAATAAAAAATACAACTAGTAACAAATAACTTAATAATAAATAAGAATTAAATAAATAATGAATAAATAAAAAGTATATTTAAATGTTATACATGTATGCATGATTTGAAAATTTAAATTGCAATACTAAATTAATGGAAAAAAAAAAAAATTATATATATATATATATATATATATATATATATATATATATATATATATATATATATATATATATATATATATATATTTAATTTTGAATAAATACATATCTAATTCCATTACAAGCAGCATTCAATTTGAAATAAACTGGATGTACAGCAGCAGATATTTAATCTAGATCTGATCCAAGTTGTGTGTTCCCATATAACTATTAATGTTTTAATTGTTCCTAAATTTTAGGTTTTCTAAAAACATTGTTGATGTTCTTTATTGTTGTTTGACAGGAAGCTGCTTGAATATGAAAAATAATACATCAATAAAAGCCACTTCAATGAAGAAGTAAGCTAATAACAAGATCGCGCACGTTATTCCTCAGCAGGAGGTGATGATCAATGGAAAAAAAGACCTTCATGTTTTTCTACAATTCAATAATAAATCCAGAGCACAGCAAGTGTGCTATGATACAACCTGCCGCTGCTGCTCTCTCGTCTCATTAAAAGTGAGCTCTCATCCGCACAAATGGGTTTCATCTCTTTAACTTTGGCCTGGGAGGGAAAGTTCTACTTTCTATCATTGAACGGAACAAAACAATCTATTTCCAAGGCCGCCGGATTATAAATGTATAAGCCAGCCTGCCGTCACATACTGAAAAATATGCTGTTCCTCGTTGACAATAAGTGCTCTTAAGGCTAATTAAAGACATGAGGGAAGATTGTGTTCTTTGCTCCAAGAACATTGGACTCTTTATCAAGTCTTTATTTAGTGAATAAGCACATTGGGTCTTTTATTAGGGATCCATTCACATCATAAGTGGGAATGGCAACTTGTTGAGTGTTGAAGACTGCTAACGACATCTCTAACAAACATTAGGCAAAAAATACATTATCATTGCAAAGTATAGCATTTTAAAATGTGTGTACTAACAACATTTCGTTACACCAATGCACAATACCGATCAAAAGTTTAGATAAACCTTCTCATTTAATAGCTCAAGTAAGTGTCTCCAAACTTTTGATCGGTATGTTGTGAAGGAAATAAATGATAAATGGGTTATACTTGTATAGCGCTTTTCTACCTTCAAGGTACTCAAAGCGCTTTGACACTATTTCCACATTCACCCATTCACACACACATTCACACACTGATGGCGGGAGCTGCCATGCAAGGCGCTAACCAGCAGCCATCAGGAGCAAGGGTGAAGTGTCTTGCTCAAGGACACAACGGACATGACTAGGTTGGTAGAAGGTGGGGATCGAACCAGGAACTCTCCGATTGCTGGCACGGCCACTCTACCAACTTCGCCACGCCGTCCCTATGTCATTTGCAGTGGTACACCTAAGATTCCAGGGGATCCAAAAAATATTACCGTATTTTAGGGACTGGACTATAAGCCTCTACTTTTTTCCTTCGCTTAGAACCATGCGGCTTATATGAGATTTTTCTTCTCTAACGACCAAAATGAAACCAATAGTTTTCATAAAACACAGACAAAGACACTGAAAAGGTGGGTCTTCGCACAATCTTTTAGACGAGTTTGCACACTACGGGTGCCGCCGGTTAAGAATGTACTTCCTGTTTTGTGCCTTGAACCGGAAGAATTTCCCGTTGTGTCTACTATTTGTCGATAGCGTTTCTGGTCGGAAAGATCATCATTCCAAGCAAAGTTTGTACATTTTACAATTTAACTAAAACACTTCGTACTTACGAATGTGTGATGTCTGTCAGAGTGTTCTCATGCATATTTTTACATGTTATCGTAATTTAATCAAGCTAGCGTCATTAGCATTAGCAACTATGCTAACACGACTGTGGAAGTCGTTTCCTACGAGTTACACGTTTTCTCACGTCACAGGAGCCAGGCGTGACGTTTCAGCAAAGTTTTAATGTGCATGTACAGTATATCAATTAACAATCTTTTCAGGTGTTTTCTCTCCAGTCTCTCCCACCTCTTCTCTTCCACTGGCCGTTCACTGTTAAAGACAACAGATGATTAGATTACCACGTATCACCTGTGAAATCTAATCACCTGCCAGCTGTGTCTCGCCGTCAGCACATGCCCCGCCCCTAGCCGAAGGTGCTCCGTCCTCAACCCCATCGACAGAGGCGGTGACCTTTGCTCCTGCAGGCGCGCTGATCACACTCTCCCTCCACAACGACTATGCTAACATGTTTACAAGTGTCTGTGCTAGTATTGTTCACTTACAATGGCATTCTTTTTGTATTTTTTCAGTTTCCTAAATTCACCAAAACGTCACCATGGAGTTATTGAGTCTATCTCGCTGATTGGAGAGCTAGCTTCATCAGCTAATGGGTCCATGACGATGCCTTCTGTTTTGTTTGATCAGTCATTTCACTGCCGTGTTACAAGCACAATTTGTTGATTTCATAATGCATCAAATGTTTACATTTTCATCACAATTAAATGGTTTGTGTTGCTGTGGTAGTTTTTCTAATTAAGACATCAAATTCGATGGTTATTATTTATAATGCACACCAAATGGTTCCATTTTATTCAAAAAAGTGCAGCCCCCACATTTTATAGTAAGTTTTGCAATATGTGTTATTATAAAGTGCTTCAAAGTTTATTCCAAAATGTGTTTAAGGATTATATTACAAAATGTGTCAATTTTCCATTATGAGGTAAAAATGTATTACATTATTATTGCTGGTACAGTCAAATTATATATTTTAAAAAAAAGAGATGAATCACACTTTTGGATTTGGATTTCTTATGATTGATTACTTGCTTGCACAAATTAAATTAACTTTTTTTTTTTTAAAACACCAATGTTATTGTGGCCCTGTGATGAGGTGGCGACTTGTCCAGGGTGTACCCCGCCTTCTGCCCGAATGCAGCTGAGATAGGCTCCAGCACCCCCCGCGACCCCCAAAAAGGGACAAAGCGGTAGAAAATGGATAGATGGCAATGTTATTGTCAGAATGTCATACAGGAAAAATTTTTACTTGAATGCACATCATTTATGTGTTGAAAACTTGGTAAAAGTTGTATTCAAAGTCCAGGGGGGGGGTGTATTAAAAAAAAAAAAAAAAAAAAAAAAAAAAGTATTAATTTTTTTATTTTTTTAATTTCTAGTGCGGCCCGGTACCAATCGGTCCGCGGACCGGTAGGTGGTTGGGCACCATTGAGTTAGAGATAGCGGCGCCGTGTTCACAAGTCTGTGTACAATTTCAACTTGATCGACTGGTGAGGTGTTTCTTCGCTTCTTCGCTCCCTGGAAGTTTATTGTAGATCATAAATCATGCCTCTCACGTGGATAGAAGAAGGCTGAGGACATATTCCGACAAGTTGGTACACTTCGACAGCCAATCAGGACCCGGAAATGGCGAGAACGACACGAAAAAGACGTTTGGGTCCACCCTCCCTTTTCTTCGAGAGGATTATGAATCATTCTTTTTCAAAATGGGAATATATGAACATCCCAGCAGTCGGCATCATAATTACAGCAGACCTTGTACAGTAAGTGATGTTTTATTATGTGTGTTGGTTCTCATAAAGTCTGTGTCAGAATAATTGTATTTATCCATCCATCCATCCATTTTCTACAGCTTGTCCCTTTTGGAGTCATGGGGGTTGCTGGAGGAAGGCGGGTTACACCCTGGACAAGTCGCCACCTCATCACAGGGCCAACACAGATAGACAGACAACATTCACAAACTAGGGCCAATTTAGTGTTGCCATCAACCTATCCCCAGGTGTATGTCTTTGGAGGTGGGAGGAAGCCGGAGTACCCGGAGGTCAGGACTACTCAGGACCTTCGTATTGTGAGGCACATGCACTAACCCCTGTGCCACCGTATCTAAGTTATCACAAAACTTTTATGTTACATTGAGTTCAGCTCGCCCCGCGAGCAGACAAAAGCTGTCTTTGATCCTACCAAGCAGAAGGCTTGTAAAACTCCACTGTGTACGATGGGAAGCGACATGAAGGCGTCGGTTTCTTTCTTCTATTGTAATCCACAGGAAGATTTTATCTTGACCCGAGATCTACAAAGCGGTGTGGAAGCAGGACCTGACGCAAGCTCCAGGCACCTTTTCTTTGAACTGTTTTACGACATTTCCTTTGAACTGTTTTGTAACAAAGGCGATGGCTGTTTACGACCCTCCTCCCTTAGAAACAGCTGTTGCCATGTAATCAGGGAAAGTCCAAATAAAAGAGGAGGCGTACAATCTTTCGTCAGAGCGTGGTGAGACACTGTACAAGGGTACAGGTGTACGCGCTCTCCTCATTGAGCCAAATTTAGTTCTGTCTCTGTTTGATTCCTTGCTTCTTGTCTTGTTTAATAGATGTCATCAGTGTTTGAACCTGACAGTCTGCAGTGAGTAATAATCAGTGATGAAGAAAAAAGAAAAAATAACGTCATGATGCATTTATGAAATTAATGTGCCGCGTATGCTTAAAATAATCAAAATACATAAATATTAAGTGTTATTGTAAATGTGCCCGTGACTACATTACATATATACTTACAACATGTATATGAAACTTTCATGGAAGTGTTTGGATGTTTTTGTTAAGGGCTTTGTAGGCAGAGTAAAGCGGCTCCCATAGGCTCCATTGTAAGCAGAGTTTTGATCGCATTTATTTAATATTTAGAATGCATTAAAAAAAAAAAATTTAAACATCCATCGTCATGTATTTCATAATGATTATGAACGATAGGAAAAATCCCCCCCCAAAAATTGCAGGTCCCCTTTAAGTAACCATCTGTGGTTAAGGTAAAGGAGCACATACAGTAAAAATAAATTATACTATTAATCTCTGTCAATACATGATTGATGCGATTAATCACTTGAGTTAACTCGTTCTTTTCGACAAGCCTAATTATTACTGGAGATGTCCGATAATGGCTTTTTTGCCCATATCCGATATTCCGATATTGTCCAACTCTTAATTACAGATTCCGATATCAACCGATACCGAAATATACAGTCGTGGAATTAACACATTATTATGCCTAATTTTGCCCCGCTGGATGCATTAAACAATGTAACAAAGTTTTCCAAAAATAAATCAACTCAAGTTATGGAAAAAATGCCAACATGGCACTGCCATATTTATTATTGAAGTCACAAAGTGCATTATTTTTTTTTAACATGCCTCAAAACAGCAGCTTGGAATTTGGGACATGCTCTCCCTGAGAGAGCATGAGGAGGTTGAGGTGGGCGAGGCTGAGGGGGGGGGGGGGGGGTAGAGGGTAGCGGGGGTTGTATATTGTAGCGTCCCGGAAGAGTTAGTGCTGCAAGGGGTTCTGGGTATTCGTTCTGTTGTGTTTATGTTGTGTTACGGTGCGGATGATCTCCCGAAATGTGTTTGTCATTCTTGTTTGGTGTGGGTTCAGTGTGGCACATATTTGTAACAGTGTTAAAGTTGTTTATACGGCCACTCTCAGTGTGACCTGTATGGCTGTTGACCAAGTATGACTTGCATTCACTTGTGTGTGTGAAAAGCCGTAGATATTATGTGACTGGGCCGGCACGCAAAGGAAGTGCCTTTAAGGTTTATTGGCGCTGTGCACTTCTCCCTACGTCCGTGTACACAGCTGCGTTTTAAAAAGTCATGAATTTTACTTTTTGAAACCGATACCAATAATTTTGAAACCGATACCGATAATTTCCGATATCACATTTTAAAGCATTTATCGGCCGATAATATCGGCAGTCCGATATTATCGGACATCCCTAATTATTACACACGGTACCATTACTACATATTGCGTTGTTTAGAGATGCTGTAATGCTGTTGTTGTTCTTTTTTTTTTTTGAAAGCATCTATTTCTTGCACATGCTAATAACATCCATCACTCATCTGGGCTAACTACTGTGTCTTCCTCTAGCCTAAATCCACACCTCGGGAAAATACAGTCTTACATCAGGGTCAATAAGGTAATATCTTTGATATATTATATTGGATCCCATGAGTTGGAAGTACTAAATAAAGTATACACTACATCAGACCTGGGCATTCTGCGGCCCGTGGGCCACATCCGGCCCTTTGTGCGTCCCTGTCCGGCCCGCGTGAGACCAATCATAAATTACAAAATAAATTTAAAAAAGTATCTATGTCGAGTGTGCAATACAACGGTGCTGCTTTTGTTTTGAAAAGCGTTATTTGTATTACTTCCGTGTGGACGTATGCGCGTGCGTGATTGTGAGTGAATGTGAACAGCTGCAATCACAAATTACAAAATAAAGTTGAAAAAACATCTATGTCGTGTGCGCAATACAACTGTGCTGCTTTTATTTTGAAAAGTGTTATTTATGTGCGTATGTCCGTGTGTAACCTGTGAGTGAAGGTGCACAGCGACAAGTGATGCCTGGTTTACACTCGAGACGCTAAAAAGAGAAAAGTTGATGACGAATGGCGTGTTTTCAACAAGACATGGACTGCCAAGCAACGTTCCCTCTAAGGTGCGCGCCTGCGCAATTGCGCACTGCTCAAGCGTCCTCTGCGCACAGCAAATATATGCCGCGCACCAAATCAAATCCCACCTGAATTCTAAACAAAATAAACACATTTATTCTGTGTAGTTTTGCAATGCAACTCTGAGTGACAGTGACAACAAGCGGCCCTAACGGTGTTTGTCAACACCGTTCAATTGAACACCGTTCAATTATTGTAACGTCTATCGAGATGCTTCGAGGACAGGAATTATATCGATCACTTTATTGAGCAAAACTGTTTATATTCGGCCATAACCACACCAAAAACATGAGTAAAAAACTTCTATCTAAAAAAACTAGTCATTTTCCTCCGTACAAACCAGGCCAAAACCAACTTGTCATCTGTCACCAACACGCATACCACTAAGCCACTGGTGCGTTTATGGCCACACAAAAAGTCGGACAACTCAAACACCACACAAAGTTACACTATGACTCCTCAGTCATACGTGTGCTTATTTTACTGTCATTTATTATTAATGTTAATTTATTGATATTAATCATGGAATGCTGTCACTAGAGAAAGTTACAGGAATGCACACTTCATCCTATGCTTACATTTCATTGTGCAACATGAGGATGTTTAAGGGGAACTAAATGTGATCTCTGAAAGGGGTACAAATGATTTCCAAAGCAGTGCTTTTGGTATAAAGTTAAGTTAGGTTAAATAAAGTATTATTATTGTCCTTGGACACTGTTTTTCATTCAGCACTAAGATTTGTTACTGGCTGTCGTAGTCTCACCCACCATTGTCAACTGTATATGAAGTCAGACTTATCTTCATTGAGTGCACGCAGATACACACATTGGCTGACTTTAATTTATAAGGCTCTTTTAGGTTTAATACCTCCATACTTGTGTACTCTGTTACAAAGAAAAAGCAGCTCTTATGCGTTACGTTCTAACAATTTGTATGTTTTAACTGTTCCTCATGTACGGACTGAATTTGGCAAAAGAGCTTTTGGCATTGCTGCCCCTATGGCATGGAATGAATTGCAGACGAAACTGAAACTTACAGAACTACTTCCATTTGGAGCCTTCCGTTCTGTCCTGAGGGACAAACAGCGAGAGACGTTTGCACAGTGTCTGTGTTTTAAAGATGTAAATCTCTGTTGTTTTACAGTTCTCTTATGTATTTTAAAATGTATGTCTTAATGTATTTATTTTGAAACTGCTCTGTGACATGTGCTGTTGACCTCTTGGCCAGGTCACCCTTGTGAAAGAGATCTTGATCTCAATGGGTTTTCTTATCTGGTTAAATAAAGGTTTTAATTATTATTATTATTTATTATTATTATTATTATTATTTATCTTACGGTATATATCAAAAATAATATTGAGCAAAATGTAATTGAAATATTGTCGATGTGGCCCTCCAGCAGTGCTCGGGTTGCTCATGCGGCCCCCGGTAAAAATTAATTGCCCACCCCTGCACTACATACATATTTGGTGTTCAATGAACTGAGACAATTTTCGCCGACATGGGGAATGGACTTCCGTGTAAAATATCATCCCAGTCACCACTTGACAGTACAAATGGAATTTTCTATCCATAACTGCAGTATTTCTGTGTACAACTGGCAGAACTGGTGCTCACCTTGTAGTTAGAGCCCAGCTTGTCTGTCAGGTTCAACACACGGCTACAAACTAGCCAGAAGCCAAGTTAGTCATTCACCGCCTCCGTCATACTTCCTCTCCTTCCTGCTCTCATTCACCACATGTTCTTCTCCTTTTACTTCAAAACTGAGAGGCGCTGCTCTGATTGCTCTAAAGTGTCATCCATACATGACATATTCACACGGAAAGACTTAACTTTTCCTCCATTTCCTTCACTTAATTCTGTTATTACAGACACCAGCAAAAAAAAAAAGGGCACAGAAAAATCCATCACGGTTTTGCCTGAAAGGTATAAAACTGGTGACTCCATATTTTAGATTGCTCCCTTTTGACACTTTCTGCCAACACACAACATATTTCTTGCTGAATATTTAGTTGGCCGCTTTTGCAAAAAAAAAAAAAAAAAATGTAGTGCACACTAGAGGAACATTGCCTTCTTGCAGAGTCAATACCAAACAATAACAACACTTTACTGTGGAGCTCTCCTGGCACTAACCTGCAAAGAGTGTCTCAGCCCGAAAACAACAACATGACCCTGAATGCAAACTATTTTTTAATGCAATATAACAACAGTGGCAATGTTAACAACATTGTGAATAATCCCTGCGTGGTCTTAAAAGGAAGAAATAAGGAGAGACAAACTCAAGTCATGAATATAAGACGTTGGTGTGTGTGTGTACCCTCTTAAAAATTGGCCGGTGCACGTATCAAGTCCCGTCTGTTTCCCAATTAGTTGAAGATGAGTGGCTTTCAGTCGACACCTGCTGCAAGCTCCTTTGGGAGATGTTGAACTTCAGCAGCGTTCGCCGCGAAATAAACCTGAAATGACACTGACATTATGCGAAGGCTGCAATACTCCGGGTCATATCTGATAATAAACTCTTGTGTTCCTGTTGTCTGGTGATAGGAATATACTGAACAAAAAATATAAACGTAACACTTTTGTTTTTGCTCCAATTTTTCATGAGTTGAACTCAAAGATCTAAAACTTTGGTAACACTTTAGTATGGGGAACATATTGTAAGTAACAAAGACTTAAATAAGAGTTATTTGGACGCTAGGGGAACATATTGTAAGTAACAAAGATTTAAAGGCCTACTGAAAGCCACTACTACCGACCACGCAGTCTGATAGTTTATATATCAATGATGAAATCTTAACATTGCAACACATGCCAATACGGCCGGGTTAACTTATAAAGTGCAATTTTAAATTTCCCGCGAAACTTCCGGTTGAAAACGTCTACGTATGATGACGTATGCGTGTGACGTCAATCGTTGAAACGGAAGTATTGGGACACATTGTATCCAATACAAAAAGCTCGGTTTTCATCTCAAAATTCCACAGTATTCTGGACATCTGTGTTGGTGAATCTTTTGCTATTTGTTTAATGAACAATGAAGACTGCAAAGAAGAAAGCTGTAGGTGGGATCGGTGTATTAGCGGCTGGCTGCAGCAATACAACCAGGAGGACTTTGACTTGGATATCAGACGTGCTATCCGACGCTAGCCGCCGACCGCATTGATGATCGGGTGAAGTCCTTCGTCGCGCCGTCGATCGCTGGAACGAAGGTGAGCACGGGTGTTGATGAGCAGATGAGAGCTGGCGTAGGTGGAGAGCTAATGTTTTTATCATAGCTCTGTCGAGGTCCCGTAGCTAAGTTAGCTTCAATGGCGTCGTTAGCAACAGCATTGCTAGGCTTCGCCAGGAGGTACAGCATTAACCGTGTGGTTACAGGTCCATGGTTTAATAGTATTGTTGATCTTCTGTCTATCCTTCCAGTCAGGGGCTTATTTCGTCTGTTTCTATATGCAGTTAAGCACGATGCTATCACGTTAGCTCCGTTGCTAAAGTGCTTCGCCGATGTATTGTCGTGGAGATAAAAGTCACTGTGAATGTCCATTTCGCGTTCTCGGCTTTCATTTTCAAGAGGATATAGTATCCGAGGTGGTTTAAAATACAAATCCGTGATCCACAATAGAAAAAGGAGAGAGTGTGGAATCCAATGAGCCAGCTTGTACCTAAGTTACGGTCAGAGCGAAAAAAGATACGTCCTGCACTGCACTCTAATCCTTTACTCTCACGTTCCTCATCCACGAATCTTTCATCCTGGCTCAAATTAATGGGGTAATCGTCGCTTTCTCGGTCTTAATCGCTCTTGCTGCTGGCGGCCATCATTGAAAACAATAGGGAAATGTGAGGAGCTTTTCAACCTGCGACGTCACACTACTTCCGGTACAGGCAGGGCTTTTTTTTATCAGCGACCAAAAGTTGCGAACTTTATTGTCGATGTTCTCTACTAAATCCTTTCAGCAAAAATATGGCAATATCGCAAAATGATCAAGTATGACACATAGAATGGATCTGCTATCCCCGTTTAAATTTTAAAAAATTCATTTCAGTAGGCCTTTAATTTAGGGTTAGGGTTAGGGTTAGGGTTAGGGCCATGCAAAATAAGGCATTAATACGTACTTAATAATGCCTAATTAAGAGCCAATATGTTACTCTTATGCATGATAATAAGCAACTAATTAATGGTGAATATGTTCCCCATACTAAAGTGTTACCAAAACGTTTACTACATACACAAAATACCTATTCCTCTCAAATATTGTTCTCAAATCTGTCTGAACTGTGTTAGTGAGCATTTCTTCTTTGACAAGATAATCCAACCCACCGCAAGTGATGTGGCATATCAAGATGCTGATTAAAGAGCATGATTATTGCACAGGCTGCCCCACAATTAAAGGCCATTCTGAAATGTGCAGTTTTGCTCTATCGGGGTCTGGAGGGCGTCAGAAAAGCAGTCAGTATCTGGTGTGACCACCGTTTGCCTCACACAGTGCAACACATGTCTTTTGCATTGAGTTGATCAGGTTGTTGATTGTGGCCTGTGGAATGTTGGTCCACTCCTCCTCAATGGCAGTGCCAAGTTGCTGGATATTGGCAGGAACTGGAACACGCGGTCGTATACTACAGAATATTGTACACACATAACAAGAGTAGAAATTTGTCACCCCAGGAATCGGAATCAAATCGAATCGTGAGTTGTTGTAAGATTCCCATCCTTTACTGAATGTTACAAGAATTATGTCTAATTTGGGGAGCAAAAAAAAAATAAAAATATTATGTCCCTGCACTCTCCAACAGCTTATACAATACAAATACATCTAAGGAGCTACTGGATGGACACAGTCAAAGTCAAAAAGATGCAGGGAAGACAGAAAGACGTACAGAGGACAGATGGAGGGATGGAGGAGGAAGGTGAACTCGTTCGGCTGTGATCTTGCCAGCATGTGTAGTGTGCACTAGTGCAACGCTGGGCTGCACCATCTGTGTTGAGACTGTTTACGCAACGCAGCGCTGAAGCAGACAACACCACCTTGCAGAGGGCAGGGCTGCTACATCCTTTGCAACATCATTAAAAACATCTGCGAGGAGGGGCGAAGGCAAAACAACACTGGTGAAGGCAATAAGAAGAGTGGGCCCCATTCAGCAACCGTTCTTATGAACACATTTTGTTCTTAGGCCCACTTACGAAATTTTTAAGGAGATTTTTGTATTCACCAATATTTTCCTATAGCTGGGATTTGTTCGTAGGTAAGAACACAATCTACGAGTGCTAACTCTTAGGGTGGCCTATTTGTTCTGAAGTGTGACAAGTTCCCTTACTTCTATTGTCTAATGTTAAATGAATATCATAGATGGATGAATGGATGGATAGATAGATAGATGGATAGATGGATAGATAGATAGATAAGACAGACAATATATAGACATTTCAAAATACCATCATCATCAATTACCGGGGCGTTGATTTAGGGATTGGTGACTCTTTAAAAGACTCAACGCACACAATGGCAATGCTTTTGCTGCTACTGCAAGATGCCGCAGATCGTGCCCTGGGGAGAGAGTGCATATTTCACGATCATGTATAACCTATTTGCCCGAAGTGACGATTGTTTATTTGAACGCTTTACGCTACCTCAGCAGTCCCCCCTTTCTTAAACTTATGTTTTGACATTATGTATTACCCCCGTGGTATAATACGACTTTCTCTTCTGTAATCTGTTTGTGTTTTCTCTGTGTGTTTGATGTTTGGCTTTTCCGCCGGAATTGTGCCCTTATATGGGGAATTAAGGGCGTTTACCTATGGAAATTACGGAATTAAGGGTGTTTACATATGCATATTGGGGAAATAAGAGCGTGTTTATATGCAAATTATGATAGGCACGCACGCGCTAACCATTTGGCATTCAGAAACTTAAGAACAGCAGGTGGGAACAATTGGGCCGTTTAAGAACACGTCATGAATTTGAATGGACTCCTCTTAGGAAATCACTTAGGAAGAAAGACAAGAGGAAAAGTTAGGAACATATTGCTGAATGAGGCCCAGTGAACATTTAACTAAATGATCTTGTCATGATCCGTGGCCCAGATCATGTTTTGGTATTTTCGGTTAGTTTTGGACTCCCTCAGTTCCTGTTTTGTGCACCCTTGAGTTTGTTTTAGTTACCACGGTTGCTTATTATTTTCACCTGCCTCTGATTGGTGAATGAATGATGAATGAATGATAGGTGGTGGTCGGAGGGGCCGTAGGCGCAAACTGGCAGCCTCACTTCCGTCAGTCTACCCCAGGGCAGCTGTGGCTACAAATGTAGCTTACCACCACCAGGTGTGAATAAATGATGGGTTCCCACTTCTGTGAGCACTTTGAGTATCCAATAATAGAAAAGCACAATATAAAATCAAACCCATTATTATTATTATTATTATTATTATTATTATTGGTGTTCGGGACGCTCACCTGTTCCCCGGGCACTAATCAGAGGCATTATTTAAGCCTGCCTTTGCCGGGCAGTCGGCCTGGCTTCTTTGTTTGCTTTTGCTACAGTTACGTGAGTATTCCTTGTCTTCTTGCCTATGCTAAGTGTTAGCCTTAGCTTCGAGTGTGATTGGCACATTTTTCCTCTGGCTTGTTCCTACCTGCACGTGCTGTCCGGAGTGTTCCGTCTGCATCCCGGGGGAACGAACCTTGCAGCAAGCTGCGACCCCGCACGTAACAGATCTATCATTCATTTTCTGGAAGGAAGCTGGAGCCTATTCCAGTCGAACTGAGGTAGAGCGGAACACAACCACAAATGTTTACTTTCATGCTGAAGAAGTGGTGTCAAAGAGAGAGAGAGAGAAGGGGAGATGATGAGTCAGAGAAAGAAGCAGAGCCAGGGGGAGAATGACCACCGAGACAGATATTAGCGAGGCTGACAGGGCTGTCGTGTCTTGACAGTGCCACTTCGGCTCTGGAGACGTCATTGGCAGACACTAACTCCTTAGAAGCGGCACAGAAAAAGACTTATGTGTCCGCAGAGATGCAAAACATGCTGCTACTGGTGGCAGGGAAATACTGTCTGTCTGCCATCTCAGACAGTCCTTATATTGTGAAGTTATTGGTGGAAGGTATTTTATTTTATTATTCTGATTGTTGTTTGTTGGTTCAGTAGTTAGAAGGATTACGTGTAAACTACACAAACTTTGGAGGCTAATGGCACAGTTCTTATTTTTCTATATCCCATTGACCCATATCCATTGACCATGAATTGATTAACGTGGACACCGACTTAAACAAGTTGAAAAACTTATTCGGGTGTTACCATTTAGTGGTCAATTGTACGGAATATGTACTGTACTGTGCAATCTACTAATAAAAGTTTCAATCAATCAATCTATCAAACCCGAAATATAAGAGAACCCTTCTGTTGCAAGACCCTGTGTTTTTTTTAAAACAAAATCATAAATCATGTTTTCAATATCGGTGAAAAACAACTTGTAATTGCAATGCAACAAAAATATAATCACACCTTATGGTAAGTTAATACATTTTTTTATTGAAAACAAATATAATAAATAATACATTGATTTAAAAACGTAGTTAGTATTTTTTCCTCCAAATGCAGGTTTTAAAAAAGAGGTTTTGTTTTATATTCAGGCTCATATTCGGGACAAAAAGTGTTTAGGTAGTATGTTAACTCTGCTGAAGACGTGACAAAAATCAGTGACGATGTTGATTACCGTATTTTCCGGACTATAAGGCGCACTTAAAATCCTTTTTCTTCCCTCAAAACTCGACACTGCGCCTTATAACCCGGTGCCCTGAATGTAAGGAATAAGTTTGGTTGAGCTTACTCACCTCAAAGGTATTTTATTTGGTACATGGTGTAATAAGTGTGACCAGTAGATGGCAGTCAAACATAAGAGATACGTGTATATTGCCACTATGATGGCAATATGTCTCAAGTAAACAACACCAACATTTTAAATGTTCCATTGAAAATATAGAACATTACACATGAAACTCAAAAATATATCAAAATGTTTTAGTACAACTTTGGTAAGCTATGAAGCCGCACCATTTGATGGATTGTCGGCGCATTAAACATACAAGTATTATAATGGTGTGTGTATAAGGTGAGATGTATTATATGGCGTTTTGTTTCGCAATATTATGCAAAAGCAACTTTTCTTACCTTCTGGTACCTGCTGATCTGTATTTGGGATCTGCATAAATCCTGAAAAATCGTGCGTGTCCACGCCGACGCCGTAGTCGATAAGCTTCTTCTTTTCCTCTATCTTCTTGTTATGGGACATTCATCCTCCGCTGTTGCCATTTTTAATATAAAGTAGTGTAAATTTCTTACTTATATCTGTCAGTAAACTCGCTATGGAAGCGCTAAAACATACCGGTGTAGTGACTTCACATTATTCACCCAAGAAACTTTAGTTATTAGAGATTTCCGGTCGGCTGTTTTTTCACGGGACACATTTCCGGTGTTGTTGTTTCCGGATGAGGAGATGCTGCTCCGTTATTGATTGAAGTAAAGTCTGAATGTCATTAAAACAGTTAGCTCCATCTTTTGACACTTCTTCCACTCCCGTCCTTGCACGCTACACCGCTACAACAAAGATGACGGGGAGAAGACGCTGTCGAAGGTGAGCCACATAAATAAGACCGCCCACAAAACGGCGCATCCGGAAGTGACTGTCAGAAAGCGGCTTGAAGATGATCTGTAAAACATAATCTATGCAACATTTTCACCAAAGAACCACCATTACATGTTATCTAGAAAAAAGAAAAAAAAAAGACTCTTTTAATGCGCCCTATAATCCAGTGCACCTTATATATGAAAAAAGATCAACAACAGACCATTCATCGGCAGTGCACCTTATAATCCGTTGCGCCCTATGGTCCGGAAAATACGGTAAAAGTAATATAGCAAGTGTCCAGATTTAACTTTTTTACTTCCGATACGATACTGATATTTTAGACTTCCTTTATATTGTCATTCAAATTTGAACTTTACAGCACAGATAAGAACAACATTTTGTTGCATTAGCTCATGGTAGTGCAGAATAAAAAAGCAATAAGGTGCAGATATAAATATATTGGAGCCTTGAGTGTTGGCCGATTAATCTTAATATGATGAGGAATAATACACTGTAAAAAGTCAGTGTTCAAAAACAAGAAAAAAAAAACAAAAATTAGGGGTATTTTACTTGAACTAAGCAAAATTATCTGCCAATAGAACAAGAACATTTGGCTTGTCAAGACTTTCCAAAACAAGTAAAATTAGCTAACCTTAATGAACCCCAAAATACCTTAAAATAAGTATATTCTCACTAATAACAAGTGCACTTTTCTTGATAGAAAAAACAAATATGAGACCTTTTTTCTCAATATGTTGAAAAATGTTCTTAAATTAAGTAAATGCTAGTGCCATTATCTTGACATAATGATATGCGCTCTGCATTACATTTCTTGAAACCAGCAAACTTATACTAAAAACTAGTTTATTTTTCTTAATGGAAAGGCAACAAGGCAACCGCTTGTTACTCTCGGGGTCTACTTAAAAATGCATTTTCCCACCGATAAAGTGCGTGCTCTTTCAGTCATTAGTGCGCAAGGAATGTTTATATATATATATATATATATATATATATATATATACTTATATATATATATATATATATATACATATATATATACATATATATATATATATATATATATATATATATATATATATATATATATATATATATATATATATATATATACAGTATATATATATATATATATATATATATATATATATATATATATATATATATATATATATATATATATATATATATATATATATATATATATATATATATATATATATATATATATATATATATATATATTTACAACCCGGCCCTTGGCCAAATTTTTTTAAATTGTAATTTTGAAGAATTTATCTGATTGTGCATGAACTATTTCTGTTCAAAATTGTTAGAAATGTCACATGTTAAATGTTTAAATATTAACTGTCAGTTTGCTGTACTGTGCCAACTGTACTCCTATATGAGCACGTATTTTCTATTGTTTCATTGAAAATAAAACAGCAAAGTCCATTTGGCTGTCATCTGTTTTAATTATGAGACACAGTTGTGTCAAAGTCATGATTTTTTATTTCATGCTTGAAATAAGAAATTATTACTTTGAAAAAGCAGTTTTATACTGGTGAGTGTTGATGACACAGCTTTGCAACAGTTGATATTCTAGTTTCAAGCATGTTTTTCTCAATATAGGTCATAAAATCTCAGCAACAAGCTGTAATATCTTACTGAGATAATTTAGGACCAAAACACTTAAAACAAGTAAAACACTCTAACATAAAATCTGCTTAGTGAGAAAAATTATCTTATCAGACAGAAAATAAGCAAATATCACCCTTATTTGAGATATTTAATCTTACTTAGATTACAGTTTTTGCAGAGTAGGTATAGTTTTTTATTATTTTGTAGCGTGGATTGTAAAATGTTGAATCAAATAAACTTAGTCAAACATAGAACAACTGTAGGTATAAAACAAACTAACCTTATGGCATAAAAGTACATACATGTATTATTTTGTATTATATGGAATGTTAGAAAAGGTTTATTCAAGTGAAATTATTCAAAGAACAGTTGTAGGAATGAAAACAGGAACCTCAGATTTATGCTTTTAAAGTGGAATGCTAATTTACGTAGTGGTCACACTAATTCAATGTATTAAAAGCACGACACAGGGCGTTGAATGATGCGGACACATTTGATACTGGATACTTTCTAATATGCTTCTGCCTTGGAAACGTTGTATCTGTAAGTAATACGCAACTATAATTATTTGATACTTGTTTATATTGACAAGTGTCATGTTTTCAAAATGCAATATTGTTCAATTAAGGACACTTATTATGTACATCTTGAGAAAAGCTCAACCTTGTGTGCTTATTGGAGTATATTTGGACGTTAACTGGATGTCTGCTTTGCACAAGTAGTGAAGTGAATTATATTTATATTTATATAGCGCTTTTCTCTAGTGACTCAAAGCACTTTACATAGTGAAACCCAATAAGTAAACACGCTGCAGGACTGCTTATATTGGGGAATTTAGATGCTAAATTCCTTGTTTTTTTGCTGACATTGGACATATATCCCATATAAAATACCAGATCGGGATACCCCTAATGCCAAGTAAATATTACATTACCTAAGGCAGGGGTTCTTAACCTTCTTGACCTCGGAGCCCAACTTTTTCACTGCAGAGGGGCCGTGGTCCCACTCAAATATTAACACTGAATTAGTAATCTTACTCTTGTTTTTTTAATGATATGACACCAGATGTTAATCACAAAGATTATTTATTTAACACATAGACCTTAGGCTCCGGTCAAGCTGATTAGACAAATACGTACTAATCAAATATACTGCATAAGAAGGGACTGATGAAAAATACACTGTATTGCCAAAAGTATTTGGCCACCTACCTTGACTCACATATGAACTATCCCATTCCTAACCCATATGGTTCAATATGATGCTATTACAGCTTCAACTCTTCTGGGGAGGCTGTCCACAAGGTTGCGAAGTGTGTTTATAGAAATTTTCGACCATTCTTCCAAAAGCGCATTGGTGAGGTCACACACTTATGTTGGTCCAGAAGGCCTGGCTCTCAGTCTCCGTTCTAATTCATCCCAAAGGTGTTCTATCGGGTTCAGGTCAGAACTCTGTGCAAGCCAGTCAATTTCATCCACACCAGACTCTGTCATCCATGTCTTTATAGACCTTGCTTTGTGCACTGGTGCACAGTCATGTTGGAAGAGGAAGGCGCCCGCTCCAAACTGTCCCCACAAGGTTGGGAGCATGGAATTGTCCAAAATGTTTTGGTATTCTGGATCATTCAAAGTTCCTTTCACTGGATCTAAGGGGCCAAGCCCAACTCCTGAAAAACAACCCCAAACTATAATTCCTCCTCCACCAAATTTCAGACTAGGCACATTGCAGTCCGAAATGTAGCGTTCTCCTGGCAACCTCCAAACCCAGACTCGTCCATCAGATTGCCAGATGGAAAAGTCTGATTCATCAGTCCAGAGAAGGCGTCTCCACTGCTCTAGAGTCCAGTGGCGATGTGCTTTACACCACTGCATCCCACGCTTTGCATTGGACTTGGTGATGTATGGCTTGGATGCAGCTGCTCAGCCATGGAAACCCATTCCATGAAGTTCTCTGCGTACTGTACGTGGGCTAATTGGAAGGTCACATGAAGTTTGGAGCTCTGTAGCAACTGACTGTGCAGAAAGTCTGCGACCTCTTTGCACTATGCACTCTCTGTCAGTTTACGTGGTCTACCACTTCGTGGCTGAGTTGCTGTTGTTCCCAAACTCTTCCATTTTCTTATAATAAAGTCGACAGTTGACTTTGGAATATTTAGGAGCGAGGAAATTTCCCGACTGGATTTGTTGCACAGGTGGCATCCTATGACAGTTCCACGCTGGAAATCACTGAGCTCCTGAGAGCGGCCCATTCTTTCACAAATGTTTGTAGAAACAGTCTCCATGCCGAAGTGCTTGATTTTATACACCTGTGGCCGGGCCAAATGATTAAGACACCTGATTCTGATCATTTGGATGGGTGGCCAAATACTTTTGGCAATGTAGTGTACATTTACATATGATTATGTTGACAAGCGGTAGAAAATGTACGGATGCATGGATGTTGTGCTGAAATAAACAAACTAAATGTATATTGAATTTTTTTTAATTAAACAGTCATTAAAATGTAAGTGTAAATGAAAATACAGCTTTACCAGTTTAGTCGTAATTTTTGCCCTTAAGGAATTTCTGTATGACTTTAGCTAAATACTTTTTTTTTGTTTGATATTGTCATTACCGCCACAAGTGGGGGAAAAGTGTAGTAGAACTGAGTACCGCTGCGAAAAAATATATTTTGGCGGAACTCTAGGTGGCGCTCGCGGCCCAAAAATGGCAGTCGTGTATAGAGAGAGTATGCCCAACTGGGTTTCAAAGTTGGTAGCAAACATGGCGCCCTGTATTCACCTGAAGGGTTTTTCACCAATCATTTAGGAGATCCTCTGGCCATACTCTCTCTGATTGGTCAAAAGCCCCTGGTGTGACTACAGGGCGCCATGTTTGCTAACCAGTTGACCATACCGTATTTTTCGGACTATAAGTCTCTCCGGAGTATAAGTCGCACCGGTCGAAAATGCACAATAAAGAAGGAAAAAATCATATATAAGTCGCACTGGAGTATAAGTCGCATTTTTGGGGGAAATGTATTTGATAAAACCCAACACCAAGAATAAACATTTGAAAGGCAATTTAAAATAAATAAAGAATAGTGAACAACAGGCTGAATAAGTGTACGTTATATGACGCATAAATAACCAACTGAGAACGTGCCTGGTATGTTAACGTAACATATTATGGTAAGAGTCATTCAAATAACTATAACATATAGAACATGCTATACGTTTACCAAACAATCTGTCACTCCTGATCAATGTTCCCTCTAATTGTTCATGTGTGTGAGCAAACACAAAAACTCCCTGAGCATTCAGTGGATCACATGTGAGCAACATCACACGTGGCAATACCAGCAGCACACCTGTCTCAAACCAATCTTTTATAATAACACTCAAATGAGAGGAGTCATTTTCATGAGATTATTTTCTAATATTAGTGATTTGGCCCACTTGTAATGAAGATAACAGAAATCTTGTTTTTCATAAACTATGGATTAGTATTGTACAATATGTCTGGGTGGGGGTCCTGCTTTGGAAATCATTTGTACCCCTTTCAGAGATCACATTTAGTTCCCCTTAAACATCCTCATGTTGCACAATGAAATGTAAGCATAGGATGAAGTGTGCATTCCTGTAACTTTCTCTAGTAACAGCATTCCATGATTAATATAAATAAATTAACATTAATAATAAATGACAGTAGAATAAGCACACATATGACTGAGGAGTCATAGTGTAACTTTGTGTGGTGTTTGAGTTGTCCGACTTTTTGTGTGGCCATAAACGCACCAGTGTCTTAGTGGTATGCGTGTTGGTGACAGATGACAAGTTGGTTTTGGCCTGGTTTGTACGGCAGAAAATGACTAGTTTTTCTAGATAGAAGTTTTTTACTCATGTTTTTGGTGTGGTTATGGCCGAATATAAACAGTTTTGCTCAATAAAGTGATCGATATAATTCCTGTCCTCGAAGCATCTCGATAGACATTACAATAATTGAACGGTGTTCAATTGAACGGTGTTGACAAACACCCGTAGGGCCGCTTGTTGTCACTGTTACTCAGCGTTGCATTGCAAAATTACACAAAATAAATGTGTTTATTTTGTTTAGATATCAGATGGGATTTGATTTGGTGTGCGGCATATATTTGCTGTGCGCAGAGGACGCTTGAGCAGTGCGCAATTGCGCAGGTGCGCACCTTAGATGGAACGTTGCTCCTAATCGCTAAATCCGATGAAATCTTATACGTCTAGTCTCTTACGTGAATGAGCTAAATAATATTATTTGATATTTTACGGTAATGTGTTAATAATTTCACACATAAGTCGCTCCTGTGTATAAGGCGCACCCCCGGCCAAACTATGAAAAAAACTGCGACTTATAGTCCGAAAAATACGGTACTCTCACTATACACGGCTCTGAACATGCCTATGGTTAAGAAACAATGACATTGGGGACATATTTTTATGGCTTTGGATTGCTATGATATGTTGTGATGTGCAAACCAAAGTGGGAGCTACAGAAGGTTGTCATACTGAATAATTGAGTAGTAAACCTGCTATCGTCCTTTTTAAACTGTTCAATGTGTGTCAAGAAGAAACACAATTACAATGGCAGAACAACAACCGCAGCCTCCATGGTAATGATCACAGTCCGTCAACCCTGACAAAATATTGCATTATGCATAATAGATGAGAGCATGCACAAGAAGAATCAAATCTATTTCATTAGATGCACCAAGGTCGCCTCCGCTATTGTGACGCGAGATCAAAACCACTACTCTGCTTGTTTATTGGAAAATCAGCCAAATTGGCCGAGCAAGCTGGCTGGCGGCGAGATGAAAAGATGACTCACAGAGAAAATGTTGGGGGAACCGGAGGAAACAAACTATGCGAATCATGCATTGGGTCTGGCAGGTTCCACAGTGGAAAACCCGAGCAGAGCAGGCTGGGTGCCCAACACTGCCACCCATGCAGGGCAGTGGACCTCTGTGGTGACACTTGTTGACTGTGTCTTTCCATGGGTGCTGTTTGTGCCAGCAGAGCAACCAGCTAGGCAGGGCGTGGACGCGCAACAACGAGAATAATGAGACTTTAAGGACATGGAGATGGTCGGAAAGTAGTGCGGGCCAAAAATATACAAGTACGTTTGAAAAGGATACTCATAAATCAATCTGGACAGCAAGACAATGGCCTCACGACGAACTAGACTGTGTGCATGTGTGTGTGTGTGTGTGTGTGTGTGTGTGTGTGTGTGTGTGTGTGTGTGTGTGTGTGTGTGTGTGTGTGTGTGTGTGTTCTTGTATTTCTACTCTTCTTGAGACATCAACGAGGAAAAGTACCTTCCATATGAGGACCGGTGAACAAGTTAGGACCGAAATCATGGTCCCTATACGGAAAACCATTGCATCTAATAGAGAGCCAAATACTCGAGTCCGTGAATATTGCTCCAAAGCAATGTTCACTCTAATTTTTCATGTGTGTGAGCAAACGCAAAAACTCCCTGAGCATTCAGTGGAGCCTATGTGAGCAACATCAGACGTGCACACTGTGGCTACACCAGCAGCACACCTGTCCCAAACCTGACTAAATAACAAGTTCAATCTCCATCCATCCATCCATTTTCTACCGCTTGTCCCTTTCGGGGTCGCTGGAGCCTATCTCAGCTGCATTCGGGCGGAAGGGGGGGTACACCCTGGACAAGTCCCCACCTCATCGCAGGGCCAACACAGATAAACAGACAACATTCTCTTATTATTATAATTAAATGACAGCAATAATTTCCATGAGGTTATTTTATAATATAAGTGTTTAGGCCCACTTACAATGACAATAACAAAAAATATTGTTTTTCATGAACCGTGTACTTGTATTGTTTGTCTGGGTGGAGGTCCTGCTTTGGAAATAATGTGTACCCCTTTCAGACATTGCATTTAGTTCCCAATAAAACATTCACATGTTGCACAATGAGATGTAAGCAGGGGATCATGTGTACATTCCTGCAACTTCCTGTTTGTAAAACATATATTTTTATTAGTATTTATTTAATTTAAACAGCATTTCATGATTAATATTTATAAATTAAGATTCCTAATAAATGACACTAGAATAAGCACACATTTAATTGGTAAATCATAGTGTAACGACCTGGAATTACACTTTAAGTGTGGTGTTGGAGTTGTCCGACTTTTTGTGTGGCTGTAAACGCATCACTGGCTAAGTGCCATATGTGCATGTGTTGGTGCAAGTGAGAAAGAGCGAGCGGCTGCTGTTGATATAACAAAGTTGCTTTTGGTCTGGTTTGTACTGCAGAAAATGACCAGTTTTGCTGGATATCATTTTTTTTACTAATGTTTTGGTGATGTGTTTATGACCGACAATAAAGAGTTTTGCTCAGTAAAGTGATGGATGGAATTCATGTCCTCAAAGCGTCTCGACAGACGTTACAATATTTGAACAATGATGACGAAAACTGTTTTCTCTGTCGTGTCCGTGTGTCGGAAATTGTTATGCGCTTATTTTTTTATTTGATTTTGTGCGTGGCATAGATTTGCCGTGCGCAGAGGACGCTTGAGCAGTGCGCAATTGCACAGGCGCGTACCTTAGAGGGAACGTTGCTCCAAAGTCAGGATTATTTGTTGATTTAATGTGCATACAAAAGTAAACATTGACAGGTGCAAAGGCAGCAAAATATGCTAAAACAAGACGGCAGCTAAAGAAGGACTTCCCTATTTATCCCTGAAAAAACCCGCCGGGTGAACAGCTGATTTTACGACCTCCGGTGCTGACGTAAGACAACCCGCGTCCCATATGTGACCATAGGATGAACAAACACACTACGGTACTAAGACTATAGTCGCCATTAACAGTTAGCTTCTACAGCTGTGTTGCCCAAAGTGCAGCACAGGGGCCATCTGTGGTCCGTGACTCGTTTGTCATCGACCTTAAGCACATACAAAAAAACAAACATAGAGATCTCATTTGCACCCCCTGGTGGTGAAATCTATCAAAATGAGGGTGGTCCCAAAAAGGAGGGATTTTTCAAATTGACTGTGTGTCGGTTTTAAAAGTGTTCCCCCTTTTGTCAACATATGAAATAACAATTGTGTGTAAAAAAAATTTAAGTGCTCCCCCTCTGGCCAACATATGTAATAAAAAGTGTGTGTAAGAAATTGAAATGCGCCCCCTTTGGCCAAAATCAATTTTTTAAAAAATAGAAAAAATGTATATAGAGACATACTATAATAACTTGAAGTAAATAATGAAGATTAAAAACCAATTACAAACAAAAAATTTAAAATTAACTAAAAGCAGTCTTTCTCACAATATGTCAACTTTTTTCTGATAAAATTGGAAACAATTTCTCATATTCTTTCTGCTTCTGTAATATTGCAATATTATCTCGTAAAATTATTACTTTTTTATGTTAAATTATTACTTTTTAATGCAAAATGGTGACATTTGTCATATACAATTCTGACTTTTATCACAATATTGCCAATTTTTTGTTGTTCTTGTAAAATAGTGAAATTTTTTGAGTAAAATTATGACTTTTGTCATAAATTTGCCTAGTAAAATTCAGATTATTATTATAATATTGCCAAAATGTTTAAGTTTTTTTTTTATAAAAATGTGACTTGTCGAGTAAAATTATGACTGTTTTCATAAAATTGTCAAAATGTTAAGCTTTTCGTGTAAAATTGCGACTGTTATTGAGTAAAATTCCAACTTTTATCATAATACTCCACAAATGTTCAGTTTTTCTTGTAAAATTTTGACTTGCAATGAGTAAAATTGCGACTTTTATTATTATACTGTCAAAATTCTAAGTCTTTTTGGTGAAATTGTGACCTTTTTCTGGTGAAATTCCAACTCATTTTTCACAACAAGCATGTTTCTATTTCCATAGCATGTATATATTATTACTTTTTAATGCAAAATGGTGACATTTGTCATATAAAATTCTGACTTTTATCACAATATTGCCAATTTTTTTGTTGTTCTTGTAAAATAGTGAAATTTTTTGAGTAAAATTATGACTTTTGTCATAATTTTGCCTAATAAAATTCTGATTATTATTATAATATTGCCAACATTTAAAAAAAAAAAAAATTAAATTGTGACTTGTCGAGTAAACTTACGACTCTTTTCATAAAATTGTCAAAATGTTAAGCTTTTCGTGTAAAATTGCGACTGTTATTGAGTAAAATTCCAACTTTTATCATAATATTCTACAAATGTTCAGTTTTTCTTGTAAAATTTTGACTTGCGTTGAGTAAAATTATGATTTTTATTGTAATACTGCCAAAATTCTATGTTTTTTTGGTGAAATTGTGACCTTTTTCTTGTGAAATTCCAACTCATTTTTCACAACAAGCGTTTTTCTATTTCCATAGCATGTATATATTATTAATGTTGTAAATACAAATCTGTATAAATATCTAGAAAGGGTGGTCCTAAAGATGTAGGCATTTTTCGGAGGTCTCAAGAAAGTGAGAAATACAAGAATGTGTGTGTGTGTGTGTGTGTGTGTGTGTGTGTGTGTGTGTGTGTGTGTGTGTGTGTGTGTGTGTGTGTGTGTGTGTGTGTGTGTGTGTGTGTGTGTGTGTGTGTGTGTGTGTGTGTGTGTGAATCCAGCAGTATAAAACAAGGACAACGCTCTACATAAACATGTTTCCCTAGCCAAAAAACTACTTTACTAATCAGTAGCAGGGTTTTGAAAGTATTTCACTGGAAGTATATCCATATATGCACTACTACTGCGTTGTACTTCAACAAGGATCAACAGGGTTGAATCTGTCCATGGGTTTCGTATTATTTGCTGCACTTAATCCATAAAAGAGCAACCAAAAGGCAGGGTAATAGAGGAGGAGTATACAACTTGCGGTAGAGTGCAATTGAGGCAGTGTGGTTATGGTTATGATTTTAATTTATGCTGTATGTAATCCACTACAGCACTTTTGGCATGAATTTTATTCTTTAATATTCTTAGTCAGTGTACTAAGTTTTGAATGTGTTTGTCTTTAATTTTAATATGAACCTGAAATCTCACATATTTACATCGCAATATACATTGACCTTTTTTTTTTTTTTTTTAAATAAACACTCACAAGACAACGTTGTTCATTTACATTTTTTATCGGTAATTTAGAGTGTCATTATGGTCTTTTTATCCTCATCTCAATGAATGTTTCCAGGTGTCTCAACTGAGGTGATCAGAATAGATTTGATAGTTTTCTAGAAGTTTAAAAAAATATATTTTATTATGTGTAGTGGCTGATATTTTCTGGCATAGGAAATGAAGGATAACATTTTCATCAGTCACATACAGTCGTGGTCAAAAGTTGACATACACTTGTAAAGAACATAATGTCATGGCTGTCTTGAGTTTACAATAATTTCTACAACTCTTATTTTTTTGTGATAGAGTGATTGTACAGACTTTTGGTCACAAAAAACATTCATGAAGTTTGGTTCTTTTATGAATTTATTATAGGTCTACTGAAAATGTGACCAAATCTGCTGGGTCAAAAGTATACATACAGCAATGTTAATATTTGGTTACATGTCCCTTGGTAAGTTTCACTGCAATAAGGCGCTTTTGGTAGCCATCCACAAGCTTCTGGCAAGCTTCTGCTTGAATTTTTGAGCACTCCTCTTGACAAAATTGGTGCAGTTCAGCTAAATGTGTTGGTTTTCTGACATGGACTTGTTTCTTCAGCATTGTCCACACGTTTAAGTCAGGACTTTGGGAAGGCCATTCTAAAACCTTAATTCTAGCCTGATTTAGCCATTCCTTGACCACTTTTGACGTGTGTTTGGGGTCATTGTCCTGTTGGAACACCCAACTGCGCCCAAGACCCAACCTCCGCGCTGATGATTTTAGGTTGTCCTGATGAATTTGGAGGTAATTTGATAGATTTGTAGAAGTTTAAAAAAATATATTTTATTATGTTTAGTGGCGGATATTTTCTGACATAGGAAATGAAGGATAACATTTTCATCAGTCACATACATTCGTGGTCAAAAGTTGACATACACTTGTAAAGAACATAATGTCATGGCTGTCTTGAGTTTCCAATCATTTCATTTTTGTGATAGAGTGATTGCACATACTTGTTGGTCACAAACAACATTCATGATGTTTGGTTCTTTTATGAATTTATTATGGGTCTACTGAAAATGTGATGAAATAAAAATTGAGCTGTTTGGCCAGAATACCCAGCAATATGTTTGGAGGAGAAAAGGTGAGGCCTTTATTCCCAGGAACACCATTTCTACCGTCAAGCATGGTGGTGGTAGTATTATGCTCTGGGCCTATTTTGCTGCCAATGGAACTGGTGCTTTACAGAGAGTAAATGGGACAATGAAAAAGGAGGATTACCTCCAAATTCTTCAGGACAACCTAAAATCATCAGCCCGGAGGTTGGGTCTTGGGCGCAGTTGGGTGTTCCAACAGGACAATGACCCCAAACACACGTCAAAAGTGGTCAAGGAATGGCTAAATCAGGCTAGAATGAAGGTTTTAGAATGGCCTTCCTGACTTAAACGTGTGGACAATGCTGAAGAAACAAGTCCATGTCAGAAAACCAACAAATTTAGCTGAACTGCACCAATTTTTTTAAGAGGAGTGGTCAAAAATTCAACCAGAAGCTTGTGGATGGCTACCAAAAGCCGCTTATTGCAGTGAAACTTGCCAAGGGACATGAAACATTTTCAGTAGACGTATAATAAATTCATAAATGAACCAAACTTTATGAATGTTTTTTTTGTGACCAACAAGTATGTGCTCCAATCACTCTATCACAAAAAAATAAGAGTTGTAGAAATTATTGTAAACTCAAGACAGCCATGACATTATGTTCTTTACAAGTGTATGTCAACTTTTGACCACGACTGTATGTGGTGGGAAGAGCAAACTCACAGCGAACGAGAGAGAGGAGGACATTTATATTTCGGGACAGGTTGGATTGAAAGTAAACTCACTGGAGAGAAGTTGGACTATCCAGAGGAAGGATGTGATCCTGTAGGTACAGAGAGAGCCTCGGAAAGCAGCTTTATGGAGCTGGGGGCGCGGGGAGCGTCTTCTAAATCTGTGCAGGAATGGAGGCTGCAAGGTCAAGCAGTGCTCCTGGCTGGGAGAAACAGATAGGAGTAAAGAAGAAAGAGAATGTTTCACAGGTGGATCAGTTCACTTCAGTCACATCCAATGCAACTCTACTGACGTCAGTGCATAATCACTCTAATTCAGCATCTTTGTGCTCTCTTTGCCTTGTGGCGAAACACAACACCGCAAGTTCCATGATTCACTGACGTGTCAAAAATCTTGGTTTGAGATGGAAAAAAAACAACAACACAGAGAATAAAAGCTGAGTTGTCATTTTTGTAAAGATTTTATTTCCGCGTGTGTTATGACAAAAAGAAGACTAGTATATGATGTGGCTGCTGGAATGACATGTGACCATCCAAATAATAAAGTTAGTAATAAAAGTAATGGCATTAAAGTGCTGTCACGCTAAGTGTGTGGTTTGCATTTTCCAGTTGTAGTCTATTTGCATGTCATGTGGCTCCAAATAACTTCCATCCCTATAACCCCTTACTGGACACTTCATTAGGCACACCTGTACACTCTAATCCAGGGGTTGTACAAGTTTTTCCACCACGTACCACCTCAGAAAAAAACGTGGCTCTCCAAATACCACCATAATGACCAACATTAAAATACAGCAGCGCAGTAGATCTAGGTATTCATTAAAAACAAGGCAGATAGTTTATTTAAGTATATTTAATGTTATTATTATTATTATGCACTGTTTGACCAGTAACACTGTGTTTGAATGTAAGAAAATAAAACAGTGTACTTTAATCAAGTAAATCTGTGGCGTATCCCTTAAAGGCCTACTGAAATGACATTTTTTTATTTAAACGGGAATAGCGGATCCATTCTATGTGTCATACTTGATCATTTCACGATATTGCCATATTTTTGCTGAAAGGATTTAGTAGAGAACATCGACGATAAAGTTCGCAACTTTTGGTCTCTGATTTAAAAAAAAGTCTTGCCTCTACCGGAAGTAGCGTGATGACACCGGAGGAAGGACTGCTCACATTTTCCCATTGTTTACACCAGCAGCGAGAGAGATTCGGACCGAGAAAGCGACGATTACCCCATTAATTTGAGCGAGGATGAAAGATTCGTGGATGAGGAACGTGAAAGTGAAGGACTACAGTGTAGTGCAGGACATATCTTTTTTCGCTCTGACCGTAACTTAGGTACAAGGGTTCATTGGATTCCACACTCTCTCCTTTTTCTATTGTGGATTACGGATTTGTATTTTAAACCACCTCGAATACTATATCCTCTTGAAAATGAGAGTCGAGAACACGAAATGGACATTCACAGTGACTTTTATCTCCACGACAATACATCGGTGAAGCTACTGAGCTAACGTGATAGCATCGGGCTTTACTGCATATAGAAACAAAACAAATAAGCCCCTGACTGGAAGGATAGACAGAAGATCAACAATACTACCAAACTCTGGACATGTAAATACACAGTTAATGCTGTCCAGCCTGGCGAAGCTTTGCAATGCTGTTGCTAACGACGCCATTGAAGCTAACTTAGCTACGGGACCTCGACAGGGCTATGCTAAAAACATTAGCTCTGCACCTACGCCAGCTCTCATCTGCTCATCACGACCCGTGCTCACCTGCGTTCCAGCGATCGACGGTACGACGAAGGACTTCACCAGATCACCGATGCGGTTGGCGGCCCGGAGACGGAGGAAGTCAAGGTGAGGTCGTTCGGCTAGCGCGTCTGCTATCCTCAAAGTCATCCTGGTTGTGTTGCTGTAGCCCGCCGCTAATACACCGATCCCACCTACAGCTTTCTTCTTTGCAGTCTCCATTGTACATTAAACAAATTGCAAAAGATTCACCAACACAGATGTCCAGAATACTGTGGAATTTTGGGATGAAAACACAGCTTTTTTGTATTGGATTCAATGGGTCAGAATACTTCCGTATCAACCGTTAACGTCACGGGCATCCGTCATCATATCTAGACGTTTTCAACCGGAAGTGTGGCGGGAAATTTAAAATTGCACTTTATAAATGAACCCGGCCGTATTGGCATGTGTTGCAATGTTAAGATTTCATCATTGATATATAAACTATCAGACTGCGTGGTCGGTAGTAGTGGGATTCAGTAGGCCTTTAAGTCAGTGTTTTTCAACCACTGTGTAGTGCCGTGAGATACAGTCTGGTGTGCCGTGGGAGATTATCTAATTTCACCAATTGGGTTAAAAATATTTTTTGCAAACCAGTAATTATAATCATGCCATTGTTGAGTGTCTGTACTGTCTGGAGATCGACAGACTTGCCACGTTATACTCTTCCATATGTGGGCTCTGTACCGAGGATGTCGTTGTGGCTTGTACAGCTCTTTGAGACACTTTTGATTTAGGGCTATATAAATAAACATTGATTGATTGATTGATTGAAGGTGGCAGCAGGCAGCTAATTGCTTTGTAGATGTCGGAAACAGCGGAAGGCAGTGTGAAGGTAAAAAGGTGTCTAATGCTTAAACCAAAAATAAACAAAAGGTGAGTGCCCCTAAGAAAAGGCATTGAAGCTTAGGGAAGGCTATACAGAACAAAACTAAAACTGAACTGGCTACAAAGTAAACAAAAACAGAATGCTGGACGACAGCAAAGACTTACTGTGGAGCAAAGACGGCGTCCACAATGTACATCCCAACATGACATGACAATCAACAATGTCCCCACAAAGAAGGATGAAAACAACTGAAATATTCTTGATTGCTAAAACAAAGTAGATATGCGGGAAATATCGCTCAAAGAAAGACATGAAACTGCTACAGGAAAATACCAAAAAAAGAGAAAAAGCCACCAAAATAGGAGCGCAAGACAAGAACTAAAACACTACACACAGGAAAACACCAAAAAACCTCAAATAAGTCATGGCGTGATGTGACAGGTCGTGACAGTACACCTACTTTGAGACAAGAGCTATAGTGATGCATGGTTGGTGATGGTTTAAAGTCATATCCAACATATGCGAGAAGAACTTTTTATTGTCTATATCGGCAGCTGAGTTTCATTTTTTTAATGTTTTGTGCAGGTGGTGTGACTCCGCATTTTTTCAATGAAAAAAATATGCCTTGGCTCAAAAAAGGCTGAAAAACACTGCCTTATATTATGCCCGTGTGGTAAACAAACCAGAGTTTGAGAACCTAATATCTAATAAGATACAAGAGCTGTAATACGAATTAAAGCCTTTAAAAAAAATAATAACTATGCCTAGTTTTGATTTGCAACCTGTGGTAGTTTCCATACCCAAATTTTGTCATAATTTGGTAACCTTATTAAGCAATATGTAAAAAATGTGCCGTTGTGTGATCCAGCGCAGTTAACTACAACTAGGATAATACACACACTATATTAACTATTAAAAGTCAGTAAAGGAACCTTTTTTGATATAGCTTTTGTAAAGTTAAAGTTAAAGTACCACTGAAAGTCTCACACAAACACACTAGGTGTTGTGAGATTACCCTCTGCATTTGACCCATCCCCTTGTTCCACTTCTTGGGAGGTGAGAAGAGCAGTAAGCAGCAGCGGTGGCCACGCCCGGGAATCATTTTGGTGATTTAACCCCCAATACCAACCCTTGATGCTGAGTGCCAAGCAGGGAGGTAATGGGTCCCATTTTTATAGTCTTTGGTATGACTCGGCCGGTGTTTGAACACACGACCTACCGATCTCAGGGCGGACACTCTAACCCAGGGGTGTCCAAACTTTTTCCAGCAAGGGCCGCATACAGAAAAGTTGAAGGCTTTAGGGGCCACTTTGTACTTTTTTGTACATTCAAGACCCGAAAACCTCTTACATGCCAGTTATTATTAGTTTTTTTCATTTTGCATGATTTCCTGTCCAGCGCTCTTATTTTGTGTTCCACGTCCTTTTTTTCTCCATTTGCCAGCTGAGCACTGGCGCCGTCACCTGTCCCTGGTTGCCAATCAGGATGCTTTTGGAGACTGGATTATTTTGCTTTGTACCTCAACGTTGTACCTTTGCACTTCATACGTCTTTTTTCCATTTGTGCACCTGCCTTTCTCTGGTAAAGAAGATTTATTTTCTGCACTTGCCTGCCCTCTCTGCACCCCGGAGTGCCTAACTTAACAAAAACTAATACAATGTAGTTAAATCAATTATTCTCATTATTTAATTCTTTATCAATATTAGTATGATTATTACATTTTAAGGCTTAGCACACTCAAAATCTTACCATTACCATTATTTTCTGCACTTTCCTGCCGTCTCTGCATCCCGGAGTGCATACATAAAACAAAACGTAACAAAAAACTAGTACAATGTAGTTCAATCAATTATTCATCTTATAATTAGTCTTTATCAATACTTACTATTATTAATATTTAGCTTTCGCAAACTCTAAATCTTACCATATCTTGCAAGAAATGTGTACATATGTTCATCAAACACCATGTAAAAGACGCACAGGTTAACACAGTGGTTCTCAAACTTTTTTTGTCATCCCCCACTTTGGACAAGGGGTAGTTTTCAAGCCCCACCTGCCCCCATCACCCCAACAGAACGCTAATGCCAAGCTTAACATTTTCAAATTTATCGAACATCAAGTAACATCAAGTTTTATACATTCAAACTCAATAACATAAAATAAAATCAAGTTCAATAATAAATAAAATAACTGTGCAGCTGTGGTATAACTTGCATCAAGTTCAATATCAAATAAAATAACTTGCATCAATTCAATAATAAATAAAACAAAAGTGTTATAACTTGCATCAAGTTCAATAATAAATCAAATAAAAGTGTTATAACTTGCATCAAGTTCAATAATAAATCAAATAACTTGCATCAAGTTCAATAATAAATAAAACAAAAGTGTTATAACTTGCATCAAGTTCAATAATAAATAAAACAAAAGTGTTATAACTTGCATCAAGTTCAATAATAAATCAAAAAAAG
The DNA here is from genome assembly GCF_033978785.1 of Entelurus aequoreus. Lineage (NCBI taxonomy): Eukaryota > Metazoa > Chordata > Actinopteri > Syngnathiformes > Syngnathidae > Entelurus > Entelurus aequoreus. The sequence continues at coordinate 34,013,763 of NC_084747.1, read as the reverse complement.
TGTTATAACTTGCATCAAGTTCAATAATACATCAAATAAAAGTGTTATAACTTGCATCAAGTTCAATAATAAATCAAATAACTTGCATGAAGTTCAATAATAAATGAAAATAAAAGTGCCACTTTGCAATCTTTGCCAAAAAAAAGGAGGACAGGGCAAGTGAACATGAGTTTTACAGTACTCCAGCATTAGTGGCTGCAATGAGCCTGTTTTGCACTGCACAGCTTTTCAAATGGGGGTTGCAGGCTTGACACTGCCACTGTTAAAACCTCATTGAATTCGGGGCTGAGCTGCCTTGACGCGAGTGTTTCCCGGTGAATGACACATTGTGTCCAATGCGCATTTGGCGCAACCCTCTTTATTAGAGTCTGCAGCCCGTTTCTTGACTTTGCCATGCGTGCCATCAGAGCAAAAGCCCACACAGTTTTCCCATTTAAGGTCGTGTTCTTTGAGGAAACTGTCCATTATCTTGAACAGCTCATCAGCAGTGGCTCTATTTTTTATGTATTTGCAAAACAGCAAATCCTCGCACAGTGATTCGCCATTCACAAAGCTTCCGCTTAGCCCCGCCCCCATTAGTTACTGTTGCTATGTCAGTAAACTTTCGCTCCTACCTAGAAATGTAAAGCCTACAGGAAAAATAAGTAATTTACATTTATCTATATAGCGGATTTCACAGACAGAATCACAAAGTGATTTACAGTGTGTATAGAAAATGAAAGCGTAGTAAAAAAAAAATCAAAGAATATAATAATAAAAAAATTTAAAAAATCAAAGAGAAATTTCCTCCCGTTCCTCGCGCCCCACCTGTCATGTCTCTATTCCCCACCAGTGGGGCGCACCCCACACTTTGAGAAACGCTGGGTTAACAGCAATTTTGGTTTTCAGGTCTCATTTTGAGGGAATTTGGTCCGGTTTCATTTTTCCTGAGCACAAATTATATTTTGCCGGTGTCGCGGGCCAATTAAAAACGAGCTGCGGGCCGCAAATGGCCCCCGGGCCACACTTTGGACACCCCTGCTCTAACCACAAGAGATTAGATTGTGCAAGTGTACCTAATGTTGTGGCTGACATCAATGCAGCCATCAATGGCGACGGTGCAACACTGCAGTCTTGATATAAATGTTAAACAACCTTGATATAAAAAAGCTCCAAAGCCAACGCAGCAGCCTCGAATAATGCAGCTAAATTTCAGCGGCCGAAATCAATTTCTTTCAAGGGAATCATCCAAACTCTAACTTCCACACAGAGAGCCAAATTGCGCTCACTCGCTCGCCACATGAACCACGTGGCTAACTTTGAAGTGCAAATGCACGCCGATGACCGCCTTGGAGCAGGACTCCACAAACTAGGCCCTCTGAAGGTAACAGGAGAAGAACTTCAAATTGGAGGAGACAACCAATTTTCTTTAAAATTCACTCTGTCAGAAATGGAAGGCCGCAGTCACATGGCTTGTAGCAATTTAGCCCAGAACACAAAGACACTTTTAGTGTTCAGAGACAAAATTATTGGGACACATGAACAGGGTCGCCCCGCCCTAAATGCAGAACAAGCGCTTTGCACAGGGCTCTACCGTCCATAGGGGGGTCCTGGTTTACATGAAGAAGTGCATGTAAAATGCAAATTCATGAATTTAATGTGAAAATTGAGAAGGTGTCTGAAATCAGATTTCTTGGGGTCATCTTAGATCAGGGGTGTCCAAACTTTTTCCATTGAGGGCCGCACACGGAAAAATTAAAGCATGCGGGGGCCATTTTAATATTTTTCATTTTCAAATCATAACAAAATATATAAAAATAATGGGTCTAAGTCATTAAAATGTTAAAAACAAGTCACATTATTATTATTTGTATTTATTTAACTCTTACAGTAAATCTCTATATCAACTTCAGGTTGATATAACGTTAAAAAAAAAGGTTTTATGCCTTTTCTGTCAAAGACAACTTTGTTTTTATAGTAAAACTATGCAGTATTTTCCCCACCGCCCAAAACATTCAGAAAGCAATGTTTGATGTGAAGTAATTGGAGCCCTAAAAAGATCAATAATGCAGGACACCATTGATTTTAATGTATTATTATTTTTGATTAATCACAGTGAAAAGATCAATAAAATTCCATTAAATATATTTGGGATCCAAAAAGTCCCCCACTCATAAAGTGATACGTTTGTATCATATATTTTTTTACTTTCAACACTAAAATTACGAGATCAACTTCAGATATATCTGTCCATTTTACGTTTCAACTATTATTTTGTTTGTTTTATGCTCTTATGTCAAATAAAACATTGTTTTTATATGGCAACCACACAATATATGCAATATTTTCCACATAAAACATTTCAAAGTGAAATATTTGAAGTTATAATCAATAATTGATTATAACATTGAATTTTTTTTTTAAACATTTTTTTTTTGAGCCATGGCAAAAAAAGCAAAATAAAGAAAGACAAAAGGAAAGCAAACAGCCTGCATGGCAGCTTTGTGTCAACATTGCAACTGTTCCTCGTTAGATTTCACCTCATTCCACCTTTTTTAATGTTGATTTTTAATTTTTGCAATAGTATTTCCAGAATATGTGGCGGGCCGCTAAACAATTAGCTGCGGGCCGCAAATGGCCCCCGGGCCGCACTTTGGACACCCCTGTCTTAGATGAAAAGTTGACATGGAAAGCTCATATATTGCATGTGAAAAATAAGGTATCTAAAAGCTTATTTATTTTGAACAAAGTTAAATACAGTTTCCCGTATAATACAATGAGAATGTTACATTGCTCAATTATTCTACCTTATTTCAATTATTGTGCAGAAATATGGGGGAATACTGTTAGAATAATTGTATCTAAGTTATCACAAAAACTTTGTGTTGAAATGAGTTCCCAGCGAGAAGACCTTAAGCTGTCTTTGCTCAGTGGCCTAGTGGTTAGAGTGTCCGCCCTGAGATCGGTAGGTTGGAGTTCAAATCCCAGCCGAGTCATACCAAAGACTATAAAAATGGGACCCATTACCTCCCTGCTTGGCACTCAGCATCAAGGGTTGGAGTTGGGGGTTAAATCACCAAAATGATTCCCGGGCGCGGTGCCGCTGCTGCCCACTGCTCCCCAAGGGGATGGGTCAAATGTAGAGGACAAATTTCACCACACCTAGTGTGTGTGTGACAATCATTGGTACTTTAACTTTAACTTAACTTAACCTACCAAGAAGAAGGCTTGTAAAACTCCACTGTGTAGGGGGGAAGCAACATGAAGGTGTTCTGCTTTCTTTCATGTATTGTAATCAACAGAAATATATTGTTTTAACCCAAGGACTACAAAGCGGAGAGAAGGCAGGATCTGCCCAAGTTTTTTGAACTCTTTTACAAACCTTTCTTTAACTGTTTTACGACATTTTCTGTGAAGTGTTTACAACCTTTTCTTTTGAACTGTTCTGTAATCAAAGGCAACGCTGTTTACGACCCACGTCCCTTTGGAAGCAGCTGTTGCCATGTGGTCAGGGAAAGTCCAAATAAAGGAGGAGACGTACAATCTTTGGCCAGAGCGTGCTGGAGACTGTGCAAGAGTACAGACCAGGCGTTTCTCCTCAAATTGAGCTATATTGAATTTTGTCTCTGTTTAATTATTTGCTTCTTGTCTTGTTTAATAGATGTCATCAGTGTTAAAACCTGACAAATACATATCACAGCAACACAATGCCTTTATTTCTTTCACAGAAAAGAGTAATCCGTATCATTTTTACAGTAGGATACAGAGACCACACAAATCCAGTCTTCATTAGGTCAGGATTATTAAAACTAAAATACATTGTAGAATTGCATACTTTGTTAGTGATGTTCAAAGCTAGAAATAAAGTTCTTCCAAAGGACTTACAAAAGTCATTTGTGTTCACGTCTGAAGATGAGAACCACAGAAGGCCGTATGATTTTAAACATCCAAGAGTGCGAACACATTTGAAACAAATGTGCGTGTCTGTTGCTGGTGTGAAAGCATGGAATTCTCGAAACAAAGTCTTAAAAAGTTGAAAGAATATCTTTGAATTTAAAAAGAGTTATAAAAAGAGACAACTGGAATTACATCAAACTGATTTTTGATTTTGATTGGACGTGTCATTGTGAAAATGCTTAAATGAAAATTAAAAAGTATGTTGGAGTTCGGGTGTTGGTGGAGGGAACAGTTATAAAGTCATCTAAAATAATTTGTGTTACAAATGGGGCAGATACATATAAGAATAGCATTCTTCCATCTGTTCCTTTCTGATCATGGAAATGTATTAGAAACAAAAAACAATGAAAGTGTGAACTGTACATGGCTTGTATATATGCATTTTCATGAAAGGAATAAAAAGAAATGATGAAAAAATGATGATGATGATGATGAATGACACAATGCATCTTATGAAATTATACTGGCGACGGTATCAAAGGTATCAAAACTCTCCATCAACGTTTTGTATACATACTGCAAGTATATACACTACCGTTCAAAAGTTTGGGGTCACCCAAACAATTTTGTGGAATAACCTTCATTTCTAAGAACAAGAATAGACTGTCGAGTTTCAGATGAAAGTTGTCTTTTTCTGGCCATTTTGAGCGTTTAATTGACCCCACAAATGTGATGCTCCAGAAACTCAATCTGCTCAAAGGAAGGTCAGTTTTGTAGCTTCTGTAACAAGCTAAACTTTTTTCAGATGTGTGAACATGATTGCACAAGGGTTTGCTAATCATCAATTAGCCTTCTGAGCCAATGAGCAAACACATTGTACCATCAGAACACTGGAGTGATAGTTGCTGGAAATGGGCCTCTATAGACCTATGTAGATATTGCACCAAAAAACAGACATTTGCAGCTAGAATAGTCATTTACCACATTAGCAATGTATAGAGTGTATTTCTTTAAAGTTAAGCCTAGTTTAAAGTTATTTTCATTGAAAAGTACAGTGCTTTTCCTTCAAAAATAAGGACATTTCAATGTGACCCCAAACTTTTGAACAAAGCACATTAACACTTCACACTTTCTGTGCTCCTCTGCCCTGACTCCTACAGGTCAATAGGGGTTGTGGAGTGATTATTATTATTATCTACTGATGATAGTCATATGTGAATGAGCTCAGCTCTTGTTCTCTTCCATATGTAAAGTGAGAAACACAGCTGATGCTCCAGAAGGAAGTAACCCCAAAGGTAGCAAATGGTAAAAAAGAGTGCACATTTAACTTTATAAATAACCAGGACCTTCATGATGCATTTAAGGCTAACTAGCTAACTAAGTAGCAGCATTGTTTTAGAGCGGGAATGTAACTTTTTGTCAAACACAGACCTGGTGTAAAGTGGAGCTAATACATTTTATTACAAGCAGTGATGAATACTTACTTTCTTGAAAAAGTTTCTTATGTCCATTTTGCATCCGTTCACATTCTTGTTCTGCAGTGCTGTGTGCTAATGTGCTTCGTACACCTGCAGGACGCAAGCAAGGTTGCAAAGAAAATGCGGACTGGATTTTGAGTTATGTGGGCATTTTCTATATGAACAAGTCCAAAGACCGCAAGCAAGGTCGCAGAGAAAATGCGGACTGGATTTTGAGTGATGTGGGCATTTTCTATATGAACAAGTCCAAAGACCGCAAGCAAGGTCACAGAGAAAATGCGGACTGGATTTTGAGTTATGTGGGCATTTTCTATATGAACAAGTCCAAAGACCGCAAGCAAGGTCGCAGAGAAAATGCGGACTGGATTTTGAGTGATGTGGGCATTTTCTATATGAACAAGTCCAAAGACCGCAAGCAAGGTCGCAGAGAAAATGCGGACTGGATTTTGAGTGATGTGGGCATTTTCTATATGAACAAGTCCAAAGACCGCAAGCAAGGTCACAGAGAAAATGCGGACTGGATTTTGAGTGATGTGGGCATTTTCTATATGAACAAGTGGAATGGATTGGATACCGACGCACTAAAGGGGCTCTCTACCTTACGCTATGAAGTGAGGGGAAACTGAGTGAATAATGACAGGTTATATGATTATTTGTTTAAATTCATATTCGGGCCACTTTATAATGAATATATTGGCATTCATTTGTAAAAATATATATATATATATATATATATATATATATATATATATATATATATATATATATATATATATATATATATATATACATATATATATATATATATATATATATATAACACCAAATTATTTAGGGGGGCTTAAGAATATTTTAGGGGGGCTTAAGCCCTCCTAAAATAGGCCTAACAATGCCAATGGTCAAAAGTATACATACAGCAATGTTAATATTTGGTTACATGTCCCTTGGCAAGTTTCACTGCAATAAGGCGCTTTTGGTAGCCATCCACAAGCTTCTGGCAAGCTTCTGGTTTAATTTTTGACCACTCCTCTTGACAAAATTGGTGGAGTTCAGCTAAATGTGTTGCTTTTTTGACATGGACTTGTTTCTTCAGCATTGTCCACACGTTTAAGTCAGGCCTTTGGGAAGGCCATTCTAAAACCTTAATTCTAGCCTGATTTAGCCATTCCTTTGTCACTTTTGACGTGTGTTTGGGGTCATTGTCCTGTTGGAAAACCCAACTGCGCCCAAGACCCAACCTCCGAGCTGATGATTTTAGGTTGTCCTGAAGAATTTCATTGTCCCATTTACTCTCTGTAAAGCACCAGTTCCATTGGCATCAAAACAGGCCCAGAACATAATACTACCACCACCATGCTTGACGGTAGGAATGGTGTTCCTGGGATTAAAGGCCTCACCTTTTCTGCACCAAATGTTGCCTTAGCAGTGCACGAAAAAATAGTGGTAATTTATTTTTTTCTCACTTTATTATTCAGCCATCTTGACTCACACACCTAATACCAAATATCGCGATACACTCCAATCTTGTAAGACACTTTCACTTGGAAAAGTATTGTATTAATCCTCCGTGACTAAACACAGGAAGCAACTCGCTGCTTGCTAACTGTCTGTGCATTCTTTATAGTCTGAAACTGCATCTTAGCAAACCATGGGACAAAAGGAAACTTTTGAGTGCCAGTAATTTGACAAAAACGGTGAGAACTACTGTCAAATTCCAGAAGAAAAGCATCGCAAACGTTGGCGTTTGAGTGGCCGATCTCGCTCGGATGTACTGGAAGTCCGCAACAACGATAAGTAGCATCCTAGAACGAACAACTCAGGGACACTAAATGATACAAAAGTTAAGTTAAAGTTAAAGTACCAATGATTGTCACACACACACTAGGTGTGGTGAAATTTGTCCTATGCATTTGACCCATCCCCTTGTTCACCCCCTGGGAGGTGAGGGGAGCAGTGGGCAGCAGCGGTGCCGCGCCCAGGAATCATTTTTGGTGATTTAACCCCCAATTCCAACCCTTGATGCTGAGTGCCAAGCAATGGGTAATGGGTCCCAATGTTATAGTCTTTGGTATGACTCGGCCGGGGTTTGAACTCACAACCTACCGATCTCAGGGCGGACACTCTAACCACTAGGCCACTGAGTGAGTGGGGGCATTGACAAAAACGATTTAAGTTGTTTTTGAATGTGGATACTTTTCCACTCACCTCTCTACTCCTTCCGTCTCCTCACTACAAGACATCTACAAGAGTGTTTGATGAAAGTAAAAACTATGTTAAATTGTCTTTCTTATTTGTCATTTAAGGTATTTGGTATTGTTTTCTGCCTTTTACGCTGTAACTGTTTTGTGTGAACATATTTGGTCGTGGAATGTTTTATTAGGATTTACATTGTTTCCGATTGGAAAATTTGCTTTGGACAAGACATGTTTTGAATAATGACGTCACTTCCGGAAAGTTGTAACAACTTAACCAGTGGCGGGCCGTGCATTTCCCACCTCGGCCTTCAGTGATCCCCGACTTCAATCAATCAATCAATGTTTATTTATATAGCCCTGAATCACGAGTGTCTCAAAGGGCTGCACGAGCCACAATGACATCCTCGGTTCAGATCCCACATCAGGGCAAGGAAAAACGCAACCCAATGGGACAATGAGAAACCTTGGAGAGAACCGCAGATGTGGGGACCCCCCACGCCCCCTAGGGCGACCGATGCAATGGACGTCGAGTGGGTCTAGCATAATATTGTGAGAGTCCAGTCCATGGTGGATCTAACATAATAGTGAGAGTCCAGTCCATAGCAGGAGACTATCCCGAGCGGAGACAGGTCATCACGAGGGAGAGGGGGGCAGAGCAGAAAAGAAACGGCAGATCAACTGGTCTAAAAGGGGGGTCTATTTAAAGGCTAGAGTATACAAATGAGTTTTAAGATGGGACTTGAATGCTTCTACTGAGGTAGCATCTCTAACTGTTACCGGGAGGGCTTCAATGATTACCTCTCAAAATACCATAATTGATTGATTGATTGATTGAAACTTTTATTAGTAGATTGCACAGTACAGTACATATTCCGTACAATTGACCACTAAATGGTAACACCCGAATAAGTTTTTGCAACTTGTTTAAGTCGAGGTCCACGTTAATCAATTCATGGTAGATGGTACATGATCATTGCTGGATAAATACTATACAGGAACACATTTACACCCTACTGGGCATTGCATCACATCAACAGTATACAAAACGGGATATTTTCTGGCGCATTTAAAATCAATTCAAACGCATCAGCAAATAAAATATATACCGTACATGTATCTGCTTGGCTTATGCAACTTTCGGTCAATAAAGTTTGATTCAAAGTACACACTTCTCAAATATATATTAACTGCCCTGACCACATGATGGAGACAAATACACATGTAACAATGTTAATTAAATGACAAGCCTGACACACTTTAACAACACTGAGTTTACAACTTTTAGTTGTAACAGAACAGCTACTGTCAACAACTTGTGATCTGATTGGCTATCGCAACTGTCTCTCAACTCTATGTTCTCAAATTCATCCGCTAACGGTCCCAATAAGTATCCAATCACAGGACGCGTAAATATCACGTTCAACGTGAGGCCATCTCAAAGGCCTTAATGACAACAACTCCTGATCTGGTTGGCTATCGCAACTGTCTATCAACTGTATGTATCAACTGTATGTCCCCGTTCACTTACAGTGCACGGACGCCCGCATTGTTGATTCCGGCGTCTGGCAGATTTGGTACAGCATGGCAACATAAGCTAGCTGAATTCTGATTGGATACAAACTACAACTAAAAACAACAGCACTGGAAGGAGCATAATGACATGAAGAGAATATGAATACTTTTAAATATATAGGGAAAGTACCGTATTTTCCGCACCATAAGCCGCACCTAAAAACCACAATTTTTGTCAAAAGCAGACAGTGCGGCTAATAACCCGGTGCGCCTTATATATGGATTAATATTCATATTTATTTTCATAAGGTTTAGGTCTCGCAACTACGGTAAACAGTCGCCATCTTTTTTCCCCGTAAAAGAGGAAGCGCTTCTTCTTCTACGGTAAGCAACCGCCCCATAGAAGAGGAAGCGCTTCTTCTTCTACTGTAAGCAACCGCCAAGGTGAGCACCCGCCCCCGGAGAAGAAGAAGCTCGCGGATATTTAATTTCATTTGTTTTTCTGTAAAGACAACAAAATGTCTCCTACTAAGAGACACGCGTACAAGGTTCCACTGGCTTTTGATATTCATGTGAACCGCACTGTGGATACAACGGGAGCACGTACGGTGAATATTCGCACCACAGGGAATGAGAAGTCGTCCTACTGTGGTTGTAGCTTGCCATGCTAACGGCCAGAAACTTCCACCCACGGTGATATTCAAAAGGAAGACCTTGCCAAAAGAGAACTTTCCAGCCGGCGTCATCATAAAAGCTATCTCGAAGGGATGGATGGCTGAAGAAAAGATGAGCGAGTGGTTGATAGACGTTTACGCGAAGAGACCGGGTGACTTTTTTCACGCAGCGCCGTTCCTGTTGATCTACGACTGCATGCGCGTCCACATCACAGATGGTGTCAAAAAACAAGTGAAGCACACCGAAGAAGAATAATTCGAGGGATTTGTAGATGAGTAATAACTTCAGAAAGTGAGCTTTAAATGTTTATTTTGTGTGTTGTGTGACACTAACGTATGAGCAACGTTGAGTTAGTTATTGATGTTGCTATTGCTCTGCACTATTTTGAGTGTTACTATTTTTGTGATTGCACATTTGCACATTACATTTTGGGAGTGAACAGAGTTGTTAGAACGCTGGTTTGTAATATATTATTAAAGTTTGACTGACCTATCTGACTGTTTTGTTGACATTCCCTTTAGCGTAGCGTAGGTGCGGCTAATAGCACGGGGCGGCTAACAGGTAAACAAAGTTTTGAAATATGCCGTTCATTAAACGTGCGGCTAATAACACGGAGCGCCTTATGGTGCGGAAAATACGGTAAATAAAAAAATAATTTTATCTTTAATTATGATCATGATTTCTGGTTATGTTAGGCCAGCAGAGAAGGCTTTGCTGGACCTGACGGCACACCAATGAACTTAACTGAGGTACCACTCTATACCGTTTTCCCTCGATTATCGCGGGGGTTACATCCCAGACCAGGGTAGGTGAAATCAACGAAGTACGGACACTATTTATTTTATGATTTGTATGAATATTATATGCAGCCCTTACTTACATACTTCCTATGCTTTTAAAAATGCTTTTAACAAACTCAACGGGGCCCTCTAATGCTGACAATATTGGCACTTATGTCACAGTTCCGGACCTAAAAATGATGTATGCATGTAAAGTTTGACCTAACATAGAGATGATTTTCGGCTTGCAATTTAACAAGTTAGCACCAAAATGTGGGCGGGCTTGCATCAGCTACAAAAGACTGAAGGAAATTTCATATTGCAAAGTACCGTATTTTTCGGACTATAAGTCGCAGTTTTTTTCATAGTTTGGCCGGGGGTGCGACTTATACTCAGGAGCGACTTATGTGTGAAATTATTAACACATTACCGTAAAATATCAAATAATATTATTTAGCTCATTCACGTAAGAGACTAGACGTATAAGATTTCATGGGATTTAGCGATTAGGAGTGACAGATTGTTTGGTAAACGTATAGCATGTTCTATATGTTATAGTTATTTGAATGACTCTTACCATAATATGTTACGTTAACATACCAGGCACGTTCTCAGTTGGTTATTTATGCGTCATATAACGTACACTTATTCAGCCTGTTGTTCACTATTCTTTATTTATTTTAAATTGCCTTTCAAATGTCTATTCTTGGTGTTGGGTTTTATCAAATAAATTTCCCGAAAAAATGCGACTTGACAGTGTGACTTATATATGTTTTTTTTCCTTCTTTATTATGCATTTTCAGCCGGTGCGACTTATACTCCGGTGCGATTTATACTCCGAAAAATACGGTAAGTGTTTTGGTAGCATCTTTATTCTACATCACGATATTTTCACGCAGAATTTAATGAAATGATCAAATATTTCTGCCAGATGCATTGTTGTAGCAATACAACTAAAGAAGGGGTCAACCTACCTACACTTCCAAATGATGGGATTATGAGGAAAGTATGGACCACTCCTTGCACAAAAAGGGAGGACCAAGCGGTAGGAGTGTAATTTGCAGCTATCATGTTAATGATGCTGACTTTGAAGAAAAAGACTCAAACCGACTGAGATCCCCAAAATTTAAGAGCACCCCTGAGAGGATAAAGACTGAGTAAGAGCCTGCGGAAAAATGGAGAAAGAACAGCAGACGGAGCTCATAAAGGAGAGAAAAAGAACTTAAGCCACTAGTATTCTATTTGGCGTCCTGTTCTATCTATTTTTCCTCGTGATGCTTGAGGGAATGTTGATAGAGCCTGAGGAAACACAGACTATGGTGTCTACGGAAGAGCAGGGAAGTTCGGAAATGGCAATTCTCTTTAGCTCATAATTTTAATGGGGTGCCGAATGTAAAAGTTCAGTCACACCTCTCTAGCAGATATATTTCTCACATTTAACACACTGTTCTCACATTTAGCTAATTTCCATCATATTCAAGTTTCAATGAAATGTTGACTCAAAATATTATATCTCAAAGTTAAATCTAAATATCGATCTAAAATATAAATGTAAATGTTATATCTAAACCTAAATCTTGAATCTAAATGTATATGTTTTATTCAAATCTAAACCTAAATGTTAAATCTGAATCTAAATGGTAAAGCCCCATTTAAGAACTTTCAGTTTTGGTGGATTTTGGCGGTGCCAGTGGACCAACGCCGTACTGTTTTGCCTAAAAGAAGACCACATTTCCCATGAGGACTGGCGCATAGCGTCGTGAATCGTCAAAAACTACTGTCACGTGTATACAAACTGACACAATAATACCACAATGATTCAGTATGACTGATCTTTCCACAGTAGGTAGTAGGGTTTGATTGATTGATTGAAACTTTTATTAGTAAATTTCACAGTGCAGTACATATTCCGTACAATTGACCACTAAATGGTAACACCCGAATAAGTTTTTCAACTTGTTTAAGTCGGGGTCCACGTTAATCAATTCATGGTACAAATATATACTATCAGCATAATACAGTCATCACACAAGTTAATCATCAGAGTATATACATTGAATTATTTACATTATTTACAATCCGGGGGGTGGGATGTGGAGGGGGTTGGGTTGGGGGGGGGTTAGGTTGGGTTGATATCAGCACTTCAGTCATCAACAATTATATCATCTGAGAAATGGACATTGAAACAGTGTAGGTCTGACTTGGTAGGATATGTACAGCGAGCAGTGAACATAGTGAGCTCAGAAAGCATAAGAACAAGTATATACATTTGATTATTTACATTTGATTATTTACAATCTGGGGAGGTGGGATGTGGTGGGGTGGGTTGTACGGTATACCGGTATTAGTATAGTACCGCGATACTAATGAATCATTTTCGGTACTATAACGCCTCTGAAACGTACCGGTCCTACGCCCGCGTCGTCATCACGTCGTGTCATTGCTGGTTTACGAGCAGAGGAGCATGTTCGGTAGCACATAATCACGGAGTACTTACAAGCAGACACAGTGTGTAGACAGAAAAGGGAGAACGGACGCATTTTGGCTTAAAAACTAACGATAAAGGTGAAGTTATTACACTGAAATGCCCACCGGAAGAGGTGCTTTAAGACATGGCTAGCTAGCTAGCGGCGAACGTCCAGTCGCAGTCGGCAGTGTTTTAGCTACTTCTAAATCACTAACCCTCGTCTCCATGGCGAATAGCTAAACATGCTTCACTACACACCGTAGCTTACCGCATACTTGCCAACCTTGAGACCTCCGAATTCGGGAGATGGGGGGAGGTTGAGGTGGGGGTGGGGTGCGCGGCGGGGCTGAGGTGGGCGGGGTTGGGGGGGGTGGGGTTTGGTGGTAGCTGGGGTGTATATTGTAGCGTCCCGGAAGAGTTAGTGCTGCAAGGGGTTCTGGGTATTTGTTCTGTTGTGTTTATGTTGTGTTACGCTGCGGATGTTCTCCCGAAATGTGATTGTCATTCTTGTTTGGTGTGGATTCACAGTGTGGCGCATATTTGTAACAGTGTTAAAGTTGTTTATACGACACCCTCAGTGTGACCTGTATGGCTGTTGATCAAGTATGCCTTGCATTCACTTGTGTGTGTGTAAAAGCCACACATATTATGTGACTGGGCCGGCACGCTGTTTGTGTGGAGGAAAAGCGAATGTGACGGCAGGTTGTAGAGGACCTTAAAGGCAGTGCCTGTAAGGCACGCCCCCAATGTTGTTGTCCGGGTGGAAATCGAGAGAAATTCGGGAGAATGGTTGCCCCGGGAGATTTTCGGGAGGGGCACTGAAATTCGTGAGTCTCCCGGGAAAATCGGGAGGGTTGGCAAGTATGGCTCACCGGCGTCAAAATGTAAACAAACGCCATTGGCATCCACTGTAATGATACCAAGTACAGGCGCGTATCTAGTCAATACTACTATGATTATGTCGATATTTTTTGGCATCACAACATCGTCAAGGGACATGTAACCAAATATTAACATTGCTGTATGTATACTTTTGACCCACCAGATTTGGTCACATTTTCAGTAGACTCATAATAACTTCAAAAGAACCAAACTTCATGAATGTTTTTGTTTTACAAGTGTATGTCAACTTTTGACAACGACTGTACATTTAATTTAATTTAATTTAAAAACTGTACTTTCTTGATAATTTTGATAAACTACAAGTAAAAAAAGGACTGAAAATCGTATAGTAAATATAAAATAAATAGTAAATAGACAAAATCGTTAAAAAAAATTTTGGTTTAAAAATATGTAAAAATAAAATAATTGGTAGATTACAAAAACAAATTAGATCATATTTTTTTTAGCTGCTTTTGTTTCATAACTGCGTAATTGATAACCACTGTCTTCCGATTAGTGTCATAACTCAAACATCATAACACATCGATATTTTTTGAGGCACTTCTACACTCAGTCTCTGGTGACACTAGTGGCCACATCTCTCCAATGGTGAGGAAGAAAAACCTGTCTCATCTAAAGAGAAATGTTTTGGCACCACCTGTTAATTTGCATTAGTAAATCCACTCTTACAGTGTTCTGTAATTGCAAAACCAAGTTTTTACTCACCCTAAAATGCTATCTGGCACCCCTGAGAAGCTCAAGGCAGACACAATTTTGGTTCTGTGAGTCTTTGTTAGTCAATCGGTTCTCTACACTGGAACTGAGGACTTCCCACTAGCTACTGCATGTTCAGTGGCAGCAACTGTCAAATCTGGCTTGGAAGAAAGCAATAATTTAAAAAATGCAGAGTGGACATGCAGATGCACAAATTCAGACACTCACCTTTCTGCTCAAGATCCAAGAGTTGTGTCACAAATGTTGCCTTCAGAAAAATAATAATGCTTACATTGTATTGGTACTGATTTGGAGGCGTGATAAGAGTTGCTCTATACTTTAACACATAAGTATAGATGTAGATGTCGGGACAAAAACAAGTAATTCAGAACGTCCATCTATATCGCCAGCAGTCTAGGCTGGACTTAAATAATGAGCCTACAATACCAGCATCTTGGGATTTCACCTTCACCACATCCACTCTCTTAGGCCCCATCTACACTAAGCCGCCTAAGGTTATCCAGGGTAAATCCCACCTAACCTTATCCTTGTCCACACACACACAATGGTCGTTTAAGACCCCCTGCCCACCTCTGTCTGCCGGCGCAACGCGATCTAGTACGCATGCACGGAAAATGCGCACATCATAGTCACCTCCAGTGTTGCTTTGTGTGCAAGTTCTTAAATTAAATGTAACGTATCTGAACAATATCCAGTGTTGTGGTATTTCAATTAACTGGAATCCAGTGTGCTGTGGGGCCCGATTGTAGTGAATCACACCTGAGCCATCATAAATTAATCAAATCTTTGTTGGACACATGAAGGTAAACAATGTGATAAAGAACATTTTACATCAATCAATCTAGGAATTTAGATCATACTTGCCAACCCTCCCGATTTTTCCGGGAGACTCACGAATTTCAGTGCCCCTCCCGAAAATCTCCCGGGGCAACCATTCTCCCGAATTTCTCCCGATTTTCATCCGGACAACAATTCTGGGGGCGTGCCTTTAAGGCACTGCATTTAGCGTCCTCTACAACCTGTCGGCGCGTCCGCTTTTTCTCCATACATGTCACATGTTGTATGCGCTTTCTACAGACACACGTAAGTGACTGCAAGGCATACTTGATCAACAGCCATACAGGTCATACTGAGGGTGGCGGTAAAAAAAAACTTTAACACTGTTACAAATATGCGCCACACTGTGAACCCACACCAAACAAGAATGACAAACACATTTCGGGAGAACATCCGCACCGTAACACAACATAAACACAACAGAACAAATACCCAGAATCCCTTGCAGCCCTAACTCTTCCGGGCTACAATGTACACCCCCGCTACCACCAAACCCCGCCCCCTCCAGCCCCGCCCACCTCAACCCCGCCCATCTCCCGAATTTGGAGGTCTCAAGGTTGGCAAGTATGATCTAGATATCTGGTCAGGACACTCCTCACTCTTTTGCCTTCACCTTCATTGTCCATTCCTTTTTGGTGACTTTATATACTCTGGACCTAAACGTTGAGTCCGCGACATACATGGCAGACAATAACTGATACAGTCTGCTTTGCCAGTCCAAATGCATTCAATGTTTTCCGTAGTCTTCCCTCGTCGGCCAGGTAATACAAAGCACACGCTACCTTTTTTTATCACATCCATGGGAGCCCGCATTGTCGTTGTCTCTCCTTCGACAAATGGACAAAGTTTTTCAGTAAGTAGAATCACAGCTGACCTGGACATTCGAAAGTTCTCTTGCCGTCTGAGAAGTGTTGTATCCCAAATAGCTGCAATCGCTTTCTCTTAAGGCAGGGGTGTCCAAAGTGCGGCCCGGGGGCCATTTGCGGCCCGCAGGTCATTTTTAACAGCCCCACGGCACATTCTAAAAATATTATTAAAAAAATAATTTAAAAAAACATGAAAAGTGGTATAAAAGAGCAAACGGGTGAAATATAACAAGAACACGTTGCAATGTTTACTCTAATAACACAAAGCTGCCATGCAGGCTGTTTCTTTCTTAATCAATCAATCAATCAATCAATCAATCAATCAATCAATGTTTATTTATATAGCCCTAAATCACAAGTGTCTCAAAGGGCTGAAAAAAAAGAATCAAAATCAATGTCATTATGAATTATTGACCTATTCAAGGCTCCAATTACGTCACATTAAATATTCCACTTGGAGATATTCTTTCTTTTTTTAAAAGAAGGGCCTAAAACGAATCAACAAAAAACATAAACAACAATAAAACTTATAATTGACGGATAGATCTGAAGCTGAACTCTAGATGATTGTGTTAAAAGTAAACAGTAAAAATAATTTATTTTGTAACACTTTAATGAGTAGGACCCTTTTGGATCCCCCAATAATTTTAGAGAGATTTTTTTTGTGTGTCATTGCTTAAAAAAGAATAATGAATTAAAATCAATGTTATGAGTTATTGACCTTTTTAGAGCTCCAATGATTTTATAATCTCAAATATTACACTTTAAAATTTCATTGGGGGAAAATATTGCATATTTAGTGTTTTTTCCATTAAAAAAACAGGGTTTTCTCTGACAAAAAGGGCATAAACTTAAATGTTTAAAAACGTTATATTGACAGATAGACCTAATGTTGATCTAGAGATTCAAACTTTGAATAATAATAATAATAATAATAATAATAATAATAATAATAATAATAATATTAATAATAATACTAAACAATGACACATTTTTTATATTTTTTGGACCAAAACCCTTTGGGTTCACCGGAATCAAGCCTGAGTGGAGGCCTAAATGTATATTTTTTATACTATTGTATTGGTTTTTAAAATTAAAAATATCAAAATGGCCCCCGCTTGCTTTGATTTTTCAGTGCGCGGCCCTCTGTGGAAAAAGTTTGGACAACCCTGTCTTAAGGTATTCATGTGTGATTTCCACAAGCGTCTGTACAGATGGAAAAAGGAGAAACACGGGCATGTCTGGATGACTCGCCTTCATATTTCTAGGGTTTACCTCCGAGTGGAAATCGCTTGTTATGAAGCTGGCTGTGGCGCGTTCTTTCTGACGTCACTTCCTGTGTGAGGCGCGGTCTTTCTGGCGTCACTTCCTCTCCGAACTCAGTTTGTAAACGATCAATGAGTCCATACAAAGCAAAGAGCCGGAGTTTCAAGAAATACACGGCGCACTTACCCGTGTAAAAAATTATCCAAGAAGGGCAACCTTAAAGGCCTACTGAAAGCCACTACTACCGACCACGCAGTCTGATAGTTTATATATCAATGAGGAAATCTTAACATTGCAACACATGCCAATACGGCCGGGTTAACTTATAAAGTGCAATTTTAAATTTCCCGCGAAACTTCCGGTTGAAAACGTCTATGTATGATGACGTTTGAGCGTGACGTCTGGACATCTGTGTTGGTGAATCTTTTGCAATTTGTTTAATGAACAATGGAGACTGCAAAGAAGAAAGCTGTAGGTGGGATCGGCGTATTAGCAGCTGGCTGCAGCAACACAACCAGGAGGACTTTGACTTGGATAGCAGATGCGCTATCCGACGCTAGCCGCCGACCGCATCGATGATCGGGTGAAGTCCTTCGTCGCGCCGTCGAACGCTGGAACGCAGGTGAGCACGGGTGTTGATGAGCAGATGAGGGCTGGCGTAGGTGGAGCTCTAATGTTTTTATCATAGCTCTGACGAGGTCCCGTAGCTAAGTTAGTTTCAATGGCGTCGTTAGCAACAGCATTGCTAGGCTTCGACAGGCGGCACAGCATTAACCGTGTATTTACAGGTCCAGTGTTTGGTTCCGTGTCTCCTGATAGTAGTATTGTTGATTTTCTGTCTATCCTTCCAGTCAGGGGCTTATTTCTTTTGTTTCTATCTGCATTTAAGCACGATGCTATCACGTTAGCTCCGTAGCTAAAGCGCTTCACCGATGTATTGTCGTGGAGATAAAAGTCACTGTGAATGTCCATTTCGCGTTCTCGACTCTCATTTTCAAGAGGATATAGTATCCGAGGTGGTTTAAAATACAAATCCGTGATCCACAATAGAAAAAGGAGAAAGTGTGGAATCCAATGAGCCCTTGTACCTAAGTTACAGTCAGAGCGAAAAAAGATACGTCCTGCACTGCACTTTAGTCCTTCACTCTCACTTCCTCATCCACAAATCTTTCATCCTTGCTCAAATTAATGGGGTAATCGTCGCTTTCTCGGTCCGAATCTCTCTCGCTGCTGGTGTAAACAATGGGGAAATGTGAGGAGCCTTTCAACCTGCGACGTCACGCTACTTCCAAGGCTTTTTTTTATCAGCGACCAAAAGTTGCGAACTTTATCGTCGATGTTCTCTATTAAATCCTTTCAGCAAAAATATGGCAATATCGCGAAATGATCAAGTATGACAAATAGAATGGATCTGCTATCCCCGTTTAAATAAAAAAAATTCATTTCAGTAGGCCTTTAAACGCTGGTTTAGTGTGGCTGAAACTAGGCTTCGGCTAAATAATTATTCGTTTAGGGGGTTATCCGGCTTAGCGTGGACATAGCCTTAGTAGCAAAATCGCAGTTTGCATTTTAAACTGTATATCGATATCAATTTCCCCTTATTAATTTTGTCTTAGAAGACATAATAGCACGAAGAAGAAATTCAACAGAGAGAACACTTATTTAAGAAGCTTTATTGGCAAAACCTACATTCTTCCAACAGCCTGCAGATGAAAATGTGACACACACAATCAGACTTCCTTTTAGTAAAGAAAAAAAGATGTATTGTTTTCAAAAGGGCTTGTGTGTATTTTTTACAAACATCCTCTAAGCTGTCAGCCAAACACAACTAAAGTGTGCCGTGTAAGTGTGTGAGATTGTGTGTGTTTTTTTATTTTTTTTAACAAAGATCAAGCCAGGGAATCCAATTGGCCTTGTACGATTTCAAGCTGCAAGAAAGAGGAAGTTTGAGTAAGAGGAAGTTGACATGTACACACACACACAAGCACTCGCACACACAGAAAAATGAACTGACCTTGTTGTAGAACTCAAGCAACTCCTGGTGGTTGAACTCAACAAATACATTTTCCTGAGCCTTGAGAAATACATAAAGAGAGAGGTACAGAAAGAGGGAGAGAAAGACAGACAGGGAGAGGGAGGGAGAGAAAACACATTAAAATGTCAGATGATGAGTAATAAGTGATTAGAGTGATGAGTTCTGCTTTCCCTAAAACCTTCTTTCACAGTTGCAGAATTCACGAGGTTGCAACATTAGCACTATAAAAGTTATCCTCATCTCTCACTCTCTGCCATTCCTAAATAGAAATATATTGCTCTGTAATTATTTATCTTACTTTTAATACAATTTGTACAACTTCCAAACTGTGTGATTATTGACTACTTCGCCAAGGTTTTCCCGGTCCCAAGAACCAGAAATAGAACCTAAAGAAAATAAATATATTTTGCAAATTGGTGTTGTCCCTTTGGAGAAGGGTACCATTGATGGACGAGTGAAAGGGTGACTTGAAACTTTACAGACAACTGAGGCCTCACTTGAATAAAGTAAGCATTAAACCTTTTGATGATTAACATCAGAATTACTGCACATTGAATTCTGAAAATGTTGTCTGTGTTTGTTCAGACATCAGCCTGTTAGACCAGCATCATAATTGGAACACCTTTCTGTTTTCCTGTTTTTTCTGGACATTATTTGGGGGAATCATAGAGACATTCTGAGTAAGTTGATGATCTTCTAGTGCAGTGTTTTTCAACCACTGGGCCGCAGCACACTAGTGTACCGTGAGATAGTCTGGTGTGCCGTAGGAGATCATCTAATTTCACCTATTTGGGTTAAAACATTTTTGCAAACCAGTCAGCCAAATGATGTGTTGTTGTTGAGTGTCTGTGCTGTCTAGAGCTCGGCAGAGTAACTGTGTAATACTCTTCCATATCAGTAGGTGGCAGCCGGTAGCTAATTGCTTTCTAGATGTCGAAAACAGCGGGAGGCATGGTGCAGGTAAAAAGGTGTCTAATGCTTAAACCAAAAATAAACAAAAGGTGAGTGCCCCTAAGAAAAGGCATTGAAGCTTAGGGAAGGCTATGCAGAATGAAACTAAAACCGAACTGGCTTAAATTAAACAAAAACAGAATGCTGGACAACAGCAAAGACTTACTGTGGAGCAAAGACGGCGTCCACAATGTAGCAAAGTAGATGCGAGAAATATCGCTCAAAGGAAGACATGAAACTGCTGCAGGAAAATACCAAAAAAAGAGAAAAAGACACCAAAATAGGAGCGCAAGACAAGAACTAAAACACTACACACAGGAAAACAGCAAAAAATTCAAAATAAGTCACGGCGTGATGTGACAGGTCGTGACAGTACACCTACTTTGAGACAAGAGCTATATTGATGCATGCTTGGTTATGGTTTAAAGGCCTACTGAAATGAATTTTTTTTATTCAAACGAAGATAGCGGATCCATTCTATGTGTCATACTTGATCATTTCGCGATATTGCCATATTTTTGCTGAAAGGATTTAGTAGAGAACAACGACGATAAAGATCGCAACTTTTGGTATCTGATAAAAAAAAGCCTTGCCCCTACCGGAAGTAGCGTGACGTAGTCAGTTGATAGCCTCCTCGTATTTTCCTATTGTTTTCAATGCAGCTAGAGCGATTCGGACCGAGAAAGCGACGATTACCCCATTAATTTGAGCGAGGATGAAAGATTCGTGGATGAGGAACGTTAGAGTTAAGGATTAGAATGCAGTGCAAGACATATCTTTTTTCGCTCTGACCGTAACTTAGGTAAAAGCTGGCTCATTGGATTCCACACTCTCCTTTTTCTATTGTGGATCACGGATTTGTATTTTAAACCACCTCGGATACTATATCCTCTTGAAAATGAGAGTCGAGAACGCGAAATGGACATTCACATTGACTTTTATCTCCACGACAATACATCGACGAAACACTTTAGCTACAGAGCTAACGTGATAGCATCGTGCTTAACTGCATATAGAAACAAAATAAATAAATCCCTGACTGGAAGGATAGACAGAAGATCAACAATACTATTAAACCAGGGACATGTAAATACACGGTTAATGCTTTCCAGCTTGGCAAAGCTTAAAAATGCTGTTGCTAACGACGCCATTGAATCTAACTTAGCAACGGGACCTCACAGAGCTATGATAAAAACATTACCGCTCCACCTACGCCAGCCAGCCCTCATCTGCTCATCAACACCCGTGCTCACTTGCGTTCCAGCGATCGACGGAAGGACGAAGGACTTCACCACGATCATCTGTGCGGTCGGTGGCTAGCGTCGGCTAGCGCGTCTGCTATCCGAGTCAAAGTCTTCCTGGTTGTGTTGCTGTAGTCCGCCGCTAATACACCGATCCCACCTACAACTTTCTTCTTTGCAGTCTTCATTGTTCATTAAACAAATTGCAAAAGATTCACCAACAAAGATGTCCAGAATACTGTGGAATTTTGAGATGAAAACAGAGCTATTTTGTATTGTATTCAATGGGGTACCGATACTTCTGTTTCACTGGTTACGTCACGCGCATACGTCATCATCCAAAGACGTTTTCAACCGGAAGTGTGGCGGGAAATTTAAAATTGCACTTTATAAATTAACCCGGCCGAATTGGCATGTGTTGCAATGTTAAGATTTCATCATTGATATATAAACTATCAGACTGCGTGTTCGGTAGTAGTGGGTTTCAGTAGGCCTTTAAAGTCATATCCAATAATTGCGACAACGACTTTTTACTGTCAAGTGAGTTTTTTTTTTTTATGATTCCTGCTGGTGGTGAGCCTTCGGATTTTTTCAATGCAAAAAATGTTCCTTGGCTCAAAAAAGGTTGAAAAACACTGCTCTCGTGCACTGATGTCAAACTCCCAGCCTACGGGCCAGATCCTCCACTGTGAGGAGGTATTTCATCCGGTCTGAATAGCGAATTTCAGCAAAAAGAAACTTATACTAACTTTAGCAACTCTGCTGCAAATATTGCATATTACATTTATTTCATATACACTTTATGTAATGCAATCAACACTGGAGGCCACAGTGGTACTAATACATGCATTGCACTAAACATTCAAACTAATGTTGTAAGATTACCACAAACAGCAATAATTTAACTGTACACGACACGACTTTAACTATTAAACCCTGTCTGTACAAAATAACATTAAAAATGCATGATAACACTGTCAAAAGTTATAATTGCAATGACAACGAGGCATGCTGGGAAGGGGAAACACTTGCTCCTCAGACGCATACTCAAGAGTTGCTAAACGTCTGCATTCTGGAGATAAATCCCGACTGAAGTCATAAATCTCATTGATTCTGTTGTTTTTGATTGTACAAAACCCAAAACCAGTGAAGTTGACACGTTGTGTAAATCATAAATAAGAACAGAATACAATGATTTGCAAATCCTTTTCAACCTATATTCAATTGAATAGACTGCAAAGACAAGATACTTAACGTTTGAGCTGGTAAACTTTGTAATTTTTTGCAAATATTAGCTCATTTGGAATTTGATGCCTGCAACATGTTTAAAAAAAGCTGACACAAGTGGCAAAAAAGACTGAGAAAGTTGAGGAATGCTCATCAAACACTTATTTGGAACATCCCACAGGTGAACAGGCTAATTGGGAACAGGTGGGTGCCATGATTGGGTAGAAAAGCAGCTTCCATGAAATGCTCAGTAATTCACAAACAAGGATGGGGCGAGGGTCACAACTTTGCGAACAAATGCTTGAGCAAATTGTCGAACAGTTTAAGAACAACATTTCTCAACGAGCTATTGCAAGGAATTTAGGGGTTTCACCATCTACGGTCCGTAATGTCATCAAAAGGTTCAGAGAATCTGGAGAAATCCCTGCACGTATGCGGAAATGCCCGTGACCTTCGATCCCTCAGGCGGTAGTGCATCAAAAACCGACATCAGTGTGTAAAGGATATCACCACATGGGCTCAAGAACACTTCAGAAAACCACTGTCAGTAACTACAGTTTGTTGCTACATCTGTAAGTGCAAGTTAAAACTCTACTATGCAAAGCGAAAGCCATTTATCAACAACACCCAGAAACGCCCAGGCTCATCGAAGATGGACTGATGCAAAGTGGAAAAGTGTTCTGTGGTGTGACGAGTCCACATTTAATAATAAAAATGAAAATAACTGTGGACGTCGTGTCCTCTGGACCAAAGAGGAAAAGAACCATCCGGATTGTTATAGGCACAAAGTTGAAAAGCCAGCATCTGTGATGGTATGGGGGTGTATTAGTGCCCAAGGCATGGGTAACTTACACATCTGTGAAGGCGCCATTAATGCTGAAAGGTACATACAGGTTTTGGAGCAACATATGTTGCCATCAAAGCAACGTTATCATGGACGCCCCTGCCTATTTAAGCAAGACAATGCCAAGCCAAATTCTGCACGTGGCTTCGTAGTAAAAGAGTGCGAGTAGTAGACTGGCCTCCCTGTAGTCCAGACCTGTCTCCCATTGAAAATGTGTGGTGCATTATGAAGCCTAAAATACCACAACAGAGACCCTGGACTGTTGAACAACTTAACCTGTACATCAAGCAAGAATGGGAGAGAATTCCACCTGAAAAGCTTCAAAAATTGGTCTCTTCGGTTCCCAAACGTTTACTGAGTGTTGTTAAAAGGAAAGGCCATGTAACACAGTGGATAAAAATGCCCCTGTGCCAACTTTTTTGCAATGTGTTGCTGCAATTAAATTCTAAGTTAATGATTATTTGCAACAAAAAAAAAATGTTTCTCAGTTCGATCATTAAGTATCTTGTCTTTGCAGTCTATTCAATTGAATAAGTTGAAAAGGATTAGCAAATCATTGTATCCTGTTTTTATTTACGATTTACAAAACGTGCCAATTTCACTGGTTTTAGGTTTTGTATATACTGTAAAATATCATAGCTTTTGTCCAGTTGTCGAGGAGATGGTCGATCAACAATCGCTATATTGAAAAAAGCCAAAACAACATCCACAGCCATCTCAACATGTACACAAGCGGCTCTCTCCCATAGTATCTCTCCCTCTGTTTTATCTATACCCACCAGTCATGACACATCTAAGGACTCCCAGGTTGTCTATATTGAAATCTAAAATAGAACTCTTCAAGCAGTAACTTACGAACACGAAAGCGGTTCTTTTCACAAATGCACATTTCCTCCAAACTTGTCTTACTAAAAAGTCTATCGACACAAGTGGAGATATAAAAAGACATAAAACACATAAAAACATTTTCTGGCTGCCGTGCACATTTTGTCCAAGCCAAAAAGGCAAGT
Organism: Entelurus aequoreus; assembly: GCF_033978785.1. NCBI lineage: Eukaryota > Metazoa > Chordata > Actinopteri > Syngnathiformes > Syngnathidae > Entelurus > Entelurus aequoreus. The sequence continues at coordinate 33,988,887 of NC_084747.1, read as the reverse complement.
ACAGATTGACACATAACATAGGCTGACCATATTCTGAAATCCCAAAAAGAGGACACATATATGCGTGCCAAGGCCGGGACTAGGTGAAGATTTGCCAATGATACTCGAACTTGCTTCATAAATAATATATTTATTTAAATAAAGCATTTTTTCTCCTCTGTTGACAGCAGTGTTGGCGCTAGGAATTTTCAAAATGGGGTCCCAGGGACCCCATCAAGTCATAAAAATGGGGTCCCACAGTAAATTTTTGGGGTCCCACTTTTTTGTAAGCGTTTTGGAAACAAATGACAAACGTATGCATTATCCTGTTATATCTCACATTCTATGTTGTGTTTTGGAAAAAGGTTGTCATAAACGTTACTTCATTCATTAAAAAAAATAATAACAAAGAAAACAAATGTGCATACATATGTAAATGTATTCAGTTATAAACATTCATTCACTTTCTTCTTTCCTTCATGGATCTAAACTTTACCGCTGCTGGTAGTTTTTTCTATGTTTTTATTCAATAAGTTGTAGGTGTATTTATTTCACTATAAAAGTGTAAAAAGTGTTTTGCTTGGGTCATGAAATAATGATAATGTGCCAGGGCATACATACATTTTATATTTAACGCTTAAATCTCTGGAGTCTACATCAACTTCAGATCTATTCCTCATTTCAAAATGTTTTAGTTTTTTTTTTTCTTGTTTGTTTGTTTTCCGCCCTTTTTTGTCAAACAAAACTATGTTTTTATGGCAAACACACAAAATATGCAAAATCTTCCACCAAAAATATTTTTCTTAGTGGAATATTTGATGTGAAGTAATCGGAACCTTTGATAGGTCAATAATTCATAATAACATTGATTTTGATTCAATATTATGTTTTGAGCAATGACCGTTTGAAAGAAAAAAAAAACAGCTTTGTTTTATTAGTCAACATTGCAACTTTTTCTAAATTACATTTCACCTGTAAGCTTTTTTATTTCACTTTTGTTATATTTTTGTTTATTTTAATCGTATTTTTAGAATGTGCCGTGGGCCTTTAAAACATTAGCCGTGGGCCGTAAATGGTAAAAAAAAAAATCTGCGTCCTTTCTGATTTCAATGCGTTAAAAAGACACAAAAAGTGCGTTAAAGCCAACACTGCTTGACAGTATAACAAAATAAGTCACACTTATATTCTGTAACATTCACAGTTTTGGAAAAAAAAGTGCAGAGGTAGAAATATTCAAAATAACCTCTTATATATAATCTAAACATAAATAATGCCTCAAAACAAGTCAATTAAATTTAAACAAAAAACAGCAGACGAGCTCTCGCCCTGCACAGCTGTTTTGTGCTTTGTAGTGTCGATATGGGCTTGTAGATCTTTGGCCCCTTTATTTGCCACAGATATATACGTTCCTGCTTTGCACACAGTGCATTCTGCTTCCCATGTGTCACGGCCAGGACGAAAACACAAATACTTTTTCCGCAAATCATCCGTGAAGTTGCATTTACATTTCGGCTTTTCTTGTTTTCATGTCTGTCTCTCCACTCACTAGCTCTCTCGCTCGGTGTCTCTGCCCCTCCCTCTCGAATGTTTCTGTCTGTGTGCGCACACTTTCACAGTTTGATTTGTTCAACCCCTTTTTAACTTAACCCTGGACGTACATTAAAAATACACGCAACCCAAACTCAAAATGCCGGACATTTGAGACATTTAAGAAACCCCGCCCGGACACCCCGGACCATACTTGCCAACCCTCCCGGTTTTACCGGGAGACTCTCGGCAGAAATTTTCTCCCGACAAACTCCCGGTATTCAGCCGGAGCTGGAGGCCACGCCCCCTCCAGCTCAATGCGGACCTGAGTGGGGACAGCCTGTTCTCACGTCCGCTTTCCCACAATATAAACAGCTTGCCTGCCCAATGACGTCATAACATCTACGGCTTTTAGAGAGTAGAGTGCACAACTGCGCACACAACAAGGAGACGGAGCAGAAGAACGAGGAAGTTACAGACATGGCGACGCCGTCAACGAGCAAGATGAAGAAATACGCTTGCAAGTTCCAAAACGAATGGAAACAAGAATTTCAGTTCATCCAGGACAGTTCGAAGGGGAAAGGGTATGTTGCCTGTACATTTTGTAGAACAGACTTCTCCATTGAACACGGTGGCCGAAATGATATACTCAGTCATGAACAGAGAAGTTAAACAGGACAATACTGCCATCTACTGGATAGCCTCCGGAACATTGAAATTCAAGTATTTATTTTATTTATATGTATAATAAAATATATATATATATATATATATATATATATATATATATATATATATATATATATATATATATATATATATATATATATATATATATATATATATATATATATATATATATATATATATAGCTAGAATTCACTGAAAGTCAAGTATTTCATACATATATATACATATATATACAGTATATATCAGAATAGTTTTATTGCCATTGTTTGAGAACGGGTTCACAAACTAGGAATTTTTCTTGGTGCAAACGTGCGACATAAAACACATATAACACATATTTGGTATAAAAAGAGCTGTGACTGAGCTATCAGATAGACTTAGAAGGGATTCAAGGAATTCAAGGAGCTGCTGTTAGGAGTTATTTTTAATTTGCCTGATGGCCGAGGGGAAAAAACTGTTCAGGTGGCGGGAGGTGTGGGTCTGGATGGAGCGTAGTCTCCTGCCTGAGGGGAGAGGGGAGAATAGTGTGTGTCCAGGGTGAGAAGAGTCAGCTGTGATCCGACCCACACGCCTCCTGGTCCTGGAGGAGAACAAGTCCTGGAGGGATGGGAGCTTGCAGCCAATCACCTTCTCTGCAGCACGTACGATGCGCTGCAGTCTATGCTTATCCTGGACTGTGGCGCCGGGGAACCACACTGTGATGGAGGAGGTCAGGATGGACTCTATGATGGCTGAGTAAAACTGCACCAGCATCTCGGTCGGCACCTTAAGTTTCCTCAGCTGCCGCAGGAAGTACATCCTCTGCTGGGCCTTCTTGATGAGGGAGCTGATGATCAGCTCCCACTTGAGGTCCTGGGTGATGGTGGTGCCCAAGAAACGGAAGGAGTCCACAATGGGGACGGGGGTGGGAGAGTCAATCAGGGTGAGGGGGGATGGTGGGGCTGTGACTTTCCTGAAGTCCATGATCATCTCCACTGTTTTCTGGGCGTTCAGCTCCAGGTTGTTGAGGCTGCACCAGGACGTCAGCCGGTCCACCTCTCTCCTGTAGGCGGACTCATCGCCATTCGAGATGAGCCCGATGAGGGTGGTGTCATCCGCAAACTTGAGCAGTTTTACGGATTGGTGACTGGAGGTGCAGCAGTTTGTATATATATATATATATGAAATACTTGAGTTGGTGAATTCTAGCTGTAAATATACTCCCCTATTAACCACGCCATTAACCACGCCCCCTGCCCCCAACCACGACCCCCCTCCCACCCCCAACCACGCCCCCCCACCCCCTACTCCCCACCTCCCGGTATCGGAGGTCTCAAGGTTGGCAAGTATGCCCCGGACACCCCCGCAAAAGAGGACATGTCCGGGGAAAAGAGGACGTATGGTCAGCATAACATAACACATCTGTATCTTTAAAACCAGTGTGCACTTACACAGAGTCTAGTAAATAACATTAATGTTTTTTTGTGTTATAAAACGCACGCACAAGCGTGAATGGGGGAGGAAAGGGTTTAATTTAACCTCACCTAAGTGTGTTTTAATATTTGGCCCCATGTGCAATTGAGTTTGACACCACTACTCCCGTAAATTATCGTAGTGACGTTCTAAAGTCGATGATCCTCTACTGATTTGGAGTTTTTTAAAATCTGCCATGGAAGACGATGATCCTCGAATGCAGGGGTCGCCAACCCATCGATCGCAATCGACCGATTGATCTTTCGGACTTAACTGGTCGATACCGAAAATATTAGGACAAATAAATGTAGGCTATCATGACATCACTGCCATCGGGTCCCTGTAAAGTGATCAACTGACCTGCCAACAGGCATGCCTTTTAACCCCATGAACACATTTGCGCGCCTTGCTGCTCTTCAGACATATCCCGCTGTTGTCGACACTGCTGCCACACCTCACAAACGTGAGTTGCATGATGTGCACATCCAAAAATAATAATAATTTAGCTGCGGCAATGCATTAAGGCTGACTGTTTCCAGCATCTAACATCTAAGATTTTTCGTCAACCACGACAAACATTGCTCGCCAGAGATTGGGACGATAACGAGCCAAAATAAATGAGATGTGCTGATTTATTGTGGATACAAAAGTAAGCACTTCCATTTAAAACTGCAGTGATTCATGGCAAAACAAGGCAGTCAGCTAAAGAAGAACTTCCACGTTCACCCTCTCTTAACCAAACACCACAAATCAGCCAGTGGAACAACTGCTGATTTTACGACTTCCGACGATGACGTACCACATGTGGCATGTGACTTGTACCCCCATATGTGACCATACAATGAACAAATATACTACAGTACTAAGACTGTAATGGCCACAAAGATCTGGCTTCCGTAGGGGGTGCCCAAAATTCGGCCCAAGGGCCATCTGTTGGCCGTAACTCGCTTTTCATTGGCCCCAAACCACTGCAGAAACAAAATTAAACCAAAAAACAACATCAAAAAAGGGAAAAACAGTAACAGGTACTGTTGGTTCCTAATGAAGTCTCAGCTTGAGGCTGCTACAGTATACTTCCTCGACCTCCTGCTTATAGCAGCAATGAAAAAATATAACTCCATACGCTCTTGTCCGTTTTGTTCAATATTTACTTGAAAACGCAAACATTATTCCAAGATGTAAAACGATAACGATGTCAAACAAAAAGAGCGGCATACAGAGAAATATAACGAGTTATTAAAGGAGAGGTAAAAAAAACTGCTTGGCTCCACTTTACTATACTTTGACATTTGTGATTAAGGGCTATATAAGTAAACCTTGATTGATTGATTGATAATACTTGACTGCATTGCCCAGTGTCCAAACTTTTCCCCACACAGATTATTCCCTATTACAAGCGATTAAACTGTATGTTATCATAAAGCCATGATATACTTTTCAATATAATACAAGAAAATTAAATAGTACATCTCCAAGTCAATCACACAAACACAAATTACATTTAAGTGTGACTAATTAATTACTTTAACATGCACGATAAAACTTTCCTTATTTAAATAAGGTTAATCGTCCCTTTTTCGTCTGAATAAACATAAAGTATACTTTATTCAAATTAACCTAAATAGTATTTAGGCTCCTACAAGCAAAATAGGAAAAATACAAAAAGTCACAACAGCCTACAATAACACAAACCTGTCTTTAAATATGGAATTTTAAAACTTTTCGAAATAAACTATTTTATACTGGGGATGTTCCAATATAGGTTTTGTGCTGTTGATTCTGATACTGATTATCCATGAGGGGGATCGATCACAAGCATTAACTGCACATTTTTTAATTTATTAATGGTGAGTGCTATTGACAGTTTAACAATATAAACGCAATACTTACACTAGTTCCTTATTCTTTTTTTTTTTTTTTTTACATAATTGTTTGATCAAAACAAAGTCAATAGTACACAATAACTAAACAAAAGCAAAAACTACTGTCTACTACTCTTTTAATCATTTAGTTTTTGCTCTCAAAGTCTTCCTGTGTCCAGGGAATTATTCTCTGAGTTTGTAAACATTAACAAAAACAAAAAAAGGAGAATTTTGAGAAAATAAAAATATTGATCTGTTCATTTTAGTATCGATCATATTCTGATACTACCTTTAATATCAACATCACCGATTTATGGTATCCTCTTCCTACCTTATCCTCTCTACAGACTCTTATTAATCTATTTGTTAATTTCCTGTGTTTAACTGATTACTTTCTGCTGCAACGTGGTTCCATCTATACTTCCTAAACTTTACTGAGCACTTATTTCTTGGTGTGGTTTCAAGATAGGTTAGCATGCTTGCGCCAGGCTTGTTCTCAGTGTGTAACATGTTTAGCCTCTTCCTACAGTGATATTACTTGATAATGATACTTAAGATGCTAAGAAGAAATGCAGTTTATTTGCCATAAAGGAAGTAATTATTATTAATTTAGGGGAGCGTCTCCACACTGTTTATGGATACACATTTATAGCTGCTAGCCGCTTGTCAGCCAGAGAGGATCCACGTTTGTGATTGGCATTAAAGGCATTAATCGACAACCGTTCACATATTTTTTTACGAAAATCGCACATATATATATATATATGTATATATATATATATATATAAATATATATATATATATACACACACATAGTATATATATATGTATGTATATATATGTGTATATTTTATATATATATATATATATATACACACACACACATAGTATATATAAATATATATATATATACACACACACATATATATGCAAACATACTGCGACTGTATACTGTATATATATACAGTATATATATACACACAGTATTTATATATATATATATATATATATATATATATATATATATATATATATATATATATATATATATATATATATATATATATATATATATATACATACATATATACAGTATATATATATATATATATATGTATGTATATATATATATATATATATATATATATATATATATATATATATATATATATATATATATATATATATATATACATATATATATACAGTATAAGTATATACATATATGTATGTACATATATATATGTTATATATGTTTACGACATACTTGCCAACCCTCCCGTTTTTAGCGGGAGAATCCTGGTATTCAGCGCCTCTCCCGACAACCAGCCGGAGCTGGAGGCCACGCCCCCTCCAGCTCAATGCGGACCTGAGACTGAGTGGGGACAGCCTATTCTCACGTCCGCTTTCCCACAATATAAATACGCTTGCAAGTTCCAAAACGAATGGAAACAAGAATTTCAGTTCATCCAGGACAGTTCGAAGGGGAAGGTGTATGTTGCCTGTAAATATGTAGAACAGACTTCTCCATTGAACACGGTGGCCGAAATGATATACTCAGTCATGAACGGAGAAGTTAAACAGGACAATACTGCCATCTAATGGATAGATAATTCAAGTATTTCTTTTATGTAAATAAATAAAATAAATATATATATATATATATATATATATATATATATATATATATATATATATATATATATATATATATATATATATATATATATATATATATATAGCTAGAATTCACTGAAAGTCAAGTATTTCATACATATATATATATATATATATATATATATATATATATATATATATATATATATATATATATATATGTCTTAATTAGATTATCCAAAAAATAGTGCTCGATACCGTGGTAGAGCGTAATATGTATGTGTGGGAAAAAATCACAAGACTATTTCATCTCTACAGGCCTGTTTCATGAGGGGTTTCCTCAATCCTCAGGAGATTTTTAGATGTCGGTGTTGAGCAGGACCGATAATCAGCATTTCCGTTTTCTTAGCGTTGAGTTGCAAAAAGTTAGCGGACATCCATTGTTTAATTTCATTAAGACACGCCTCCAGCTGACTACAATCCGGCGTGTTGGTCAGCTTTAGGGGCATGTAGAGTTGGGTGTCATTCGCATAACAGTGAAAGCTAACACCGCATTTGCGTATGATGTCACCTAGCGGCAGCATGTAAATACTAAAGAGTGCAGGGCCAAGAACCGAAGCCTGGGGAATTCTGCACGTTACCTTAACATAGTCTGAGGTCACATTGTTATGGGAGACACACTGCATCCTGTCAGTAAGATAAGAGTTAAACCAAGACAAGGCTAAGTCTGACATCCCAATACGCGTTTTGATACGCTCTAATAAAATATTATGATCAACAGTATCAAAAGCGGCGTTAAGATCAAGAAGCAGCAACATAGATGAAGCATCAGAATCCATCGTTAGCAATAGATCATTAGTCATTTTTGCGAGGGCTGTCTCCGTAGAGTGATTTGCCCTGAAACCGGATTGAAAAGGTTCACAGAGATTGTTAGACGCTAAGTGTTCATTTAGCTGCTGTGCGACAATTTTTTCGAGGATTTTCGAGATAAACGGAAGGTGGGACACCGGCCGGTAGTTCACCATGAGGTCAGGATCGAGGTTAGGTCTTTTGAGTAGAGGATGAATAACCGCTTTTTTGAATGCTAGGGGAACAGTGCCAGAGGAAAGTGATAAGTTTATAATATTTAACACTGATGAACCTAATAATACAAAAAGCTCTTTGATAAGTTTCCCAGGAATTGGGTCAAGTAAACATGTTGTTTGTTTTGTCCCATTTACACATTTTAACAATACCTCCAATGTTATTTCATCAAAGTGAGAGAAACTATTTTGGAGGGCAGTGTCCGTCGTATATACAGTCGTATTTGTGTTAATAGAACCCAGTTGTAGCTGAGATGCATTGTCTTTCATCTCTTTTCTAATGACTTCAATTTTCATATTAAAGAAATTCATAAAGTCATCTGCTGAGTGGGTGGAGCTACTGGGAGGAGTCCCTTGTTGGGTTAGCGATGCTACTGTACCAAACAAAAATTTAGGATCATTTTTGTTGAGGTGGATGAGATTTGAGTAATATTTAGCTTTAGCTGAGGTAAGCATGCGTTTATAAGTTATTAAACTATCACTCCATGCTTGATGGAAAACCTCAAGTTTAGTCGCACGCCATTTGCGTTCCAGCTTTCTACATGATAATTTCTGGGCTTTAGTTTCTTCTGTAAACCATGGGGTACGCCTTTTAGGGGCCCTTTTTAGCTTTAGCGGTGCTACACTATCAATGGTGTCGCGCAGGGCGTCGTTAAAGTTGTTAGTGAGGTTATCAATAGAGCCCACATACTTTGGGAATGGTGCCATTACCGAAGGCAGTAGGTCAGTAAGAGTCGTCGTTGTGGCAGCATTAATGTTGTGGCTGCTATAGTAGTTATTATTATTATTATTAGTTTGTTGACAATGAGTCAGAACTTCGAATTTTATAAGGTAATAATGATCAGACATTACTTTAGTGTACGGGAGTATCGTAACTTTGGAGGTGGTGACACCCCTGACGAGCACTAGATCTATCGTATTACCGTTGCGATGCGTGGGTTCATTTATTATTTGTGTAAGACCACAGCTATCAATTATAGTCTGGAGCGCCACGCATGGAGGGTCCGATGGGGTATTCATATGGATGTTAAAGTCTCCCATTATGATTATATTGTCGGCGTGCGTCACTAGATCAGCAACGAACTCTGAAAATTAATTGATAAAGTCCGAATAGGGCCCTGGGGGGCGGTAGATGACAGCCAGGTGTAGAGGCAGCGGTGTGACAAACCTCACAGTAAGCACCTCAAACGAGTTATATTTATTATTTAGGTCCGAGGTAAGGCTAAAGTTTTTGTTGTATATTAGTGCAACACCCCCACCCCTTTTAATGGGACGGGCAATATGCATTCCCGTATAGCCAGGAGGAGACGCCTCACCCAGCACAAAAAATTCGTCTGGTTTGAGCCAGGTCTCGGCTAGACCAACTACATCAAGATTGTTGTCTCTAATGACTTCATTAACTAATAACGTTTTGGAAGACAATGACCTTATGTTTAAAAAGCCCATATTATAGGTAGTGGGCTGTTTTGAGGAGTTTTTGTTGAAAGTATCCGTAGTAGCAATATTAATAATGTTACGTTTATTATGCGTAGTGCACTTTAAATAATTTCGACCATATCTAGGAATTGATATGACAGGAATTTTTAGATTTTTTGCCACCTATATATGAAATACTCGAGTTGGTGAATTCTAGCGGTAAATAACCCCCCCACCCCCCATCTCCCGATATTGGAGGTCTCAAGGTTGGCAAGTATGGTTTACGACCCCGAAAGGAACAAGCGGTAGCAAATGGATGGATGGATGTGTATGTATGTATATATATATATATATATATATATATATATATATATATATATATATATATATATATATATATATATATATATATATATATATATATATATATATATACATAAAAACTATGTATATATATATATATATATATATATATATATATATATATATATATATATATATATATATATATATATACACACATACATACATACGTAGCAAAATAGCCGCTCTACTGTAGTGCCGGTATCTCATTGAGAGCGAGAATTACATTTCTGAAAAAAAATCACCTAAAAAAATGCCTGATTTTTCAAGCAGGCTACGTGACGCCCAGAGCAAGTCACACAGTCACTCATCGCATTATATAACGTAGTGCTGATTCACTTTTATCGTTTTTTTCAAACTATGGATTCATTTTATTACTTTGTGAAAATGACTGTTGTTACACTTGAGGATTTAAAAGATGACTTAGATGGCTCCTTTGGGAGAATGTTATGGTTAGCAAACGTCAGATGCTCAAAGAAGATTGAAAAGGAAGTGGAGGACGCTCTGTCCTTGTTACAAAAGGCAACATGTTTTTTGGGAGAAATAATGACACTCCTGCCCCAGCCGGTTGCTTCAGACATTCAAATAGAGCAGTTTGATAGGACCGGTGAGGTTTTAAACTCTCTACAGCCTGTTACAGCTGACGTACCAGATCAGCCCTCAATGCTGACAGGCCCTCAGACATCTCCAGAGGTGCTGCCACCCTACTTACTTGATAGTCCTTACAGAGGAATACAGTATATCAGCTAATACATGCCACAAAATGTGCCAACGTAATGATGAGTATAATCTCGTAAATTATGACAGTGGCAGATTTGATTTAATAGCAAGTACATATGCCCATATTTCCACCCAAAAATGTTGGGCACAGAAACAGGCTTGCTAGAAACAAATTAATGTTTATTGGCATTGCTCACCCATCGTTTTGCTTGGACAGTTGGTTCTCTGCTTATGTATTTACAGGTAACTGCAACATCTACTGACATCACGGACAGATGGACGTCCTAATGACCTACCTGGGACTTTAACATGTGAGAAGTATCGATCTGAACAAAAATTCACCCATTTGGATCTGTGCAATAAGTATTCAAGAGTTCACTTTTCTCGTGTTTGACAGAGACATTTTGGGGCAACGAGGGTGCCAAATGATGATGTGTTTGAAGCAGAAGACATAAAACGGCATGTTTTATGTTTCATGTGGGTCGAGGAGGAGGAGCCACAGTCACCCTTTACTGTATACCTCTTGCTTGGCCCCGGTATAAACCGTCTGCTTGCCTAACAGAATTGCTATTGTGACATCCAGTGGACACATTTAGAACAGCAGTTTCTTTCATTAAAAAAAAAAAGCAGCTAATTTTAATAGTTGGCAAACTCATCACGTGGGCCGGATAAAAACTTGGCCGTAGGTTTGACATTCTAGATTAGAGCATGTCCAATTACATGCAACTTCCATTAGGGCCTACCAAAATAGGATGACCCTTGGCAAACTTCTAGCTGAGAAAGGGTATCTGCTAAATGATAGGTTTTGCATTCATTCCAAACAGCTCATTTACAAAGGCTTTAGAAGGTCTCCAAACCTTGTCTGTAGAACTTGAAGAACATTCTGATACTTATAATCCCATTGGAGACTGGCTGGAGAGACCATTTGGCAAATGACATGGACTTTCAGTTCCAATTAGGGTTACTTTGTTCAGCTGTGTAGCAGTATTAGCCCTATGTGGCTATGCTGTATTCCATGTGCTCAACGTGCAAATAAAAACATTACACGATACTATATAGTCAGTGCATCACCTGCGAAAGATCTGCTTGATGCTCTAGTTCAGGGGTGTCAAACTCATTTTAGCTCATTTTAGCTATGACAACTTCGGATTGTTTTCTTTGTTTTACTTCGGCTCAAAATAGTACAAGCACGTTCTGAAGATGTACATATCACAAATAATTCTTGTGACAAAACATTTCAAGTTAGTTGAAAATTCTGAGGAAAAAAATTGGTGCGTTTTCAAAAACATCATGAAGAACACAATGAACTTAGATCAGTGGTTCTTAACCTTGTCGTAGGCACTGAACCCCACCAGTTTCATATGCACATTCACCGAACCCTTCTTTAGTGAAAAATAATTTTTTTATTTTTTTTTAAATTCAAGACAAAGTTATGTGTTTTTGGTAACACTTTAGTATGGGGAACATATTCTAAGTAACAAAGACTTAATTTAGAGTTTTCTGGACACTAGGGGAACATATTCTAAGTAACAAAGACTTAATTTAGAGTTATTTGGACACTAGGGGAACATATTCTAAGTAACAAAGACTTCATTTAGAGTTATTTGGTTAGGGTTAGGGTTAGGGCCAGTGTTAGAAGGTTAGGGTTTTAATAAGGCTGTGCCGAATAAGGCATTAATAAGTACTTAATAATGATTAGTTAAGAGCCAATATGTTACTAATCTGCATGTTAATAAGCAACTAATTAATGGTGAATATGTTCCCCATACTAAAGTGTTACCATGTTTTTTTTACTCGTGCACAAAATGAACCGTGCATGAAAATCACCTTGTTCAAAAAACAAAACCAACACAGTGCATAAACTCACAACAAATTACACACCTGCAAATCAGTCTGACTTCTGCTGTTTCCGTATCCGTAATACGCTGATAGGGAGAAGTTTTTATTTACACGATGAGTCGGGTGTGCTTTGACCTCCGCCGAACCCCTGAGGCCGACTCACCGAACCCCTAGGGTTCGGTGAGTCGGGTTAAGAACCACTGACTTAGATGTAATCTCATTGTATCTACAAAGCAATTAAACTTTAAGTCACATAAATAAAAACGCTTAATGTATCAACTACCTCATTTGTCATTTCCACTGTTCACTAAGTGGGGTTACCAATTGTTTATTTTACCCCCGTTTGTTTCACGTTGGGTCAAGGGGGACAAGTTGTAGCCCCGCTTTACTGTGTACCTTTTTGCTTGGTATACTTGCTCGCCTTTTTATAAACTATATGCTTGCCTAACAGAATTTCTATTGTGACATCCCGTGGACCATTTAGAACAGCAGTTTCTTTAATTTAAAAATGCAGCTAAATTTTACACTTAGCAAACTCATCTCGTGGGCCGGATTTACATCCCTGCTGTAGTTTCACATTTGATGTCGTTATGGCGGCATAAGGAAGATTCTAGCTGCTCTGGCTCCTCCGCCTGGGGCCTCATGAACAGAGAGTTGCGGGGCTTTTCTACTAAAAATGGACGTACGATCAAAACCAGAAGATGGCATACGGCAGTTAAAATTCAGATGCATGAAAGTTTTCGCACGCCCAAATTCAAGCAACTTTCTTTGTTAGGATATGTACAGCAAGTAGTGGACATAGAGAGAGAGATCAGAAAGTATAAGAAAAAGTGTCTACATTTGATTGTTTACATTTGATTATTTACAATCCGAAGAGGTATTTTGTGGAAGGGAGGGTGTTAGTTTAGGGTTGTAGTTGCCTGGAGGTGTTCTTTTAGTGCGGTTTTGAAGGAGGATAGAGATGCCCTTTCTTTTACACCTGTTGGGAGTGCATTCCATATTGATGTGGCATAGAAAGAGAATGAGTTAAGACCTTTGTTAGTTCGGAATCTGGGTTTAACGTGGTTAGTGGAGCTCCTTCTGGTGTTGTGGTTATGGCGGTCATTTACGTCACAGCTAACCCAGACATTTGAAAGTTCTCTTGCCGTCTTGAGAAGTTTTGTATCCCAAATAGCTACAATCGCCGTTGCCTTCTCTTAAGGTATTGATTTGTAATTTCCAAAAGCGCCTGTACATGTAGAAGAAGGAGAAACACGGGCATGTCTGGATGATCCGCCTCCATCTTTGTTATGAAGCTGACTATGACGTGTTCTTTCTGATGTCTCTTCCTGTGTGGAGCGCGGTCTTTCTGGCGTCACTTCCTGTGTGGGCGGGTTCTTTCTGGCGTCACTTCCTCGCCGAACTCACTTTATAAACGATCAATGAGTCCATACAAAGCTAAGTGCCGGAGATTCAAGAATTACACGGCTGACTTACCCGTGTAAAAATTTGTCTGAGGAGGGGGACCTTAAACGCTGGTTTAGTGTGGCTAAAACGGGGCTTGGGCTAAATAATTATTTGTTTAAGGGGTTAAACGACTTAGTGTAGACATGCCCTTAGATTAGTCAGATCTAGTCTAGCGGCTGGTGCCAGACCCCCAAATATTTAAACTCCAAAACCAGGAGGGTTTGTCTGGGCAGGGATGGTTTCTCCCTATTGCAGTGAGAAAACCAACTGTTTTGATGCAAACAATTAATCCTACTGCCAAAGCCAACGACAGTCGTTGAAGTGTAATTTCCTCTCGTTAACATTGAGGTATTGTGTGGCAGAACGATCGCTGTGGATCGACTACCACCAGTGACCAGAATGTTTGTAACTCCTGTTATTTGTTGGAGGCTAAATTGCAGAGTCTTTTAGGAATGATAGGAAAGATAACTTTTTATTCTTCATTTTTATTTTATTCTTTCAATCACAACTGTAACACATTGACACTATAATTGTTATTATTTATCATTTCTCCTTTTCAGTTTCACAAACTCAGGGACTTAAGCACACAAAACTCTGCAGCGCTAACTTCTCTCCCTGCCTGCTCCCTCGCTCGTCCCGTGACAAATCTAACTGTAGCCTTTATGTTTAGTAAACAGCATTTGATCGCTATCATCTTGCAAATTCAAAGGGACAAGCGATAGAAAATGGATGGATGGATGGATGCTTAGTCCTAGTGTAAACCCTAATCAAACCACTCAGTGTGCACAAAATGCACACTGAGTATATTTTTTGTAATTTTTGGTCCACACCAGAATACCAAACAACAAGTGTGAACACAATCTGTGAGATGGCTTTTTAAAGTCATAGAAAAAAACAAAAAATAATTTCTTCTTGGTTTCTTCCTGGTAGTTTTAGTAAAATAAACCTTACCTTCTATGACGCAGGTAACTAAGGGCAACCATCACTGTGGTGTACTCTTCATGCCGTCAGAAAATTAGGCTGCACAAAAAGGCTACCATCAAGAATGAAATTCATGTGACACACTCTTTCTCATTCTTGTCAAAGATGTGAAATGCTTTTGTGTAGGGCACCAATTTGGGCCAAAGTGCACTCTGTCATATGTAATAAAAGCAGAACTGAACAGAGTGAACATAAAACACATACTAACATCACAAAAACACTGTTCTTAAAGCCCTAAAAGCCTACATGTCAATGTTGCTTGCACACTCCTTTCTAGCACTTGCGGTAGTATGAAATAGGCAGACTAAATATGGCTTCCAGACTTCAAGTTAACTGGCTGGTTAGGTGGATGGGTGCTGTCAGATGGTGTGTCACAACAAATTAATGGTAGCAATATTAATTAGAAACAACATTAAAAGTTCATACCAGAGTGTGCATCTCTATCAAAGCACCCCCAACCAGCTCTCGGCTCCACAGCAGAGGGAAAATGTAGGACATGTTTGAATTAACCCAGGGAACACCGCAGGCCCAGCTTTTGCACGGAGACTAATGCTACTAATTGTTGTGTTGATCAATTTGAAAATCAGCATTAAGCGTGAACTGCACTGCCATTGAATATTTAGCCACCTATTTCTGTCAATGGTGTTAAATTCAAAGATAACAGACTTCCTAGATGTTGCAGGTTGAGTGTCTTTGGAAGAGACAACGTATATTCCGCCTATCCGACTGTTCCCAAGGGCTGGGATTTTGCCAAGGCGGAATGCAAAGATGGCTGTGACAGATCTAGGCTAACACTAATGGGGATAGGACACATCATCTTCATCATCACAGCCCTCGACAATGAGTTACACACACGCACACATCACATGATATTAAAACAGGCTTACATTCATTTTCTGCAGACTATATCTGTGTTGGCCCTTTGATGAAGTGGCGACTTGTCCAGGGTGTAACCTGCCTTCTGCCAGGGTGCAGCTGAGATAGGCTCCAAACCCCCGCCACCCCGAGAGGGACAAGCGGTAGAAAACGGATGGATGGAGGGATATATGATAAAAGTCGTATGCCACATAAGTTGTAATTTCGGTAAGGACCAAAATTAAAGTAAAAATTATGTCTTTAAAGCAGTAAAATATGACCAGTTGCTCAATTCAATTTGCAGTTTTTTTTCTCTACCAATTGGTTTCTTAATTGGGTTAATAGATATTAAACATGTTACAGTTACAATTAGCTAATTTTTTTTAAATAACCGGACTGGCCTGTCCATCAGTTTTAAAAAGCAAATTCGGAGTGTAACAAAGTAAATAGTAAATATTTGATGTGATTTACCTTCGCTCCACTCGTCCTTCATTTCACATTTATCTTCAAATATTGAGCAGGGCCGACTTAACCTAAGGGTGTTAACCTCAACAACCCTCTCCCAACCTCAAAACCCCGCGCACAAAAACACAATATTGGGGGAAAAAAAATCACAATTTCATTTAACAGAACAGCAACAATGCAAAAATGTAACCTATTTTAAAAATAATTAAATTCGTACCTACATCTGCTTTGCCGCGGGCGCATGCATATCTGTGCGGGTGTTTTAGCTCCATAGTAGTACGGTTGTCTTTCACACAGGCGATGTGAGTTCGAGCCCCGCTCGGAGCATTAAGAAAAAACAACACAGCCGAGAAAGTACACAATCGCTAGATGAAGCTGAGCTGTTTGTGACTGACAGCTATGAACGCCAGTCATTGCATTCTGTCATCAAAATCTGGGGCCCCTGCTACAGCCCAAGTAAGCCTGTGCATTAAGACGGCCACGACAACGAGAAGTCCCTGTAAGCAGCTAGTCTTAATAATACCTGGGATTTATATAGCGCTTTTCTAAGTACCCAAAGTCGCTTTACATGTTAAAAACCCATCATTCATTCACGCCTGGTGGTGGTAAGCTACTTTCGTAGCCACAGCTGCCCTGGGGTAGACTGACGGAAGCGTGGCTGCCAATTTGCGCCTACGGCCCCTCCGACCACCACCTATCATTCATTCAACATTCATTCACCGGTGTGAGCGGCACCGGGGGCAAGGGTGAAGTGTCCTGCCCAAGGACACAACGGCATGGTAAGAGGCGGGGAGCGAACCTGCAACCCTCAGGTTTCTGACACGGGCGCTCTACCCACTACGCCATGCCGCCCCTAGTCTTGCCGCTTCAAAGTCTGCCTGAATAGCTCACATTCCTCTGTAAATACGGTTTGATCAGTGTGATATTTGCAGACCATTACAATTATTTCTTCTGGAGAAAATACGTTTATTTACAATCATGTTAAATGTGACCTTTTGTAGTAGATCAATGCACTAACAAAATCACAAACCACCAACGTTAAAGTTAGAGTATGTGGGGGACCAACAGGGACCCTGTGAGTTGAAAAGCTTGAGACCAAAGCAGGAAGCCCAAATAAGACAGGATGATCATCATTAATTCACTCGGATCCGGTGTTCCGAATGCTTCCCGATGTCAGAGAATATCATGTGTATGTAGGTTACATGCTGAGGGAATCCCAGCACATTAGAGAGCATAAACTAACAGAAAGAAAAACAAACTTTATCCAAGAAAAAGCTATGAGACATTTTGACATTTCTAGTTTCCCTAATCGCATATTCCGTTGCAGCTCACAGAACAAATCAATGTTTTATAAAAAGGTTTTCTGGTGCTATTCACTGGTTGGAGCCAACACTTGATACTGCACCTGAGCATCAGGTTTGGGGGAAAACTCAATGATAATTTAATGTTTGGTAACTACTAAAATGGAAGTAGGGCAATTCAAACAATGTTAGTTACAAAGCAGGACTAATCAAGCTAATGAAGATATCTGTGAGTATTCCCAGATTTATCTTTCATCCAGGTCATTGTATTCTCAAAGCATTTTGATGATCTCAACTGGACTGTTCATCTTAGAAGACATTTCACCTCTTATCAAGACTAAATAAGACAGCTGCAGTTTTTGTGATGGTTAAGCGTTTCAAGAATATTCAAGTGGAAGAGGGGTCATATTGTGATTTTTTGGGGGACATTTAAAACACTTCCCTATGGTCTATTAAAATGTAATGGTGATTCTTTGGTCAAAAATGTGCATAGATAATTAGAATAATTATGATAGACCATTTTCAAACCGCTTTCTGACTGTCTCTTCAGGATATGCCGTTTTATTGGTGGTCTTATTTACGTGCGACCACTTTGATCGTGTCTTTTCCCCCGCCAGCCATATTGTAGTTTTTAGCACTTCCATATTGAGTCTACTGACAGATATATGTTTGAACTATACGCTATTTAGTATCAGAAATGGGAACAGCGGAGGATGAATGTGCATGTGAGAGCAGTCTGCCCCACAACAAGAGGATAGAGAAAAAGAACAAGCTTATTGGTTACAGTGTCGGACTAAAATGTCAGATTGACGCAAAGCTCTTCAGGTAAATTTCTACTTTGTATGGAGGTATACGCAGACGTCACAGGTCAGACAACATCACAGGACAGAGCAAATTCCAAACGGTTCATTTGAAGGAAGTATGAAGGAAGGCAAGATTATTTTATAATTATCCCCGCAATGCCTCTACAGTTGAATTTAAAATTTTCGGGACTTATGGGTTTCCCAAATATCAGACAATGGAGTTGCTTTTGCATAGTATGTCCCATTTAAAGGCCTACTGAAACCCACTACTACCGACCACGCAGTCTGATAGTTTATATATCAATGATGAAATCTTAACATTGCAACACATGCCAATACGGCCGGGTTAACTTATAAAGTGCAATTTTAAATTTCCCGGCAAACTTCCGGTTGAAAACGTCTAGATATGATGATGTTTGCGCGTGACGTCAATGGTTGAAACGGAAGTATTCGGACACATTGTATCCAATACAAACAGCTCTGTTTTCATCACAAAATTCCACAGTATTCTGGACATCTGTGTTGGTAAATCTTTTGCAATTTGTTTAATGAACAATGGAGACTGCAAAGAAGAAAGCTGTAGGTGGGATCGGTGTATTAGCGGCTGGCTGCAGCAACACAACCAGGAGGACTTTGACTTGGATAGCAGACGCGCTATCCGACGCGCTAGCCGCCGACCGCATCGATGATCGGGTGAAGTCCTTTGTCGCGCCGTCGATCGCTGGAACGCAGGTGAGCACGGGTGTTGATGAGCAGATGAGGGCTGGCGTAGGTGGAGCGCTAATGTTTTTAGCATAGCTCTGTGAGGTCCCGTAGCTAAGTTATCTTCAATGGCGTCGTTAGCAACAGCATTGTTAAGCTTCGCCAGGCTGGAAAGCATTAACCGTGTAGTTACAGGTCCAGGGTTTAATAGTATTGTTGATTTTCTGTCTATCCTTCCAGTCAGGGGCTTATTTTTTTTTGTTTCTATCTGCAGTTAAGCCCAATGCTATCACGTTAGCTCCGTAGCTAAAGTGCTTCGCTGATGTATTGTCGTGGAGATAAAAATCACTGTGAATGTCCATTTCGCGTTCTCGACTCTCATTTTCAAGAGGATATAGTGTATCGAGGTGGTTTAAAATACAAATCCGTGATCCACAATAGAAAAAGGAGAAAGTGTGGAATCCAATGAACCCTTGTACCTAAGTTACGGTCAGAGCGAAAAAAGATATGTCCTGCACTACACTGTAGTCCTTCACTCTCATGTTCCTCATCCACGAATCTTTCATCCTCGCTCAAATTAATGGGGTAATCGTCGCTTTCTCGGTCCGAATCACTCTCGCTGCTGGTGTAAACAATGGGGAAATGTGAGGAGCCTTTCAACCTGTGACGTCACGCTACTTCTGGTACAGGCAAGGCTTTTTTTATCAGCGACCAAAAGTTGCGAACTTTATAGTTAATGTTCTCTACTAAATCCTTTCAGCAAAAATATGGCAATATCGCGAAATGATCAAGTATGACACATAGAATGGATCTGCTATCCCCGTTTAAATAAAAAATAATAATTTCAGTAGGCCTTTAATAGCATGGTTGTAGTGGTTCTTCAGGATGTCCCCTCCATACATTTCTTCAATATAGTACTTAGTCTAATAATACATACTATAAAAATGTTACAAAATGGCTTTTTCTCCTTTAATTAATTACATGAATCCCTAATATGCAACCTTTTCAGTGACTTGTTGAGCAAACACGGCAGCCAACAGCTGTAGTTTGGTATTGTTTTTAAATATGTTTAGCCTGAGCCTGAGCCAGTCTGAAAAACAGCCTGTAAGAGTTTATCCTGAAACCACGCCGTCACAAAAAACAAACAAAAACATCCTCATCAATAGCATTGCAGAGCCATCAGAAAGTGACAGTCACCAAACCTCAAAACATCCAACATTCGCTAAAAGCCTGTCGAGAATAACAATTGAGAGCTGTCAAAGTCAAACACTAGAAACTGTCAATCAACCTCAGTACTTAAAAAACGGAAATAGTCCATGCAAAACTGCGGAAATGAAATCCAGTGAAGTTCAGATGTCAGAAATCAATATGAAGACTTTGCTAAACTTTCATTAGACAATAATAACAAGAGCAAAATGTACTTTGAATATCGTTATTCAATAAAACATGAATTAATCAATAGGCTTTGAACTTTCCCAAATTTGAAAATTCTTTATTAATAAAAAAAATGTTGTACAACCCTTTAGATATTAAACACATACAAGCAGGAAGCAAACTACAGTATATGAGGCTGAGAGGCTTACAAGGAGGAAGTATATAAGCTATTGACCACCAGGAGAACATTTTGAAAGAAAAAAAAACAAGACAGACAAAGCAATACATTTGCTTTGGTTTGATGTCTGAGAGATTGGACAAGCTGGGTCAAGGCAGTTTTTTTTCCGACAGACACAACACAGCACACACTGAAACACAAAAGTGCACTGTTCACTCTTACAGATACACAATAATACAAGTAGTGGAGGGAAGTCTTACAAAACTACAGAGGCATGGTTATAGATGAGCACAATGTATACAACCACCAATTCACAAAATCTAAGTTTTGTAAAAACACAGGCTTTGCTACATATCTTAAAATAAAGCCTGGAGCTACCCCAATTATCCGTCAGCCAGTTAAAGACATGGGAGATGTAAATTTGACCCTATTGTTTTTTCTTGAGTGAATAGGCTAACTTAGCATGATGTTGCAATTAAAATTAAATTGCTAACATTTATGTCCTCCTGTTCCACTCTTTTACATTATGTTGTATGTGATATATGGCATCTATTACATTGAAAAAATGCATTGATACAGTGTATATGTAAAACACAAGTGGATAGCACTCCTTGGAACTACACACTATTGGCGACAGGCGCAAACACAGCTCTTTAGCACACAGACACTCAAAAGGACATATTTTAAGTAGTGCTGTAAATTCCAGAATCAAGACTAAATTTTGGCCAGCATTCTGAAAATGGTTAAAAAACAGTTTAATATGTGGGGGAGACCCAAAACACTTTGATATGTCCTTTATAAACACAAAATCACCCCTATCAATCTAACATTTCCCCATGTAGCATGCAGCACGTAAAGCTTTGACCTCCCCCAAAGCCAAACAACCATTTTTGCATATATTTCCGTATTAAACTAGACCAGCAACACATTGTGCACCTTCAGAGATATCCACCGACTGCTTGTACTTACAGTCGCGATCAAAAGTTTATGGCTGTCTTCAGTTTCCAATCATTTCGACAACTCTTATTTTTTTTGTGATAGAGTGATTGGAGCACATCCTTGTTGGTCACAAAAAACATTCATGAAGTTTGGTTCTTTTATGAATTTATTATGGGTGACCAAATCTGCTGGGTCAAAAGTATACATACAGCAATGTTAATATTTGGTTACATGTCCCTTGGCAAGTTTCACTGCAATAAGGCGCTTTTGGTAGCCATCCACAAGCTTCTGGTTGAATTTTTGACCACTCCTCTTGACAAAATTGGTAATCTTCCTTTTTCATTGTCCCATTTACTCTCTGTAAAGCACCCGTTCCATTGGCAGCAAAACAGGCCCAGAGCATAATACTACCACCACCATGCTTGACGGTAGGTGTGGTGTTCTTATGATTAAAGGCCTCACCTTTTCTCTTCCAAACATATTGCTGGGTATTGTGGCCAAACAACTTATTTTTGTTTCATCTGACATCACATGGACAAAGATAAGACCTTCTGGAGGAAAGTTCTGTGGTCAGATGAAACAAAAATTGAGCTGTTTGGAGGAGAAAAGATGAGGCCTTTAATCCCAGGAACACCATCCTACCGTCAAGCATGGTGGTGGTAGTATTATGCTCTGGACCTGTTTTCTCCTGCCAATGGAACTGGTGCTTTAAATGCGACAATGAAAAAGGAAGATTACCTCCAAATTCTTCAGATCAACCTAAAATCATCAGCCTGGGTGTTGGGTCTGGGGCACAGTTGGGTGTTCCAACAGGACAATGACCCCAAACACACGTCAAAAGTGGTAAAGGAATGGCTAAATCGGGCTAGAATGAAGGTTTTAGAATGGCCTTCCCAAAGTCCTGACTTAAACGTGTGGACAATGCTGAAGAAACAAGTCCATGTCAGAAAACCAACACATTTAGCTGAACTTCACCAATTTTGTCAAGAAGAGTGGTCAAATAATCAACCAGAAGCTTGCCAGAAGCTTGTGGATGGCTACCAAAAGCGCCTTATTGCAGTGAAACTTGCCAAGTATTAACCAAACCAAATATTAACATTGCTGTATGTATACTTTTGATCCAGCAGATTTGGTCACATTTTCAGTAGACCCAAAATAAATTCATAAAAGAACCAAATTTTATGAATATTTTTTGTGACCAACAAGGATGTGCTCCAATCATTCTATCCCAAAAAAAAAGGAGTTGTAGAAAGTATTTGAAACCCAAGACAGCCATGACATTATGTTCTTTACAAGTGTATGTAAACTTTTGATCGCGACTGTATATCTAGTAATTAGGATTCATGCATTATCTTAAATTTAGGACCAAAAGTGTTCATGTGGGACAGGAGCGCCTTAGGTCCACACCCAATTGTGATGTTTTTTTCTTCTATACTCATGCTCGTAAATAAAGGGCAAAAAACCAATGTGGACACTACAATTGCAAGTTCTTATGCACAATTAAGCTCAAATCACAAGCTTGGAGACACACAGCTGCACTGCTGACTGTCTGTGACCTCCCCCCCTGTCTGACACTACATGCTGTTTCACAACAACCGCCTGCAGGCTGCACCAACATGACGGGAGGTCTTTCTTTAACGTCAAGGTGGTTCTGCCTCGCTGTACCCCTCTCACCGACAGTGTATCATCCTTACTTAATATATTCCTTTAACTCTACAACTTGGCCTCGCCTCATGCATTAAGTGACAGGTTGTTTTAACAGGCCATCAGTGAGCCGTCCATCTTAGAGCCCAGCTGTGGACCTGCGTTTAGCCGGCTTTGCCTGCAACCCCCACGACTTCACTGCATATTCCCGCATGAATACAGAGAACCAATTAGTGGGAAAACTGGGCATATGTCTACATGCTGGGAAAAGCTAAAGCACAAACACAACAACAACAACCTAAAAAAGAAGACAGCAGGTATTGTAGGGAGCTATATATTTAAAAAATATTTTTTAAAAGAGATTTTTTTTTTCAATAAATCCCAAACAATAAAAGATAAACACATGGCAAGACCAAAGGATATGGCATTTACAAGCAACAGGAAGTAGCAACTAAGGCTAAACAAATCCTATCCTCCAATTTGTCTATTGGTTTTGTTTCCCATGGATGAGGTCACCTGTGCCCTTTTTCCTTGTTTGAGTATGTGTGTGTGGTCATTGGTCATTTACTTATGTGCCCTCAATCTATCCAATTCCCAAATTATATTCCACCACATCCTGTTAGGGACAAAAGGATCATGGCTCAGCTTTCACCTGAGTTTACCACTCTCATATCCGTCTCCAGTGTCTCACATTACCAACATTTGAGAATTATTTATTCATAAATTGCAGAGGCAGGAGACATCTACAAGGGAGAAGCAAGCCTCTATTTGTACGCATTTGTACCACACATTTTTAATAAACAATACACAACATAGTTTTGGAATATATTTTGTATATATACCAATGGATTTTTACATTTACACTACCGTTCAAAAGTTTGGGGTCACATTGAAATGTCCTTATTTTTGAAGGAAAAGCACTGTACTTTTCAATGAAGATAACTTTAAACTATTCTTAACTTTAAAGAAATACACTCTATACATTGCTAATGTGGTAGATGACTATTCTAGCTGCAAATGTCTGGTTTTTGGTGCAATATCTACATAGGTGTATAGAGGCCCATTTCCAGCAACTATCACTCCAGTGTTCTAATGGTAGAATGTGTTTGCTCATTGGCTCAGAAGGCTAATCGATGATTAGAAAACCCTTGTGCAATCATGTTCACACATCTGAAAACAGTTTAGCTCGTTACAGAAGCTACAAAACTGACCTTCCTTTGAGCAGATTGAGTTTCTGGAGCATCACATTTGTGGGGTCAATTAAACGCTCAAAATGGCCAGAAAAAGACAACTTTCATCTGAAACTCGACAGTCTATTCTTGTTCTTAGAAATGAAGGCTATTCCACAAAATTGTTTGGGTGACCCCAAACTTTTGAACGGTAGTGTATATATGTCAGGGTGTGTATCAAGTAAAAATTAAGCTT
Source organism: Entelurus aequoreus (assembly GCF_033978785.1). Lineage (NCBI taxonomy): Eukaryota > Metazoa > Chordata > Actinopteri > Syngnathiformes > Syngnathidae > Entelurus > Entelurus aequoreus. The sequence goes on along the minus strand of NC_084747.1, from coordinate 33,964,227 downwards.
AAAACATAGTAAAAAATATGAGTATGTCCAAATACATATATATGGCAAAAAGCAGGGTAGACTCGGCAGAAATTGTTTATAAATAAAACATATGGAAGCATAAAACATTGCGCAGCAAGCATGTCTACTAGAACGCTAATCGCGAGAAAAGTTTCAGTCACTAAATACAAACCCCGTTTCCATATGAGTTGAGAAATTGTGTTAGATGTAAATATAAACGGAATACAATGATTTGCAAATCATTTTCAACCTATATTCAATTGAATGCACTACAAAGACAAGATATTTGATGTTCAAACTCATAAACTTTTTTTTTTTTTGCAAATAATAATTAACTTAGAATTTCATGGCTGCAACACGTGCCAAAGTAGTTGGGAAAGGGCATGTTCACCACTGTGTTACATGGCCTTTCCTTTTAACAACACTCAGTATACGTTTGGGAACTGAGGAGACACATTTTTTAAGCTTCCCAGGTGGAATTCTTTCCCATTCTTGCTTGAGTTGTTCAACAGTCCGGGGGTCTCTGTTGTGGTATTTTAGGCTTCATAATGCGCCACACATTTTCAATGGGAGACAGGTCTGGACTACAGGCAGGCCAGTCTAGTACCCGCACTCTTTTACTATGAAGCCACGTTGATGTAACACGTGGCTTGGCATTGTCTTGATGAAATAAGCAGGGGCGTCCATGGTAACGTTGCTTGGATGGCAACATATGTTGCTCTAAAACCTGTATGTACCTTTCAGCATTAATGGCGCCTTTACAGATGTGTAAGTTACCCATGTCTTGGGCACTAATACACCCCCATACCATCACAGATGCTGGCTTTTCAACTTTGCGCCTATAACAATCCGGATGGTTCTTTTCCTCTTTGGTCCGGAGGACACGACGTCCACAGTTTCCAAAAACAATTTGAAATGTGGACTCGTCAGACCACAGAACACTTTTCCACTTTGTATCAGTCCATCTTAGATGAGCTCAGGCCCAGCGAAGCCGACGGTGTTTCTGGGTGTTGTTGATAAACGGTTTTCGCCTTGCATAGGAGAGTTTTAACTTGCACTTACAGATGTAGCGACCAACTGTAGTTACTGACAGTGGGTTTCTGAAGTGTTCCTGAGCCCATGTGGTGATATCCTTTACACACTGATGTCGCTTGTTGATGCAGTACAGCCTGAGGGATCGAAGGTCACGGGCTTAGCTGCTTACGTGCAGTGATTTCTCCAGATTATCTGAACCCTTTGATGATATTACGGACCGTTGATGGTGAAATCCCTGAATTCCTTGCAATAGCTGGTTGAGAAAGGTTTTTCTTAAACTGTTCAACAATTTGCTCACGCATTTGTTGACAAAGTGGTGACCCTCGCCCCATCCTTGTTCGTGAATGACTGAGCATTTCATGGAATCTACTTTTATACCCAATCATGGTACCCACCTGTTTCCAATTTGCCTGTTCTACTGTGGGATGTTCCAAATAAGTGTTTGATGAGCATTCCTCAACTTTATCAGTATTTATTGCCACCAAGCATGTAAGACAAAGTCAATTTAAAACAAAGTGTGGACAAAGGAGATTGTGTCTTCAACACAATGGAGAGTGACTCAACTTAACATCATTAATTGGGCTTTTACTATTAGAGTTGTTCATGTTGTGCAATTAAATACCCTTGTCTAAAGTGAAGACATGTATAGGTTGTTTTGCAAAGTACTGTATATGCTTGTGAAATGGCAATGAATGATGTTGCGTGTCAGGAGAGCCATCAACCTCGTCCTTGGAGGCCTTCTATCAGCTCATTAGGTTTTGCAGTTAATTAAATAAAAGTTAATTAATAAAAAAAAAAATCAATATGAATCTGTATGTATTGCCCAACAAAGAGTGTGGTTGTTTCAGGGAGGTGTGTTCACCTGCTACACTTACACACAAACACACACACACACACTCAAACATAGCTGAGTGTCTCTAGGTAGGCAAGGGTGGGAGTTTCACACGCCTCATTCCCCTGAATCCATTCAGTACAGTACACAGCATGACACACACACACGCACGCACGCACACACATAGCCAGGGTCTGTCTGCACACACTGGGCCATTCTAGACAAGAATGGTAGAAAGCCACAAAGCCAAGGACACAGATACATGCACTGCACACATGCTGCCTCCAGGCATGCCTGAAAAGAACTCACAATATTTTTTTTCCTCCTGAAGGGCAATGGCCAAATAGCTAAGCTTTTGTCATTTTGGGGCCAACAATCGTAACAAAAAGTTACTATTTCGTGAAAATACCTGAACTGACAAACTATTCACTTCCACAGATTTCTGTAACATTTTGAACAATCACTGAGGGCACAAATCTGGCACCCAAAAGCTACCAATTGTGGAAATATGAATAGGCTGATAATTATAGTTGGAATAACTTTAAATGAATAGAATAATTTCATGTACTCTTGTCTAATAAATACGTATACGTCTATGATCAATAATAATCTTTTATTGCTTACCATACCATACCATGCCATACCATACCATACCAACTTTATTTATAAAGCCCTTTAAAAATAACCACAGCTGAGGAACAAAGGGCTGTACACCACAAAGAAATACAGGCAAAGCACAGACTAAAAAATAACATTTAAAACAGAAGTCAAATACACATTGAAAAAGCAAATACAAATTATCCTAAGAACAATTTGTTAGATACAAAGCAGTTAAAAAGTTAAAAACAGTTAAAAAAGTTAACAACAGTTTAAAGTCTCATGCTGGGTTAAAAGCCAGTGAATAAAAATGGGTTTTAAGAAGGGTCTTAAAAGTAGCCAAAGAAAGGGCCTGTCTCACATGGAGAGGGAGCTCGTTCCAGAGTTTGGGACCCGCAACAGAGAAGGCCCTGTCCCCTTGCTTATAACGAGTGAATGCATAAAATATTGCAGCTAATGAATAAATCCCCATTAATTAGGCTTGATATTATATTTATTATGCACCATATCTACACTAGTTGGATGTGTTAGCATAGGCTAACAAGTGCTAACTTTTTAAGGGTTTTTCCTCTCATAACCCTAACGGGAAAATATTTTTTAGAGACAAAATGTTTACAACCGTATTTTTCGGCGTATAAATCGCTCCGGAGTATAAATCGCACCAGTCGAAAATGCTTAATAAAGAAGGAAAAAAACATATAAAAGTCGCACTGGAGTATAAGTCGCATTTTTTGGGGAAATTTATTTGATAAAACGCAACACCAAGAACAGACATTTGAAAGGCAATTTAAAATAAATAAAGAATAGTGAACAACAGGCTGAATAAGTGTATGTTATATGACGCATAAATAACCAACTGAGAACATGCCTGGTATGTTAACGTAACATATTATGGTAAGAGTCATTCAAATAACTATAACATATAGAACATGCTATACGTTTACCAAACAATCTGTCACTCCTAATCGCTAAATCCCATGACATCTTATACGTCTAGTCTCTTACGTAAATGAGCTAAATAATATTATTTGATATTTTACGGTAATGTGTTAATAATTTCACACATAAGTCGCTCCTGAGTATAAATCGCACCCCCGGCCAAACTATGAAAAAAACTGCGACTTATAGTCCGAAAAATACGGATATTAGTAAGATAACAAATGTTACATTGCAATAAAAAATATGTATTTTTGTTAGCTGATCGACAGTTGTTTAATTATTCTGCTTCATTGATCACCATTTACTTAAACTAAGCATCATAGTCAATATGCAAGTTTAAAAAACCATCTTAAAGCGAAACACTTACTAAAGCATGGCGGTGTTGCCTATCTATTTGCCGACTTTTTTTTTTAATAAACAGATACTAGCAACAAGACAAATCTAGTGACTTTTCCCGGTGATATTGAATACTTTTTTAGCCTTGGAGACTGTTTTGTGTCTTGGAGACTCTGAGTTGAAAGCAAACAGCAGTCACTGCTCTCAGTGAGCAGTGCCAGTCAGCTGGTGCTGCTGCTTTGCTCGCACTGAGAGCTACACGCTTGCATAAATGCAAGCTACAAGCAGAAGAGGACGCCACGCTGGCAAAGTTTACTGATTCAATGTTGTCTAAAAATGTATCACAGCTAAGTTAAACACATGCCTTTGCTAAACGGACATCTGTGAAGACCAAGTCCTGCAAGAAGATGTCATTCATACCAGCACATCTGAATCGTCGTACAATACCTTGGTGAGGGACAATTACAGCAAAGTTAAACCAACTGTACAACAAAAACAAGAGCATCAACTTGCAAATACAGACTGAATGTGAATTTATTTTGCTTCCTGGAGAACGTTGGGCATCTGTAAGTAATCACAACGAGCTGGGGTCGCATTATACCAAAAGAAGAGATCAACATTGTAATCTGAAAAAGGTAAACAAACTTGTTTGCTTCCACAACTGTTTAAACTAAAGAAGAGTAAATTGTGCATTATGTTAGGTTGTTTATGAGTGTGTTTACATTACTGATTAGTAACTGTACCTTGTTTGCGATATTATTGCAAACTGCGAAGAATTTGAAAATGTGTACTTAATTTTTAATATACTTATTTTCATGTTTTGAGCAAATCCATGACTTGTAGTTCAGTAAAACATTTAAAAAACATTCCTGTAAAACATTTTGACTACCAAATTGTATTTGTACTCAAATATTGTCTTCAGAACATTTATTTATGCAAGCAAATAATAACTTGTGATTAATCATGATTAACCACAGATTTAGAGTTTGATTAATCTTATTAAAAAAATAATCACCTGCCAGCTCTAGTTAAAAGGCTTTATGGAATAATAAATAAACATCATACTAGGAATGCAAATGATGCATGTGTTAAGAAACGGATGACTGATTTCAACATTTTTGAAAAATACACATCATAAAATGATATTTGCATCCTTTAGGCCCTGTTTATATTAAGCCGGATAACACCTTAAACAAATAATTATTTAGCCTAAGCACCATGTCAGCTACACTAAACCATCGTTTAAGGTCCCCCTCCTTGGATAATTTTTTACACAGGTAAGTGCGCCGTGTATTTCTTGAATCTCCGGCTCTTAGTGTGACGACCGGGTCGCATGGTGCTGTGGGGTTCGTTCTCCCAGGATGCAAACGGACTTCGGACACAGCGTGCAGGTAGTAAAAATGATTTATTTTAAAAATAAATCAGACGGGAACAAAGAACAACGTGCTCAAAGCACAGAAGGCAAAACTAAAGGGTCTAGCATGGGAGCTAGCAAGTAAAGGGGCCTAGCGTGGAAGTTAGCAGGTACAGAGCAGGAATCAGAAACTGTCGTCGACTGTTGCAAAAAAGCAAATTAGGAAGCCAGACCGAGTGAGGCCAGGGCATAGACTAAATAGCCCTCTGATTAGTGCCCGGGCAACAGGTGAGCGTCCCGAACACTAACCAGTGGCAGGTGAGTGCAATCTGCCGTCATGGCAACTGAAACAAACAAACTCAGGAGGTGCAGAAAACACAAGTGACTCGAAAACGTAAACAGACTATGATCCGGGCAGCGGATCATAACACTTAGCTTTGTATGGACTCATCAATCATTTACAAACTGAGTTTGGAAAGGAGGTGACGCCAGAAAGACCGCGAACCACACAGGAAGTGACGTCAGAAAGAACGCGCCACAGCCAGCTTCATAATAAAGCGGTTTCGTAACTCGGAGCTAACCCCTGGAAATATGGGGGCAAGTCATCCAGACATGCCCGTGTTTCTCCTTCCGTCTGTACAGACGCTTGTGGAAATCACACATGAATACCTTAAGAGAAAGCAATTGCAGCTATTTTGGATACAACACTTCTCAGACGGCAAGAAAACTTTAGAATGTCCCGGTCAACTGTGATTCTACTTACCGAAAAACTTTGTCTATTTGTCGAAGAAGAGACAACGAGAATGTGGGCTCCCGTGGATGTGATTAAAAAAAGGTAGCACATGCTTTGTATTACCTGGCTGTCGAGGGAAGACTACGGAAAACAGTGATTGCTTTTGGACTGCCAAAGCAGACTTTATCAGTTATTGTCCGCCATGTATGTCGCGGACTCAACGTCTAGGTCCAGAGTATATAAAGTCACCAAAAACGAATGGACAATGAAGGTGAAGGCAAAAGAGTGAGGAATGTCCTGACCAGATATCTAGATCCCTAGCTTGACTGATGTAAAATGTTCTTTATCACATTGTTCATTTTTACATACATAACCGACTCATGAGCTTGTTTGTTCAACTTGTGTCCACAAATAAAAACATAAAAATAAAGTAAATACATTATTATAGTTAACTATTTAAGTATGTCTTTTTTAAGGCGCTTTGTGGGGTCTTCTGCATCTCCGATACAGCAGCTGTCGAGTGTATCAATGATTGTATGTTTTATCACTGGGCTGCTGTAGGGCGCCTTGCTTTTGGGGGACACAATCCAGTGGTTTTTTTCTGTCTTGGCATCTATGATTGGCAGTTTAGTCTACATAGACGTACGTAGGGTTCTACGCATGTTGTCTATGGAACTCAAATTAAGAAGTGCGGCCTTCTGACCGTCTTTTTTCTGCCCGTTAGGCAGCTTTTTTATAAAGGAAAAATATTATCAAGTTTTAACCTCGCAAGATCTTGTTATATCAATCAATCAATCAATGTTTATTCATATAGCCCTAAATCACAAATGTCTCAAAGGGCTGCACAAGCCACAATGACATCCTCGGTTCAGATCCCACATATATATGTAATATGGAGGTGTAAGAGTTGGAATACAAATCTATTCCTTGATGCCAGATGCATCTGCAGACCACAATGCACTCTGTAACTTGCCTGACCCATGTACAGACTACTGCAAAGGTTAATAAACTGCTCAAGTCTTTATTTCAAGCATCCTCTTTCTTAACTATTATTTTTTCCCCAAAAAACATCTTATAATTACAGCACTGTGACTTCAAATGTACCGCATTGAGGTTAATAGTTCTTGAAAGCTTATAAGGGCAAACACTGCCAAAGACTTATCACTCTGCCACAATAACTTTTAATCCTGTTCATGTTCATGGGAATCATTTCAGACACCTTCCAAATCATGCAATTGTGGCACACTGGACAGAGTACCCAACATAACTCCACGACAATGACTAGACAGATATACACAACCGCATGCTTAATGATGTTTCTCCGTCCTAACATGTATCACATTGACACTTCATTTGATCATGAACTATAAAGGGAATAAGCACATGCATCCATGCACACATAGACAGAACTAAATTCATGGGGTGAAAGCCACACGGGTTTGTTTTTGCTGAAGCCAGCGACCCTTCTGAACTTTCATGACACATTCTCCATGACAAGTCGCTCTACCTCCCTTTGCCCTTCAATCACCCGCCTGGGAAACTTCCCTCCTTCCCGAGGGAAATCTGACAGCTCCTCAACCTCTCTCCTCTTTCCTGTGGTCAAAGTTGAATAGAAATCGAGTCCCGATCTCATCAGACCTCCAACCGGCATGTCTGTAATGCGTCATTTGATAAATGCTGCGGGTGAAAGTTTGCAAGTGGCTTTACGGGCAACAAGCCTTTACTGAGACTCAGAAAAGCACTGTGGTTTATTCTTTTGCACAATTACCCTTTGAAAGCAACTCTGGAAATGGGAACATTTTCCTTGACAGTGTGACATATTTTACAATGCAATGCAATGAGTTTAATAATGTAATGGCTGCAACTTTCCAGAACTTTTACATGGCTCAGATAGACTTTTATTCCAATATGAAATATATTTTGTATTTTCTGGTGCAAAACTTTGTGATTTTGCGCATCCAATACTGTATATAGCACTTGAGAGATCACAATTGATAGCACTACAATAATGCTTGACTGATGATTGGACAGATTAAAAAGTAACATCAGAAACAGATGGAAAGCCATCATGTTTGGAATAAAGCTTAACAGGCACCCATCAATCTGAGTTTGACAATGGCCGTGTGCTTCACTGGTGCTTGAAAATGCTGAACAAAAGCATCCAAAGGCTCTAAATTCTAGCAGACCTTTAAAGACTTATGTCAGACAAGACTCATGTATGTTTCCATCATTGTAACAGCAATCATGAGGTTTCCACTCTTTTGACAATTGAATGTAACCTGCAAATTGGAAGAAAAACTTTGAAAAACATATTTTTCGCTCCCTCTCTGTAGTCCTGCATCGCGCCTATTGTATTTCACGACCTTAAACTCCACTGGCACTCGCCTAATCAAAAACTTGAACATTTTTGAACGTTAAGAGGTGCATTTTACCCAGTGACTCCTGGTGCTTCATGATTGTGGTGCTAAAGGCTATGTGCAAAAAACAAAAAACAAAAAACGCTGAGCATTAATTAGTTGATTGAAATGTGTTGTACATATATGTGTCAGGTAGTGTTTGTGTACAAATCATGTGTTTTAAGAATGAAGCAACAGGGGGATAAGGATCCCAATCACCTAAGACACGCCCACTTTATACTGATCGCTGGGATGCAAATGAAAGGAGCCATTATGTCTCATCATACAAATCTTTGGATGGTGTCGTCTAAATACAACCTGGTGTAATTTGATAGAGGAAAGAATCATATTTCACTGACTATTTACAGGCATGTGAGCAACCTTTGAGCAAAAAAGAGGAAAATTGACAAAAAAAGGGAACATTTTTATTTGCCCAAAGAGCTGCCTTGCAAGCCCCGAAAGAAATTTTGAAAATCAAGACTACATTTCCTGCAATTGGGTGCATTTCTACACTGTAACATTATTATCATTGAAAATAAAATGTAATATAATGAAAATTATATAACATGCACGCAAAGAACTCAGAAAATGTTTCTTATGCGGCAGGTTTGGCAACTCTATCCTGTAGCCACGCCCCCTCGGGTAATATGCTTCCGGTGTTGTGACCTTTGTTTACAATCTGTCATGTCAAAGACATACCTTTTCGCTGGTTACTAATAAATGCTCTAGAACTACAACACTTCTCAGACGGCAAGAGAACTTTCGAATGTCCAGGTCAGCTGTGATTCTACTTACCGAAAAACTTTGTCCATTTGTCGAAGGAGATACAACGAGAATGCCGGCTCCCGTGGATGTGATAGAAAAGGTAGCGTGTGCTTTGTATTACCTGGCCGACGAGGGAAGACTACGGAAAACATCGAATGCATTTGGACTGGCAAAGCAAACTGTATCAGTTATCGTCCGCCATGTATGTCGCGGACTCAATGTCTAGGTCCAGAGTATATCAAGTCACCAAAAAGGAATGGACAATGAAGGTGAAGGCAAAAGAGTGAGGAGTGTCCTGACCAGATATCTAGATCCCTAGATTGATTGATGTGAAATGTTCTTTATCACATTGTTTACGTGTCTAATAAAGATTTGATTAATTTATGATGGCTCAGGTGTGATTCACTACAATAAGGACCCACAGCACACTGGATTCCAGTTAATTGAAAAACCACAACACTCGATATTGTTCCGATAAGTTAAATTTAATTTAAGAACTTGCACACAAAGCAACACTTGAGGTGACTATGACGTGCGCATTTTCCGCGCATGCGTACTAGGTCGTGTTGCACCGGTGGACGGAAAGGGGAAGGGGTCTTAATTGTGTGTGTGTGGACAAGGATAAGGTTAGGTGGGATTTACCCTGGATAACCTTAGTGTAGAATGGGTCTGAAAGATGCACCTGAAAAATTACTTTTATAATAAGCAATATACTTTAGCAGCAGGCTTGGTTGTGCTTTGTGTCACATGCTGTTGATCCAATGTATCAGCAACATGTATGGCCTATTTACCCTAAGCAACATTCAGACCTCAAAGTGTGTGCAGCCCTCCCCATGCTCGTCGTTACCATGTTTGTTTATCTACTGCTGCATCCCTCTGAGGATCTACTCAGCCTTGTTAAGGAGGCAGAGGAAAACTTTAAAAGTGGAAATAAGGCATACATTTGAGTCGGGTCCCAGAACGACGCATGATACAGAGCTATTTCCATAATGGTATCTTAACAGGCGCTAGCCAGCAGAGTGAGGGGTGCGTCGCCCTCATTAAGGCACTCGCTCAGGAACAGATTAGCGTGTCATTAACATACAGGGAGAAGATGGGGAAAATAACCTCTCTGTTTCATAGTCTGAAAGGATGGCACAGACAAGAGTTAAAGATAAGTGGTGGGGGTAGTGATGGAGTCATTTTTGGCGAGGATAAAAAATAATAATGTTCCTGTGTAAAATTGGCTTGTAATTCTTTTTGATTGCCTCGGATCATGAATGTGTCTATGCCTCTCCTATTTTGGTCATTTTCTTTGTTAGCCTGTGTCTGGTTTCACATCATCCCACTGGGCCCAGCAGCTACAATAGACATTGTTAGAATATTCAGAAGAAAGAACCAGCATGTGGTTGTCTTTGTTCCATCTGCACATGAAACAACCATACCCTCAGTTCACCTACAGGAGAGGCTTAGAAGGATAGACGAGGACCATGAACTGGTGGAAATGGAAACAATAATTTTAGCAAGTGTCTTGGATTTGACCAATAATGCCTTTCTGAAGGGCTTTTTTTTACATTTATGTCTAATATTTTTAATTAATTGCCCCGGGTGGGTAATACTTCTTGTTAGAAATAAATATAAATGTCATGAAGAGGCGCCTAATTAGTAAATGTACTTTGCACATAAAAGAAAACTGAACTTCCTCTAACCTCAGATTTTTCTTAGTAGCTTTTACACAATGATAAATAAATAAATAAATGTCTTTTAATTAAAACAAAACCATGTCATTTAATGAAGGGCATGATAGACATGTATATACTTAACTACAAATAAACAATGAACTATTATTAATTAAAGGACTTACCATCATACTAAAACAAACAAATCCACAGGATGTCTACTAAACATCTAGTCAGTCTATTCCTGTAAATAAACCAGGTAGTTTCATTTTACCATACTAAATTATATTGTATTTAACAGTATGAGTCTGGTATCACATCACCCCCTTTAGGTAATGGAGAGTTATATAAAGGTTGGCTGGGTTATTATCTACACAGTGCATTTTTTAGGCTGAACTCTGTGCTGTACAGCTATGAGGAACTCAAAAATATAATATATGTTTGAAGTGAAGCTTAATTGCAAATTAACCTTAATTGCAGTCCTATTTACCTTGTTGAGTACTTAAGAAGAAGCTAGGTCAATCTTGACTAAGGAATTAATAAAGTTTGGGTGACAGATATACATATACCGGCAATCAGCCTAATCTAGGGGTCATTTGCTCTAATATTAAGGTTTGCTACCTTTAGAATTAATCTAATCAAACACCATATTTAGAATGAGTGAACCCACAACACAGTAACTAAAGCAAGACTTCCTGAACATTATTGCCATATGGAAGTAAAGCCACAGATGGTCTTCAATAACAAATGACCCACACAGGAAGAGCCATTGCTTGCGGCGACAACACTGAACACAGAGTTGCTGAATAATGACTTCCAACTGTGCTGAGAGGTTGCTACACGTGAACACGTCACCTCTTGTTAGCCTGCAGTCTGTCTTGGGTGTTGACCGTGGAGTGGCAAATTGAGGTGAAAACGGCAAACAAATCCATCATGGTGGTTTATAACAATGTGCAATTGCTTCAAATTTGTAGGCATACATCCTTGTTTTAGGTCACTGCAACAATATTAAGTGAATGTGTTTCAAAACCGATAACAGATTCGGATGTTGCCAACATGAGGTTAATCAGTAATTTATTTAGTTGAAAGGTATGGGGTATGGAATTATTGTCTGACAGCTATAATTGCTCTAAACACAAAATACATGTGTAAAACATGACACTCTTTTAGGCAACTAATTGATGGCTTTGTTTTCATTTAATTTACTTTGTTTGCTTTTACAGAGACTTCTAATTACATTGATGTACTCTAAATGCTTGCAGTCAAAGCTTTAACTCACGAAACCGGACAGTCTTGTTCGCATAGTATCCAGGTGTGAATGGTTTACAAAAGCAAATAAAAAACAGTGTGTCATCAGTGGTCAACATTCAGCCACCTGTGTCTCTCCATCCATCCATTTTCTACCGCTTGTCCATTTCTGGGTCGCGGTGGGTGGTGGAGCATATCTCAGCTGCATTTGGGCGGAAGGTGGGGTACACCCTGGACAAGTCGCCTTCTCATCACAGGGCCAACACATATAGACAGACATCATTCACACTCACATTCACACACTAGGGCCAATTTAGTGTTACCAATCAACTTATCCCCAGGTGCATGTCTTTGGAGGTGGGAGGAAGCTGGAGTACCCAGAGGGAACCCACGCAGTCATGGGGAGAACATGCAAACTCCACACAGAAAGATCCCGAGCACGGGATTGAACTCAGGACCTTCATATTGTGAGGCACAAGCACTAACCCCTGTGTCTCTCATGTGCTTTAAAATGTTCAGATTCAGAATAAGAATAAGGCCATGTCTACACTAAGCCGGATAACCCATTAAACAAATAATTATTTAGCCTAAGCCCCGTTTCAGCCTCACTAAACCAGCGTTTAAGGTTCCCCTCCTTTGATGATTTTTTACACGGGTAAGTGCACCGTCTATTTCTTGAATCTCAGGCTTTTAGCTTTGTATGGACTCATTGATCGTTTACAAACTGAGTTCGGAGAGGAAGTGACGCCAGAAAGACCGCGCCCCAGAGAGGAAGTGACGTCAGAAATAACGTGCCATAGTCAACTTCATAATAAAGCGGTTTCGTAACTCGGAGCTGACCACTGGAAATCAGCGTCTGTACAAACGCTTGTGGAATCACACATGAATACCTTAAGAGAAAGTGATCGCAGCTATTTCGGATACAACAATTGTCAGACGGTAAGAGAACTTTCGAATGTCACGGTCAGCTGTGATTCTACTTACCAAAAAACTTTGTCCATTTGTCGAAGAAGAGACAAGGAGAATGCAAGCTTCCGTGGATGTGATAAAAAAGGTAGCGTGTGCTTTGTATTACCTGGCCGACGAGGGAAGACTACGGAAAACATCGAATGCATTTGGACTGGCAAAGCAGACTGTATCAGTTATTGTCCGCCATGTAAGTCGCGGACTCAACGTCTAGGTCCAGAGTGTATAAAGTCACCAAAAACAAATGGACAATGAAGGTGAAGGCAAAAGAGTGAGGAGTGTCCTGACCTGATATCTAGATCCCTACATTGACTGATGTAAAATGTTCTTTGTCACATTGTGAACTTTTACGTGTTTATTAAAGATTTGATTAATTTATGATGGCTCAGATGTGATTCACTACAATAGGGCCCCACAGCACACTGGATTCCAGTTAACTGAAATACCACAACACTGGATATTGTTCAGATAAGTTCAATTTAATTTAAGAACTTGTACACAAAGCATGCAGCTGTTGTTGTGAGACTCATGCATATTACACTTCCCGTGCTGTTATCTACAATGAACTAATCAGCGATACTAAAGTTGGCTGTGCAGTTTGCTTTTTATGCTATTACAACATTGGTTCTGTTGCTGTTATGTTGTGCAATATACCAAATGTATAGAATCAGCACCCACTACATTTTAGAAGAAAACAATTGATTTTCCATTTATTAGTCACACTTGACTATAAGATGCAGATATATACATTGTGAAAAAAGTTATTTACACAAAGATTTTGCAGATTTTAATTGTTTACAAACGGTGCCTGTAACATGGCTGATCAAATAAAACATATTTCATCGTCATGGAACCACTAGCTGTGGAAGCTAGCTCTCCAATCAGCTGTACAGACTCAATAACTCCTCGGGGACGTTTTGGTGAATTTACTGACACATTTATGAAACTAAAACAAAACAAAAATAATGCCATCGTAGATTAAGAATACTAACACAGACACTTGTAAAAATGTTAGCACATTAGCTAATGCTAACAATGGTAGCTTGATTACATTACGACAGCACGTACAAATCAATGTGGTCCTCTGTTGTCCTCTGTGTTTTAATTGGTTTTACCCTTTAAAATAGTTTTTAATCATATTTATTTTATGTTATGTTTTCATCCTGGTTCTATATGTATTTATTTTTTGTTTTTATTCAGTCATTAGTGGAGCTAAGGATAATATTTGAATATTGTTTTTAATATTGTTGTGCAGCACTTTGAAAACATTTTGTTGTTTAAATGTGCTATATAAATAAAGTGGATTGACGTACAAATATGCATGACAACACTCCTACAGACATTACACATGAGGTGGTTTAGTAAGTAAGTATAGTTTTAATTATATTGAAACACTTACAAACGTTGCTTGGAGTGATGAATAAATAATCCTTACAAGTAGAAATGGATGATCAGAAGACGGACTGGATGCACTAAACAGAAGGAAATACTGTAGAAGTTCACCCCGCAGCACCTACAGCAGGGGTCGGCAACCTTTACCACTCAAAGAGCCATTTTGGCAAGTTTCACAAATTAAAGAAAGTGATGGGAGCCACAAAAAAAATTTACAATTTAAAATGAAAAACACTGCATACAGAGCTTAAATGCTTTGTGCTATATTAACCAGGGGTCTCCGACACACGCACCGGCACGCACTTTAATGTGGACATTTGATGTTAGTGCAGCCCGCGAGTTTTGAATGAATGGCGCTTGATAGCGTCATACTTGCCAATCCTCTCATTTTTCCCCGGGAGACTCCCGAATATCAGAGCGTGATGACACCGCCCTCTACAGTCTGCCCTAACAGTGTACCTGCTTGACCACACGTAAGTGACAGCAAGGCGTACTACCTCAGCAACCACGCATCTTACACTGACGGTGCCAATACCCAGAATCCCATGCAGCACTAACTCTTCCGTACTAGTTCAGCAACCACACATCTTACACTGACGGTACCAATACACATCTTACACTGACGGTACCAATACCCAGAATCCCATGCAGCACTAACTCTTCCGCTCAACCAACGCAAGGAGAGGGGGGGGGGGGGGTTGATGTGTGGGGGGGGTTGTGGTAGCGGGGTGTATAATCTAGACCGGAAGAGTTAGGACTGCATGGGATTCTGGGTAATGGTTGTGTTGTGTTTATGTTGTGTTACAGTGCAGATGTTCTCCAGAAATGTGTTTTTCATTCTTTTTTGGTGTGGGTTCACAGTGTGGCGCATATTTGTAACGTAACAATGTTAAAGTTGTTTGATACGGCTACCGTCAGTGTAAGCTGTGTGGCTGATGAGTAAGTATGCTTTGCTGTCTCCTGTGTGTGCGATTAATAACAACATGCAACATGCGGCTGGACTGGCACGCTGTATGTAAATGCTATAGAGGACAATTACTGCAGTGCAATCAGGGCACGCCCTTTATCTAGTATTTATAGTCTAAATAGGATTATTTTTTCCCTGGGAGTTATTTATGAGAGACACTGAGATCCATAAGTCTCCTGGGAAAATCGGGGGGTCGGCAAGTATGTAGCTGAGCCGCATCAGAGTGGTCAAAGAGCCGCATGCGGCTCCGGAGCCGCGGGTTGCCGACCCCTGACCTACAGGGAGCAAACATGTCCAAAAGATGGCCTCATAGCACAAACAATCACACTCCTTTCCAATGACCGTGGCCGTGAGCTAAGAAAAATCTGTAGATTAGCCGCACCGTTTTGTATTCAACAGGATTCAAAGCGTAGGAAAAACATAGTGGCTTATAGTCCGTAATTTACGCTACTATTAGCTGTGTTTTCCTTTCAACTTCGTCATGAACTCAAAATCTTTTTTATAGTTTAAAAACTTCCTGTTTTCTGCAAATAACAGCCTCTCGACAGTTATCGCCGGTCGCCTTTGCAGATTTGGTAAATAAATATCTGTCTATATTTAGTATTGATGGTATGCCTCAACTAGGAGATTCATATTAGTTGATCTTAAAATGGGTTTTCTAACATTTTACATTAGAAGCGAAGAGCTACGCAACAATTTGATCTATCCGACACCGACTAACAAGACAAGTAGATGTCAGATTTTTGCAATAGTACTGGGCTTGCGATCTGCATGCTGAAAAGCAATACATTCCTGAAATAACATCTAGCCATGTGGCGTAACATCACACATTTACTTCATCCCAGTGCAGTAGCCTAGATTCCGCTTCCCTCTTTCAACATCTCACTA
Source organism: Entelurus aequoreus (assembly GCF_033978785.1). Classification (NCBI taxonomy): domain Eukaryota; kingdom Metazoa; phylum Chordata; class Actinopteri; order Syngnathiformes; family Syngnathidae; genus Entelurus; species Entelurus aequoreus. The sequence goes on along the minus strand of NC_084747.1, from coordinate 33,948,121 downwards.
AGGGCGGAAAAAAAACAGACGTGAGCTTTGATTGTACTCTATCCTTGATGTGTGAAAAAGTAAACAAAGCTCAAGTACAAGCGAGCGAGAAAAAAACAGTAGGGAGGAAGCTTCAGGTGTCATCCACATTCCATTGCAATCCTAAATCCTAAATTAAGAAATAAGTCAACCAACCTGACTAAATCCTTAAAAAAAAATTACATTAACGACAAAATAGAGGAAAACACGAATAAGCCACGTGAGCTCTGGAAAATTCTCAACAACCAGCTTCCTGGTTGCAGCCAGAAACTTAAAACAAGACTCACCAACATCAGCATCAAGGAGGGTGACTCCCTCATTACAGACAAAATGGAGGTAGCTAGCAGACTTAACGCCTTTTTCACCAGCATAGCTGCAACTCTTGTCAACAAGCTGTCCCACCACTCTGGTCGCTTTGGTGTAGAACACATTAAAGCCTTCTACAGAAAGCTAGGAGTATCCAACAATGATTTCAAATTAGAAATGGTCACAGCTGATGAGGTGTTTAAAAAATTGAGCGCTCTCCACCCTAACAAGGCCACCGGCCTTGATAATATTCCCTCCAGATTCCTCAGGGACTCTGCCTCCATCATTGCCCCGATCATCACGCACATAATAAACCTATCAATTACACAAGGCCAAGTACCAAAAGATTTTAAGATAGCAAGAGTAACTCCCCTCTTTAAAAAAGGAAGCAAATTGGAACCTGGCAACTACCGACCTGTTTCTATTCTCAGCTCCATTTCGAAAGTAATGGAGAAAATAGTTTATGAACAGGTCGATAGTTACCTTGCCACTAATAAACTCATGTACAAATTCCAATCCGGCTTCAGAACTAACCACTCCACTGACACATGCCTTCTCTATCTGACCGACCACATCAAACATGAGGTGGACGCGGGCAAATACTGCGGCATGGTCATGCTGGACCTTCAGAAGGCCTTTGACACCGTTAACCACGCTATACTGTTGGATAAGCTCAGAGCAATCGGATTTAACAAAACCTCTTGGAGCTGGATGCAGTCTTACTTGGAGGGGAGGGAGCAGGTGGTAGAGGTGAACGGCACCGTGTCCCCCCCCCTCTCGGTGAACTGTGGAGTCCCCCAAGGCAGTATATTGGGACCTTTACTGTTCCTAATATACATAAACGACATGTCATCGGCATGTGACTGTGAATTGTTTTTGTTTGCGGATGACTCTGCCCTGCTGGTATCCGGCAAGGACAAGTCACAGGTGGAGAAAATCCTCAGTGCTGAGCTCTGTAGAATTTGCACCTGGCTCGCTGACAACAAGCTATCCATCCACTTGGGTAAAACAGAATCCATCCTGTTTGGGTCCCACATCAAACTTAAGAGAGTCAATCACTTCACCATAAAAGTAGGTGACAGTGTCATCACCAGGAAAGATGAGGTCACCTACCTAGGTTCCATTCTAGAGGCTAACCTTTCCTGTGATAAAATGGCAACCAAGGTAATCAAAAAGGTTAACCAACGAACGAGATTTCTCTACAGAATTTCCTCTCTGGTCAACAAAAGCACCTTGAGGATTCTGGCGGGAACTCTCGTTCAACCCTTTTTCGATTACGCATGCACCTCCTGGTACCCTAGCACCTCCAAAACCCTCAAATCTAAACTCCAAACATCTCAGAACAAGCTAGTCAGGTTACTTCTAGACCTCCACCCCAGATCCCACCTCACTCCTACCCACTTCTCTAAAGTGGGCTGGCTCAAGGTGGAGGACAGAGTTAAACAACTTGCACTGAGCCTAGTCTATAAAATCCGCTACACCTCCCTGATACCGAAGTACATGTCAAACTACTTCCTTAACGTAAATGACCGCCATAACCACAACACCAGGGGGTGCTCCACTAACCACGTTAAACCCAGATTCCGAACTAACAAAGGTCTTAACTCATTCTCTTTCTATGCCACATCAATGTGGAATGCGCTCCCAACAGGTATAAAAGAAAGGGCATCTCTATCCTCCTTCAAAACCGCTATAAAAGTTCACCTCCAGGCAGCTACAACCCTAAACTAACACCCTCCCCGGATTGCTAATAATCAAATGTAAACAATCAAATGCAGATTCTTTTTCTTATGCCTTCTGATCTCTCTCTCTCTCTCTCTCTCTCTCTCTCTCTATGTCCACTACTTGATGTCCATACCCCCCCCCACCCCACCCCCCCTCCACACTCCTGATTGTAAATAATGTAAATAATTCAATGTGATTATCTTGTGTGATGACTGTATTATGATGATAGTATATATGATAGTATATATCTGTATCATGAATCAATTTAAGTGGACCCCGACTTAAACAAGTTGAAAAACTTATTCGGGTGTTACCATTTAGTGGTCAATTGTACGGAATATGTACTTCACTGTGCAACCTACTAATAAAAGTCTCAATCAATCAATCAATCAATCCTGTAGTCTTTCATGAGCGAATCAAAAACAATCCCAGCATGTCACGTCTTCTCTGTTGGCCTCTAAACTGCCTTTTACTTGGCTTCTCTAGCCTTCCATCAACCCTTGTTTTTAGAAATTGCACATGCTCGTCAACTCTTACACAGACTCACACCTAACCAGCTGTCATTACCCACATCTGCATTTCAACACTGATTGCATCGAGGCTACACGTGCAGGTGAGCTAATGAGCAACTAAATCCAGCATAATCAATTTACTGTACTTGTTTACGTAGTGTTTGTATTATTCTAGAAAAGCAAACCACGGCCAAATAAAGGGAGTAACAAAGTAATTAATTTGCCCGATCATCTTTTAGCGTAATCAAGTGTCCAAACAAAGAATCCCAGGCGTTGGTGAATCAGTCTGCTTTTTCTATTGAGTATGACTGCAAAATAATCCATCATGGGGCATAAGAAATTTGCAATGCGTTAAGGAGAGAAACAAATAATTTGTAACTCTCCTCTAGTATATATATATATATATATATATATATATATATATATATATATATATATATATATATATATATATATATATATATATATATATATATTTATATATATATAATAAAAAATATATATATTATATACTGTATATATAAATATTTATATATATATTTTATATATATATATAAATATATATATATATATATATATATATATATATATATATATATATATATATATATATATATATATTTAAAAAAAAAAAAAAAAAGTATATCCATCCATCCATTTTCTACCGCTTGTCCCTTATACCGTAATTTCCGGACTATAAGCCGCACCTGACTATAAGCCGCACCAGCTAAATTTAGGGGAAAAAACAGATTGCTCCATATATAAGCCGCACCCGACTATAAGCCGCAGGGTTTTGATGTGTAATTACCGTAGTATATAGGGGTTCCTGCTACCACGGAGGGGATTGTCGGGACAGAGATGACTGTTTGGGAACGCAAAGCGTCCCATTTATTAACAATAAATCTTTCAATCATTCAATCAAACTTTCACATCTTTGACATGGCGAACAGCATTCGTGCAGAGTACAAATAATACAACGGTGCAAAGTAATACAAAGTGATCGCCTGTACGTTATCAAAATAACCAGCCTACCGGTATATGAAAAGTCAGTCTTTAATCATTGTGTCATCGTCTTCCTCCTGCGTACTAAAACCACTGAAATCCTCTTTGTCGGTGTCGGAGAAGAACAGGCCGTAAATAAGCCGCACCCTTGTATAAGCCGCAGGGACCAGAACGAGGGGAAAAAGTAGCGGCTTATAGTCCGGAAATTACGGTATTTATTATACATATGTATATAAAAAATAAAAATTATATATATATATATATATACAGTATATATATATATATATACAGTATATATATATATTTAAAAAAAAAAAATATATATATACACAGTCGTAGTCAAAAGTTTACATGCACTTGTAAAGAACATAATGTCATGGCTGTCTTGAGTTCTTATTCTTTTTTGTGATAGAGGTGATTGGAGCACATACTTGTTTGTCACAAAAAACATTCATGTAGTTTGGTTCTTTTATGAATTTATTATGGGTCTACTGAAAATGTGACCAAATCTGCTGGGTCAAAAGTATACATACAGCAATGTTAATATTTGGTTACATGTCCCTTGGCAAGTTTCACTGCAATAAGGCGCTTTTGGTAGCCATCCACAAGCTTCTGGCAAGCTTCTGCTTGAATTTTTGACCACTCCTCTTGACAAAATTGGTGCAGTTGAGCTAAATTTGTTGGTTTTCTGACATGGACTTGTTTCTTTGGCATTGTCCACATGTTCTCAATGGGGTTTAAAGGCCTACTGAAACCCACTACTACCGACCACGCAGTCTGATAGTTTATATATCAATGATGAAATCTTAACATTATAACACATGCCAATACGGCCGGGTTAACTTATAAAGTGACATTTTAAATTTGCCGCTAAACTTCCGGTTCGAAACGCCTCTGAGGATGACGTATGCGTGTGACGTAGCCCGGCGAACACGGGTATGCCTTCCACATTGAAGCCGATACGAAAAAGCTCTGTTTTCATTTCATAATTCCACAGTATTCTGGACATCTGTGTTCGTGAATCTGTTTCAATCATGTTCATTGCATTATGGAGAAGGAAGCCGAGCAAGCAAAGAAGAAAGTTGTCGGTGCGAAATGGACGTATTTTTCGAACGTAGTCAGCCACAACAGTACACAGCCGGCGCTTCTTTGTTTACATTCCCGAAAGATGCAGTCAAGATGGAAGAACTCGGATAACAGAGACTCTAACCAGGAGGACTTTTGATTTGGATACACAGACGCCTGTAGAGAACTGGGACAACACAGACTCTTACCAGGATTACTTTGATTTGGATGACAAAGACGCAGACGTGCTACTGTGAGTATGCAGCTTTGGCTTTTTTTTTGCGTATGTACGTAACTTTTTTAAAATGTATAAGCTTTATGAACCTTGGGTTAGGTGAACGGTCTTTTGGGCTGAGTGATTGTGTGTGTTGATCATGTGTTTGAATTGTGTTGGCGTGTTCTATGGAGCTAGGAGCTAGCAGAGGAGCTAGGAGCTAGCATAACACGTACCGTACCGTACGTGCGCGTCACGTACGTAACTTTTTAAAAATATATAAGCTTTATGAACCTTGGGTTAGGTGAACGGTCTTTTGGGCTGAGTGATTGTGTGTGTTGATCAAGTGTTTGAATTGTATTGGCGTGTTCTATGGAGCTAGGAGCTAGCAGAGGAGCTAGGAGCTAGCATAACAAACACGCAGGTGTTATTATGCAGGATTAATTTGTGGCATATTAAATATAAGCCTGGTTGTGTTGTGGCTAATAGAGTATATATATGTCTTGTGTTTATTTACTGTTGTAGTCATTCCCAGCTGAATATCAGGTACCGTGAGTATGCAGCCTTGGCTGCTAAACATTCGATAACGTGACCGTATGTGCGCGTCACGTACGTAACTTTTTAAAAATATATAAGCTTTATGAACCTTGGGTTAGGTAAACGGTCTTTTGGGCTGAGTGATTGTGTGTGTTGATCAGGTGTTTGAATTGTATTGGCGTGTTCTATGGAGCTAGGAGCTAGCAGAGGAGCTAGGAGCTAGCATAACAAACACGCAGGTGTTTTTATGCAGGATTAATTTGTGGCATATTAAATATAAGCCTGGTTGTGTTGTGGCTAATAGAGTATATATATGTCTTGTGTTTATTTACTGTTGTAGTCATTCCCAGCTGAATATCAGGTCACCCCCGGCTCTCACAGCATCTTCCCTATCTGAATAGCTTCAACTCCCCACTAGTCCTTCACTTGCACTTTACTCATCCACAAATCTTTCATCCTCGCTCAAATTAATGGGGAAATTGTCGCTTTCTCGGTCCGAATCTCTCTCACTTCATGCGGCCATCATTGTAAACAATAGGGAACTTTGCGTATATGTTCAACTGACTACGTCACGCTACTTCCGGTAGGTGCAAGCCTTTTTTTTATCAGATACCAAAAGTTGCAATCTTTATCGTCGTTGTTCTATACTAAATCCTTTCAGCAAAAATATGGCAATATCGCGAAATGATCAAGTATGACACATAGAATAGATCTGCTATCCCCGTTTAAATAAAAAAAATTCATTTCAGTAGGCCTTTAAGTCTGGACTTTGGTAAGACCATTCTAAAACCTTAACTCTAGCCTGATTTAGCCATTCCTTTACCACTTTTGACATGTTTAGGGTCATTGTCCTGTTGGAAAAACCAACTGCGCCCAAGACCCAACCTCCGGGCTGATGATTTTAGGTTGTCCTGAAGAATTTGGAGGTAATCCTCCTTTTTCATTGTCCCATTTACTCTCTGTAAAGCACCAGTTCAATTGGCAGCAAAACAGGCCCAGAGCATAATACTACCACCACCATGCTTGATGGTAGGGATAGTATGGTGTTCCTGGGATTAAAGACCTCACCTTTTCTCTTCCAAACATATTGCATTACCTGCAATTAAGTTTAAACACTGAATATACAAAGTACACATGCCAGTGCACTATGAATTGAGATTTAGGAGGAACACAATCCAGCCCAATTAGTTATTTTTACTTGTCTTCATACAGAGTTTGTCACGGACTACGAGAGAGCTTCTGAAAAAACTTCCTTCTGATGTAACTAGAAACGGATAAGTTTGGGTAAAATAAGGAAAGAAGAGAAAATAGTCTGGAAAGAAGCTAAAAAGTTCCAGATACCTTTGGTCAATATGCACCTAAATAGGACTATCACCCTTCACTTGTTACCAAGATGTAAGATGAATTCACATCTTTCATCTTGAGTGAAGCCCACTTTCCGCGGAGGTAAGTTTATCGACTTCCAGAATAGGAAAACGTCTCTGTGTTGTTTCAAGTAGAGGTGGACCATCCTTCTCAAAAATTGATGACATCTGTCAACCTTTTGTAAGTGCTTTAAAGTTAAAGTTAAAGTCCCAACGATAGTCAGACACACTAGGTGTGGTGAAATTATCCTCTGCATTTGACCCATCCCCATGTTCACCCCCTGGGAGGGAGGCAATGGGTCCCATTTTTAGAGTCTTTGGTATGACTCGGCCGGGGTTTGAACTCAAGACCTTCTAGTCTCAGGGCAAACACTCTAACCACAAGGACACTGAGCAGGTCTTTACTGGACAGATGCAATTCCATGTTGAACTTTGACATCCAGTTAAGAAATTAAGTGGGGCACACAGTGTCGCACGGCTAAGACATTAACGATAACTAGTCCGATACGTTCATGGAGCAAAATATATTTAATATTTAGATATGAGTTTTTAAAGTCAGCAAACCAGCTAATGGCAAGACTGCAACATGCCTTCAGACAAGATTTATTTTAAAGAGTTTCAAACCCATGGACAAAGATTAAACCTTCAAACCTGCTTATGCATATGCTTAATTGTCTTCCCTTTGAGGGCTTCCCCCATCTCAGCTGTGGCTAAAGGGATTGTCTGGATTTTAAATGTAATGGCAGAGAAAGAAGAAAAAAAAAGCGCCTGGTTTGCAGCAACGCCCAGCGGGAAGATGAGTTTTATTTTTAACCTACTCATCTACCACCTTCCTCCTCACTAGTCTTTGTTCCGCTCTCCACGTGTCTTTTAGTGGCTTCAGAGCCTGGGTGTCTTATCAAGGCTTTCCAGGTCTATGGCCCAGGTCTGAGGAGACGCGTAAACCCCACTTTCTGCTATCAGGCCTACGGCAGTCACATCGAGGCCGACATGCATATCCAAGCCTACAGTTTCAAACACCAGCACACACTCTGGGATATAGCCCTCAATTTAGAGTTGTCTCATTTTGGCAAAATATAAATAGTGCTAACAAACATAACTGCAGAATACTTTCTGAAAAATGTCAGTGCATTGAGACCTGGTGTAACTTACTGTACAAATGGCAATATATTTAGATAAAGAGCTACACACAAATAAGCTTTGCTTCTTCCAACTCTTTTTCAGACATACTGAAGCATAAACTAGGGTTGCAACAACTTTAATGATAGTCGACAAGTTATTAACTATCTTAACGATTAATCGACTACCGTATTTTTTGGACTATAAGTCACAGTTTTTTTCATAGTTTGGCCGGGCTCCAGTGCAACTTATATGTGTTTTTTTCCTTTTTTATTATGCATTTTCGGCAGGTGCGACTTATACTCCGGTGCGACTTATACTCCGAAAAATACGGTAATCTGATTACAAAGTGTACACCAATTCATCGGCTGTAATTTAGCCATCAACTTTTAAATTTAGCTTGAGATATTTTTAGGTATGTGCTATTTAACAATAAGGATGACTACTTTATTCAGAAATATTAATCCTCGCTTCAACTGTGCTGATCATTAGGCTGTTACAAAAATAATAACTCCATTAAACGTTTGTCCACTTTAAAGCAAAGGCCGTCAAAGTGAAAATAAAAAACAAATGATCAATTTGTACATAAAGAAAGGACATTCAAAATAGCAGCAATAAAAAATAAACAACACAACAACACTAAAGCTACCTAGCTTCCTCAAAAAGAAAACATTATTTTGTGATGATGATGATCTGTTTAGAAAACTGCACACAGGTACAGTATATAGACAAACTTTAGCTGGCGGACTTTAGCAAAACAAATTAGTTCAATCTATATTTTACACAACTCCATCTCTCTGTTGTTAGTTAACTAACTAATCAGCTGACTATTTCAGCAAGAAGAGTCGCAGACCGCATCTTTCAGATGTCCGACAAGCCTTGGATTTAAATACTCCTGCATAACACACATACTGCTATGAAAAGCAAGGTTCAGTTTTGTGTGTTTAGGGTGGAATGTTCCCATAATTTCAATCTTTTTACACTTGGTGTTGTTGCCAGTGGCCACAGCCAATGTTCTCTTTATGTTGCGCTAACTCATGCCTGTTTTTTTACGACCAGAAAAACCAATGCGATTACATCAAAGTCTATTATAAACAAAGGAATTTGTCGGCAACAATTTTTATTGACGATTTTTGACGACAATGACATATAATATTTCCAACCCCACTGTAAACGTGATGTACTTCAGTGTAAGTTTGTTAAGCATGTTCAAAATAAACAAAAAACATTACCATTTCCACATCCAATTTGTATAATGGCCACTCATGCTGAATGTCTCACTGGTACTAAGTGTTTCTAAGACCTTGTCTACATTAAGCCAGATAACTCGTTAAACTAATAATTATTTAGCCTAAGCCTAGTTTCGGCCACACTAAATCATTGTTTAAGGTTCCCCTCCTTGGATAATATTTTTACACGGATAAGTGCCCCGTCTATTTCTTGAATCTCCGGCACTTAGGGTTAGGGGACTCAGTTATGACTTATGAGTTATGGACTCAGGGATGGTTTACAAACTGAGTTCGGAGAGGAAGTGACGCCAGAAAGACAGCGCCCCACACAGGAAGTGACGTCAGAAAGAACGCGTCACAGCCAGCTTCATAATAAAGCGGTTTCGTAACTCGGAGCTAACCCCTGGAAATATGGGGGCAAGTCATCCAGACATGCCCGTGTTTCTCCTTCCGTCTCTACAGACGCTTGTGGAAATCACACATGAATACCTTAAGAGAAAGCGATTGCAGCTATTTCGGATACAACACTTCTCAGACGGCAAGAGAAACTTTCGAATGTCTAGGTGAGCTGTGATTCTACTTACCGAAAAACTTTGTCCATTTATCGAAGGGGAGACAACGAGAATGCGGGCTCCCGTGGATGTGATAAAAAAAAGGTAGCGTGCGCTTTGTATAACCTGGTCGTCCATGGAAGACCACTGAAAACGGCAAATGCTTTTGGACTGGCAAAACAGACCGTATCAGTTATTGTCCGCCATGTATGTCGAGGACTCAACGTCTAGGTCCAGAGTATATAAAGTCACCAAAAACGAATGGACAATGAAGTTAAAGGCAAAAGAGTAAGGAGTGTCCTGACCAGATATCTAGATCCCTAGATTGATTGATGTAAAATGTTCTTTATCACATTGTTTACTTTCACATGTCCATTAAATATTTGATTAATTTATGGTGGCTCAGGTGTGATTCACTACAATAGGGCCCCACGGCACACTGGATTCCAGTTAATTGAAATACCACAACACTGGACATTGTTCAGATAAGTTAAACTTGAGAACTTGCACACAAAACAAAACACTGGAGGTGACTATGACATGCGCATTTTCCGCGCATGCGTATTAGGTCGCATTCGCCAGCGGACGGAGGGGGGAGGGGGTCTTAAACGACCATTGTGTGTGGGTAGACAAGGATAAGGTTAGGTGGGATTTAGCATAACCTTAGTGTAGAAGGGAGTACATGACAAAGTGTAGCATGTGAAGCGTGTTTTTTTTTTTACGCACTGTGACAAAATTGAGATTGTCTTTGTCACTTTAGGGCAGTTTAAAATCTAGAATGTACAATGAGTCAGACAACATACGACAAAAGGAAAATACAGGCCAGACACCCTGAGAGAGAAAGAAAGAGCGAGAGAAACAAAGGAGACACAACCCACAAAGACATGTCGGCTGTCTTCTTCAGGCTCTGTTGATGTGAAGGTTAGATTTCTGGACCACCAGTATCTTGTACATCAGTCAACAAACACACACAGATAAGGGTAAATTCACAAATCCTTTAGGAAACGAAGTATGGCTGCACAATTAATTGACATCAAGGTTTTAATGTCTCAGCCGTCATTGGCATTTGAGTGACAGACATGTTTGTCAATCAGAACTGTTGAGTCTTGCATCTGTTCATCTCTTGCTTCAAACAGGGAGAAAGACGTTTCACTCCCTGCATCGCTCTCAGAACCTGAGTGTGTTTATTTAACAGTAGAATAGCTTGAATTTACATGACGTCACGTCAAGCTAACATCTGGCCCTTTAAATATGCGGGGTAGTCAAGCTAGCTTCTGTTCTCAATGGGTACTAAGAGCCATTTAACCTTTCTCGAAGAAAGATGCCCTATGCTTGCTAACTTTTCGGTTGTACGAACCTTTCCAATCAAGAAAAAGGACAAACGTTGTTTTCAGAGTTCCTCGAGAGGTAATCAAGAGTGCAAGATTTTACTAAACGACGACGGGAAAAGTGGCACGCACTTAAGCTTAAGCGAGCAGAGTCGAAGAATGCACAAGTTTGCAGTGATCACTTGGTTAAAGGTTTGTTTGTTATACTTTTAATGTTTAGTATTTCCAATTAAAAGATTATCTTGATATTATTTGTATTTCTTAAAACACATTTTTCCTAAGAGTGTTTTGTAAATCACCAACTTGGTGAGTCTGAATAAAAGAAAGCAAATGTGAGCAAAACCTAAGAGTTATGCTTTTACCAAAGGCAGCCATCATAAATGAAGCTTTTAGCACATACACAATGTTAAGATCCATAGCTATATTTTGATAAACATGGGGGAAAACATGCGTATTCGTAAACGGCACGTGTAACTACTACAAGGCAACAAAACATGGCTGTAGACCAGGGGTCACCAACCTTTTTGAAACCAAGAGCTACTTCTTGGGTAGTGATTAATGCGAAGGGCTACCAGTTTGATACACACTTAAATAAATTGCCAGAAATAGCCAATTTGCTCAATTTACCTTTAACTCTATGTTATTATTAATATTTAATGATATTTACACTTAATCGAACGGTTTAAAAGAGAAGAAAACACGAAAAAAATGACAATTAAATTTTGAAACATAGTTTATCTTCAATTTCGACTCTTTAAAATTCCAAATTCAACCGAAAAAAAGAAGAGAAAAACTTAAAAAAAAGAATTTATGGAACATCATTAGTAATTTTTCCTGATTAGGATTAATTTTAAAATTTTGATGACATGTTTTAAATAGGTTAAAATCCAATCTACACTTTGTTAGAATATATAACAAATTGGACCAAGCTATATTTCTAACAAAGACAAATCATTATTTCTTCTAGATTTTCCAGAAATGTTTTTTTTAAAAGAAATTCAAAAGACCTTGAAATAGGATTTAAATTTGATTCTACAGATTTTCTAGATTTGCCAGAATATTTTTTTTGAATTTTAATCATAATAAGTTTGAAGAAATATTTCACAAATATTCTTTGTCGAAAAAACAGAAGCTAAAATGAAGAATTAAATTAAAATGTATTTGTTATTCTTTACAATAAAAAAAATAAATTTACTTGAACATTGACTTAGATTGTCAGGAAAGAAGAGGAAGGAATTCAAAAGGTAAAAAGGTATATGTGTTTAAAAATCCTAAAATCATTTTTAAGGTTGTATTTTTTCTCTAAAATTGTCTTTCTGAAAGTTATGAGAAGCAAAGTAAAAAAAAAAAAGAATTTATTTAAACAAGTGAAGACCAAGTCTTTAAAATATTTTCTTGGATTTTCAAATTCTATTCGAGTTTTGTCTCTCTTAGAATTAAAAATGTCGGGCAAAGCGAGACCAGCTTGCTAGTAAATAAATACAATTTAAAAAATAGATGCAGCTCACTGGTAAGTGCTGCTATTTGAGCTATTTTTAGAACAGGCCGGCGGGCTACTCATCTGGTCCTTACGGGCTACCTGGTGCCCGCGGGCACCGCGTTGGTGACCCCTGCTGTAGACTGATTGATTGACTGATTGAGACTTTTATTAGTAGATTGCACAGTACAGTACATATTCCGTACAATTGACCACTAAATGGTAACACCCAAATACGTTTTTCAACTTGTTTAAGTCGGGGTCCACGTTAATCAATTCCTGGTAACAGAATTAACAGAATTGGTAACAGACAGGAAGTTAATTAATGAAATACAACCTTACCCCAGCAAAAACAATGCATATTTATCAGGAAAGTCTTTATACTAATATCCTTGACCCAGCCACACACAAAGAAGTTGTAGACCTAATGCTTTTCCAAGTTTGTATTTGGTTTGTTGTGTGGAATGATGGTTCGATATGTCCAGGAACAGTTTTATGAATTTTTATTTATAAAATATAGAAATCTAGAATTTAATCGCAATCGCAATTTTTGAGAGAAAGGTTTTTTCAAAAAATAGTGCAGCCCTAGATCGCAAAGTAGAAAATGGGTACAAGGGGATTGGAAATTGGACATTAGTAAAGTTGAATCGTAAATTTTTGTTGCTATATCTGCCTCTATTATATAGTTGCCGGGTGCGTGGTCTACAAAAGCAAATGACCGCCAGAGTCATTAATTATCGCAGAGTAAGAAAACACTGACATTAAGTGCAGTGGCTGTGGGCAACAGCCTGACATAGTTTGTTATTATCTGCACGAGATGGCAGTAGCTGCGTTCAAAGTTTAATGAGTGGACAGTATCCAGCTGCTTCATCTACCTCTGCATGCACTCTAAAATCTTGGCTGCACTACTGTTGCTGTTGTTTACAATTAATCATCAGTTGCATCAATGTAGTTTGCGCTTCACTTGCGATTACAACATTGGTTCTGTTGCTTCTGTGTTGTGCAATACAATTAATAAATGGCCATGTAGTCAAAGAGAGTTTTTATTTTCACTTTCTCATACAGAGTCTCTCCAACTATCCCCTGCTTCCAATTAAGGTCATGTTCTTTTGGCGATATAGGTGACTTGTCCAGGGTGTACCCTGCCTTCCGCCAGAGTGCAGCTGGGATAGGCTCCAACCTCCGTGACCCCGAGAGGGACAGGCGGTAGAAAATGTATGGATGGACGGATGTAAATAAACAAAAGCAATTTCCTCGAAAGTCATTTCAGTGTAAAAAGTTACATGGTTGAAGCATGTGACATTTACTGTACATTGACTGTTAGTTTCTCAAATTCTTACACTTCAAATTAAAATTTTAACTTTACAGTACAGATAAGAACGAAATGTTGTTGCATTAGCTTGTTGTAGTGCAGGATAAAAGAGCAATAAGGTGCAGATATAAATAAATAGATTACTGTACAGATAAATATATTGCACTTTCGCATATGCATCCATGTTTATGGATGTATGTAATATTTTCTTTATATTCCAGCGAGTTAATCCGTTTTTAGTGGGAATTGAGGGGATTATAATGATGCGTTCAAGAGTCTTATGGCCTGAGGGAAGAAGCTGTTACAGAACCTAGAGTGTCTGCCACGGAGGCTGCGGAACTTCTTTCTAGAGTCCAGTAGTGAAAACAGTCCTTGGTGGTAGTTTCTCAAATTGTTCTTTCAAAGCAAAAAATCTCACCCTAAAGGATACAATCACCTGCAAGGATCCATGTCACTACATACTCGGATAAGACTTTTAAGTCAAGTAGGTCATAATTTAGACAATTACAGCATTTTACAGAGCCTAAAGCCTTAGAAACATGAAGGCAAGCGACGCCTCCAAGAACAAGTGGGATCTGGTGCTTCTACCTCAGAACAATAAGGATTATTTCTCAACACCCACCACCGTCGCGTTCCTTCCAATTTGACAAGCCGTCATCTTCCGCCATTGTACCATGCGTACTATTTCCAAAACGGGGAAGAACACAAAGTGTTTGTGTAGGAGAATAAAAAACATCTATGATGAATGTCACGCTGGAAGACCTAATCTCTGCCAGTGGCTCTCATTTGAACATTGCATTGCATTGGATGCAAGAATGTTAAAATGATGAATTGCCTCTCAGAATATTCAACAGTCCTTATTCATGTCAGATGCACAATACAAAATCAGCTAAAGCAATAGCTTAGTTGTCTGCTGAAATCTCAACTTTAGTGCTTATAAACAACAACTATTCAAACTGAAAATGAATGCAACCTTCAAGGACTCAAAGCAGCGTTAAGTCACAATTTGGAAGTAGCATGTTGTACTTTTACAACACAAGACCACATGTATGCATGTGGAGCATCATTAAAGGAAGGTCAGTGTGACTTCATCAACATGACTTCATAAATAATTTAAAACAACACAGAAATTAAAATTTAAAATTAAATCACTGTGTGGCGGTGTGAGTATATTTGCATGTTTGTACCTTTGTGCATCATGCACTTGTGTCTCTACAAGTGTGAGCATTTGTGCAGGAGAATAAACACCATGGCTATTACAGTCTCACTTTATGCAGAGCTGGGGATGCAGATGGCTGCACAGGGCTCAAGCTGCCTGAAGTCATTTGGTTGTGTGGACGGTAGATTCAAGAAAATAAATGCTCACACGTGTATGAATGAAACTCATGTTTTTAATGTGTGCCTGTTGAAACCTTTCATGTACTGTATGTCAGCTGAGGCACATTTTCCGCTGCCATTTCCAATCAATGACTGAACCTCAAACAGTATGTGGCATTTGGGTTCTTTGCTAATAACATTTAGGCTTTACCAATAGGGACCTGTGTGTCACTCCAATTAGAAGAAGCAAGCCTTTGTAAAAGGGACGCTGCTACAGACAAAAACTCGGTACTCCACCCTGCAAATCTGGCGATGAATTATTGAAAAGGGCAAGCCTCAGCACCTTGATGAGGCTGGCACATTTGGCTGGTTGAAATGGCACAGCCCAAGGAAAGGAGAGGAGGTAAGGGCAGTGCAATTTCAGCAACTCGGGGGACAGCTGATTCAATGGCTCTCTACAGAAGCTGGGTCACTCTTCACACAAAGACACTTATGCAACCATGTCTACACTAAGTCGTTTAACCCCTTAAACGAATAATTATTTAGCCTAAGCCCCGTTTCAGCCACACTAAACCAGCGTTTAACGTTCCCCTCCTCGGACAAATTTTTACACGGGTAAGTCAGCCGTGTAATTCTTGAATCTCCGGCACTAAGCTTTGTATGGACTCATTGATCATTAACAAAGTGAGTTCGGAGAGAAAGTGGTGTCAGAAAAACTCCACAGCCAGCTTCATAATAAAGCGGTTTCGTAACTCGGAGCTAACCACTGGAAATATGAAGGCGAGTCATCCAGACATGCCCGTGTTTCTCCTTCTTGTACATCAGGGGTGGGCAATTAATTTTTACCGGGGGCCGCATGAGCAACCCGAGCACTGCTGGAGGGCCACACCGACTAAATTTCAATTAAATTTTGCTCAAATTATTTTTGATATACCGTAAGATAGATAATAATAATATTTTCATTTAACCTAACTTATCTTTATACAAAAGCAGATGGCTTTTGATGGTTTTATTTTTAACACTTTCTTACACAACACTTCCTGATGTATATTACAATACAAAAATTTCAATTTCTGTCACTTCATCCTGCATCCTCTTTGTTGTGAACGTAGTACGCCTGTAAGGTGATTGGCGAAGAAGGAAGAAGCGTTGCTGTTGCGGAAATGAGGAGTGAGGATTGGTTTTCCTTTTGGAAAGAACGAGATAAGTTGAGCTGTGTTAGTGTAGCATGCTCAATAAAAGTTTAAAAAGAGCGTCAGACTTGGTGTGCACTTCTTCTGGACGCTACAATTGATGTCACAAGTGGGATGAAATGCATCCCAGTTCGCCTTGCCATCAAACCTGGGAGTCTTCATTGAGGGCGGAATTCCCCCGTGGCAAGCAGCGTGGCTGCACCTGTAAACGCTCGCTCTCTCTCTCTCTCTCTCTCTCTCTCTCTCTCTCTCTCTCTCTCTCTCTCTCTCTCTCTCTCTCTCTCTCTCTCTCTCTCTCACTCTTTGCGGCGAGCTCCTCACGTGGCACGTACCTCCCGATGACGTAGCACACAAACAGTGCAGTATGCGCAAAGTTTTACTTCTGACACCAATTGTAGCGTCCAGAAGAAGTGCACACGAAGTCTGACGCTCTTTTGAAACTTTTATTGAGCAAGCTATACTAACACAGCTCAACATATCTCGTTCCTTCCACACGCACGTCTCCTCACTTCTCATTTACGCAACTCAAGAAGACAACATCTACTTCATCAGGTCGTTACACTATATTCTTTAAAGACAGCAACGTGTGTACCACAAATAAGCACACGGCTTTACCTTTACTTGGCAGTCCATGTCTTTTTTAAAACACGCCATTCGTCATCAACTTTTCTCTTTTTAGCGTCTCGGGGATAACCGGGCATCACTTGTCGCTGTGCGCCTTCCCTCACAGGACATACGCACATATAACACTTTTCAAAATAAAAGCAGCACAGTTGTATTGCACGCACGACAAAGATGTTTTTTTATTTTTTATTTTGTATTTGTGATTGCCGCTGCGCGCACGAGCATACGTCCGCACGGAAGTAATACAAATAACGCTTTTCAAAACAAAAGCAGCACCGTTGTATTGCACACTCGAAATAGATACTTTTTTAAATGTATTTTGTAATTTATAATTGGCCTCACGCAGGCCGGACAGGGACGTACAAAGGGCCGGATGCGGCCCGCGGGCCGCAGAATGCCCAGGTCTGTTCTACATGTACAGACGATTGTGGAAATCACACATGAATACCTTAAGAGAAAACGATTGCATCTATTTCGGATACAACACTTTTCAGACGGTAAGAGAACTTTCGAATGTCCGGCCGGGTCAGCTGTGTTTCTACTTAGCGAAAAACTTTGTCCATTTGTCGAAGAAGAGACAACGAGAATGCGAGCTCCCGTGGATGTGATAAAAAAAAGGTAGCGTGTGCTTTGTATTACCTGGCGTCGAGGAAAACGGCGAATGCATTTGGACTGGCAAAGCAGACTGTATCAGTTATTGTCCGCCATGTATGTCGCGGACTCGACGTCTAGATCCAGAGAATCTAAAGTCACCAAAAAGGAATGGACAATGAAGGTGAAGGCAAAAGTGTGAGGAGTGTCCTGACCAGATATCTAGATCCCGAGATTGATTGATGAAAAATGTTCTTTATCACATTGTTTACGTGCCTAATAAAGATTTGGTTAATGTATGATGTCTCAGGTGTGATTCACTACAATAGGGCCCCACAGCACACTGGATTCCAGTCAATTGAAATACCACAACACTGGATATTGTTGAATTTAAAGTTAAATTTAAGAACTTGCACACAAAGCAAAACTGGAGATGACTATGACGTGTGCATTTTGCGCGCATGCGTACTAGGTCGCGTTGCGCCGGCGGACGGAGGGGGGTCTTAAACAGTGGCATTGTTGTTTGTGGACACGGATAAGGTGTGATTTACCCTGGATAACCTTATCCAGGGGCTTAGTGTAAAAGACGGGGCCTAAAGCTTTGCAACTGCTATGCTATGCATTATCAGCTTCTGAATGTACATGAATTCATGTTTCCCCGCAATGAACCACAGCTCCCCAGTGCTGGCAACAGGCACCCATGGCCTACACCATGACGCTACCACTGCCATACTTAACTGTCGACAACACACTATCTTGGTTCTAATTAATTAATGAATGTGTTGTATTATTTGCATCGAATAGTAAATCTATATTACTATACAATCTGTAAACTGAATACGCTAACAGTGATGTTGCTAGGTATGTGTCCGTGTCCCTGACACATTCAAATTTGAAAAAAGCACAGTCATCTCACCCTGTATGCGAGGAATACACCTTATTTTTCCCATGGAAAATGATACCTTGTGAACAACTCGTGTATAAAATCACAATAACTATTAGAGTGCCACCATTCAATGACGTTGTCGAAAAAAAATATTATAAAATGTGTTGCCAATGGACTCATTTGGCGATAAAAGTAGGTGACATCATTAGTTGTGTTTTTCTTTTTCTTTTTGTAAAAAATTTTGTTTGTTTTTATCAGCCCTTCTCTTGCCTTTGCATAGTTACATTATGAATACATATTTCTTAATGAAGTAGTCATCTTTATTGTTAAGTAGCACATGCCTAAAAATATCTCAAGCTGAATCTAAAGGCCGATGGTCAAATTAGAGTCACTGAATAGGTGTACCTTCATAATTCAATTAAATGACTAATCGTTACGATAGTTGATGACTAATTGACTATCAAAATAGTTGTTAGTTGCAGCCCTATTAATTAGCAAAATACACCTTGTCAGCAGACTAGACAAGCCCTGTTTCAACCCTCTGCACATCTGCTCAGCTTATGTACACACTCTCAAAATGCTAGTTTAGCCTTTACCAAAACAACAAGCCAGTCACCACTGGATCTCTTTTCAACAATTAAAGATACATTTTTATAGTAAATAAACCCACTAATAAATGAAACAATGTAGCTAAATGAGCACGAGGCAAAAAAAAATGAGGACGATGCACTGTTTATGTACACAAGTGTGTGTCATCCATCCCTGAGTGCAGATTGAGTCTGCTTACGACAGAACAGTGGCATTGTCGCCCCCTCCCCGGCAAGCTCTCCAGATCCATGACCCACCTCCTATGTTCATTGTTGTGGTGCATTTTTTTTTAAAAAAGGACAAATCATGAAACAATGGCTGTCACTTTTGACAAGTTCTCCTCCTTGAAGTTTAGCGCTATAATTTCTTTATAGCAGACAAGTAAACTTTTTTGACAAGATTCCAGACACAAAAAAGGTAAATAATAATAATAATAATAATGAATTGCATTTGTTACGGACTTTACATTTGTTAAAATCTCAAAGTGCTACAAAGTATTAAAAATAAAAATAGAAAGTAAGAATATATAATAAAAAATTAAAATAGAAATGAATCATGACACACACTAGATAAAACAGAAACATAGATAAAGTAGAAATAAGAGCCTGAAAGCACTGGATAAAAAAACAGATAAGCAAGCAGTGCATTTAAAAACAAGAAGGCAGAGAAATTAGATAAAAGCTGTGCTAAAAAGGTGGGTTTTTAGTCCCTTCTTAAAATGGTCGACCGACTGTGGTGCTCTAAGATGGTCGGGGAGAGCGTTCCAAAGTTCGGGAGCGGTCGAGCAGAAAGCCCGGCGGCCCATAGATTGTAACTTTGTCCTGATGGGTTTGAGGAGGTTAGTGTTTGAGGAGCGGAGGCTGCGGGTAGGGGGTTGAGGGGAAACTAGGTCCTTGAGGTAGGAGGGGGCGTTGCCGTAGATGCATTGGTGAGTGAGGAGGTTGATCTTAAATTGGGTCCGGGATGCAATAGGGAGCCAGTGGAGTGATTTGAGGATAGGTGTGATATGATCACGCTTGCGCACTCTCGTCAGGTACTTTTCTGACTCCTTTTTGCTAATGGAAAATTACTATTACGGTGCATGTAAAGGGAATTAATCATTTCTTTGTGACCGTTTGTGGTAATAAAATTGCCGCTAGTATGTCCGCAATGTGTAAAATTGTTTCCAAGTTTGTTTCTTTGGATTATAAAAAAATACAATTTGCAATACGAGTGTAAAGTGCTGGGGTATGTGTTTGTTGTATTTTGCACACACCATGTTTATTTGTCAAATGTATATAATGACATCACAGTAAAATGTGTGACATTAAGGAATAATGTGGGACAAGCGGTAGTAAATGGATGGATGGATGGTGTTCATTTTACATCACGTCACCTGACTTTAATTTAAAAATAACACACTATCGTTTTGTCAAATACAAATATTATTGAGCAATCTAATAGCTAAACAATATAATATTTAATATATATTCAAATATTGTTAAAAAATCAATTATGTTATCCACGATCATTATTTTTCACTCACACTGAACTATTACAGGAAGTGATTGCAGCTGATATAGGCTCCAGCACCCCCCGCGACCCCGAAAGGGACAAGCGATAGAAAATGGATGGATGGATGGATTTTGTTTGCAGATTTTTGCCATACAGTATACAAAAAAAGAGACACACAGTGCATCCAAACAGATGGTAAGTCACACTGCAAAGAGAATATATGACCAAAGAGATGTGTGAACTTGTGGATCTGGGAAGGCCAGTGTGAGTTTGCGAGCTTCCATGTTTAAAGGTGTCAGGAAGACATCTGTCTGTGTGTGTTGAGTACGTCTGTTCAAAGGCGCCTGGCAGTGAAGAAGTGCAGACACTGAAACAACTCATGCAGGTGATCAAAGTAGCGGAATAACCCAATGAAATAACACATTCATTCAGTTGTTAAAAGACATAATGGAAACTGAGGCATACATTGTGAAATTATATAACGCAAATAAGATATCTTAAAACCAATGCGCTACAAATACGCTAACTTCACATATAGCCAATCATCCTTGACAAAATGTCAGCTAAAGCTTGAAGAAGCTACAACAGTGATTGCTTCCTCCATGCATACATCTGCAGCAATCTGTCATCAAGTTGTGTGTGTTGTTTGGACTAAAAGCACATCAACACCCTGATAATCTCCAACTGGCATCCCTCACCATCAAGGCTGCACCTGCAAGAAGGCGGGATTGAGCCCGCCTTTGAAACTGGGAGTCTTGATGCATCAGCTATTTTTCTTGTTTGCTGCAACTTAATCTTTACCAGAAAGTCCTATGAGAACTTTAAAAGAAAAAAAAACAACCAACCACTAGAGATGTGTATCGTTTACATTTTAATTATATCATATACAGTATATATATATATACTATATATATGTATATATGCATATGTGTGTGTATATATATATATATATATACATACACACATATGCATATATACACATATACATATATATATATATATATATATATATATATATATATATACACACACACATATACATATATATATATATATATATATATATATATATATATATATATATATATATATATATATATATATATATATATATATATATATATATATACATATATTTACACACACATATATATACATATACATATATATTATACGCCGACCTCTGCCAGCTTTGAGCATGTAAACTACACTCCACTTAACACATGCATTTGTTTTGTGTGTTGTAATCTAATGATGCCTATTTGGCAGATTTTGGCTACTAATGTTAGCTATCACCAAATATATAGTCTATCATAACAACAACATGACTGCAAATTGTTAGCAACTTGTCTGGGACTGTTCTTGTGTGTGTGCACACACTTCAAGCGTGTGAATGTGCGCATATAAAGACTCTAACAGAGTTGCCAACTCTTCAGTAAGGAAAGTAGCTATTGGCTGTCCTAAAAGTGGCAGTCGCTAGATGACATCATCACCTCATATGCATAATTGATTGCATTGGGCGCTGTAGGAGAGATAAAAAGTTACTTTAAAAAAAATGCTAAATATGATTAGAACTTTTATTTCAATCAATGTGTTCTGCATTAAAGTAAAGAGTATCAAGACCTGAGGGTTGTGATATTCACTAACGAATTGGGACACTGCAGTGCATTTGCATTTTTGCTCTGTAAAACAAGGCGGGAAAAGTGGCAGCTTTGAACATGCGCCAATCTTTTGCCGTCTGGACTTTAAGTGGTGAGGGTCTCTGCTCTGCTCGCGAAGAAGCAACACCAGCACCGCCTGTGAGTGCTTTAGAACGGGGAAGGAGCTCACGACAGCACTCGCCACTGCTCGTTGAGGACAGTAACTGCAGCGTGCTTTCACCTCAGTCTCCAAGACACAATAAAAGCCTACAATAACACCAGAAAAAGTTGCTAGATCTGTCGCTGGTATCTGTTTATAAAAACAGGCGCTGAGAGGATTTAGAACATTGTCAGATTTAGCGACAAAGAGTGGCCAAGTTGGCAACACTGGACTCTAACCTCCTTCAGAAGTGACACTTGTTTGATGGTAACAGTTCCCTCTGATTGGCTCTGACCTAAAGAGAGTAGGCATTTAAAGTTGACCAATCAGAGAGAAGAGGTATATAGGGTGTGTATTCAATGTCTGCCACCAAGATCCAAAAGGGAAGAACGCCGCACACGTAGAGAAACAGAGAATCATAGCGGGAGCTCAACCAGAATCCGTCCGCAGAGAAGAATAGCTTAGATCGGTCGGTCGTGAGTTCAAATCCCGGCAGAGTCATACCAAAGACTATAAAAATGGGACCCATTACCTCCCTGCTTGACACTCAGCATCAAGGGTTGGAATTGGGGGTTAAATCTCCAAAATGATTCCCGGGCGCGGCCACCGCTGCTGCTCACTCCTCTCCTCACCTCCCAGGGGGTGATCAAGGGTGATGGCTCAAATGCATACACCTAGTGTGTGTGTGACAATCATTGGTACTTTACTTTAACGCGCTCTGATTATGGCACTGCTTTGACGCCGCACGGCACGTATTGTCTTGGTTGGAAGTAGCTCATTCATCCATCCATCCATAATAGAACAAAAGAAGACATTGCAATTAGTTGATGGCTAGATGGTTTTCTCTTTCATGACTCCAAAATCATATTTGTCTTTCTGCTCATCTGGGGTTTTTTTTCAATATCTAAAGAAAAAAGGGCATTTATATTAACACTCCTGCACGACCACCTGCCTTCCTTTCTCCCTCTACCACGACATTGATGCAAGCGATAAGGACTAGGTCTATTATTAGCACTGTAATAAAGGACTATGGTTACAGGGAACGTGACAATAGCGATGATAACAAAAGTGCTTACACCTCCGTTCTCCTTACAGCCCTTTGAGACACTTGTGATTTAGGGCTATATAAATAAACATTGATTGATTGATTGATTGATTTATCATCAGTCGGCATGAAGGCAGCATATCGCAGTCCGGCTAATGGCCTCCGAATATTACTCTGCCAGAGTGAGCAGCACCAACCATTACTCAATTTATACAGACATTTAGAGAAGCAAATTACATTTAAGAAAGTATTTATGATGAAGCGACCTTTGAGCCTGTTATTGACTCGCAGCTGCTCTGTGTTTGTCACTTCTGTAACGTTATGGGAAGGTCCAAAGTAAAACATGTGATGTGTACTTTCAGGCCCCGTTTACATGGGATAAGGTTATCCAGGGTAAATCACACCTAACCTTATCCGTGTCCACACACAACAATGCCACCGTTTAAGACCCCCGCACACCTCCGTCTAGGGTTGGGTATCGAGTATCGAGTATCGATTGGAACCGGAACTAACTTTCCGATTCTCCCGGAATCGTTCAAAAGTTTAAATTTCGATTCCTAGTTTCGATATCCAGTCCGCCGACCGGAAAAGAAGAATAAGTCCGACGACCGGAAGAAGAAGCCGCTGAACACCAACGAAGAAGCGCCCACCGCCGGAAGTGTTAGCATAGCCGAGCCTATGTAGCCGAGCGAGTCAGTCAAGCATGGATAGCGGGCGTCGGCGGTCGAAAGTGTGGCTTTACTTTACTAAAAAAAATGAAATATCTGCTAAATGTAACACGTGCGACAGGACTGCTTCGTGCTTAGGAGGGTGCACGTCGAACATGATGAAGCACCTCCGAGTTCATGGAGTACAAATAAATGCGTGTCCCGTCTTCGACGCGCTGCGCCGACCGTCCTCCTCTGCCTCTTCCTCTTCCTCCGACGCCCAGCCTGGCACCTCGGTGACTGCACTGCAGTCCGAATCCGGTAAGTAAAACAATATATATGCAATAAATAATGTGTTTTGCGCCAACGTTGAGGCAGCTAACAAATAAGCCCGCATATTTTTTCATAGACAATTTACAACCTGCTAGCCAGGCTCCGCGATGTGCTCTTTCCTGCAGCATCATACACTTATGTGTAAAGGTGTTTTCATGAGGTTTCCTGCAGCATCATACACTTATGTGTAAATGTGTTTTCATGAGGTTTTCAAAAATAAAGCTCTCTTGAGGAAAGTGTACCCCTGGGAAAATGTATTCATAATTTATAATATTTATATTCAAGTTCATAGATTTGATATTTATATTCTATTTGAAAACAGCCCTGTGAGGAATTTACAGTAAAGTTCATAAAAAGTTAATATAATTAAAATTGATGGAGAATGTCAGACTATTTCATTCAGAAAGACTGTAGGTTAGCTAGCTCATTTAAAATATCCTAAACTTTTTTTTGACCCTGCCTCTTAAAAGAATCGGAATCGAGAATCGCCAGGAATCGGAATCGAAACAAAGAATCGGAATCGGAATCGTTCGAATTCAAACGATACCCAACCCTACCTCCGTCCACCGGCGCAACGCGACCTAGTACGCACGCGCGGGAAATACACACGTCATAGTCACCTCCAGTGT
>NC_084747.1:33873215-33915715 GCF_033978785.1 Entelurus aequoreus | reverse complement strand
CATTTAACCAAGGGGTGTTTTGACGCCACACACGCGGCGCGATGGAGTGACGCCAGAAGGCGACCTGTCAGCAGATATTATTTTGCTTCAAAGCAACTTTATGGATTCTCACATTATTAAAATGTTTCCCTTTTTTTGAGTGGATTAATATTGGCCTGTGGATTACTGGATCACTAGGAAGACAATCGTGAGTAAAGCGCGTTCACTTCAAACTGAGACTCTCTTATTAGCATGTGTGACTTTTATGGACATTTGAGGAGGAAATATTGTTGTATTACAAACTTTTGGGTGGTGTTGCTTCCTTATTTGTTCATTTTTACCATCCTGGCCATGTCTTTTTTGTATGCAAAGCAGCGGCAGCTGAAGTGAATGTGTCATAATTATGACGTTCAGCTGGATTAAAAAAAAATTAAAATACCGATGCTATCTATCCAGAATCTTAACGGTCCTCCTGAACCCACCCAATTAAGAACTAGTACCAAAAAATACCAATACTCTGTGTACATCCCAAATAACAACCCACACTGCATTTCAGGTAACCATTCACAGTTAATGTAAAGGAGCATGTGTGATTAATCCATTTATATACTATTACTATTTTTTCCATTAATGCAATATTTTTTGTGATTAAACATGAGTACTATTAAATTGGACAAGTCGACTTTGATTACAACCTCTCAAATGTTACTAAAACTTCAATTTTATTTCTAAAATACTAATGCTTTGTAAAGCACAGTCTGTAGAGTTTTGAAAAGTTTTAGGATGGCAGCATTGGGACCCTGGGATAGATAGAGGGGGGGGGGGGGGGGGGGGGGTTACCCACATATGCGGTCCTCTCCAAGGTTTCTCATAGTCATTCACATTGACGTCCCACTGGGGTGAGTTTTCCTTGCCCGTATGTGGGCTCTGTACCGAGGATGTCGTTGTGGCTTGTACAGCCCTTTGAGACACTTGTGATTTAGGGCTATATAAATAAACATTGATTGATTGATTGATTAATCAAATGTACTTAATTAAAATCATGTTAAAAACAGATAAATTAGACATAATTTTGGAAAGGACTGTGTTCGATCTTAAAGACGTTGCAATGCCTCAGCAATCAGTTGGCTCAAAATAACATCATTATGTGTGACATTAAAAAAAATCATATATCCTCCTGAAGGCCAGCATCTTCTGCAATGTATATTTTGTGTTTTGCATAACAGGGCTACTGCACTGGATGCTGGTTATAAGGAGGAAATATACATTTTCAGGCAAACGTTTAGATACACTTACTCATGTTATTATATGAGACAGTGTGTTTGTGGCTCGTATTGTATATTTAAGTATTCTTTTAAAAAACACCATCGCAGAGATGGCAAGATAATGACCGAAAGCCACGTACAGTAAGTAATTATCAAAAGAGTGTGCAAAATAAGGCAAATTAAATTAAAAAAACTTGAGAATGTGACAGATACTGTATGTGCACAAATGACAGATAATTCATACAAATGTACAGTTTAGTTTTAAGTGTCACCACAATGACAACATGCTAGGTATCCCCAAATAATTCAGAGCCGTAAACAGAGGTTTAGGGAAGACAGTAAACTAACGCACATATACTAAATTCAGTGAGATATCACTGTCAAAAATCAAGTTATATCCTGAATTTCACAAGCAGCTCTTTAACAGTGCTGACAACAACACTGAACATATGAAGGATAGAACAAGACACACCTCAGTTGTGACCAGAAAGCACTTTTAGAGAGAAAAAGACAATAACTGAATGACAGGCGCAGTCAATGTTAGGTCTGATGAATGTCTGAGAATAGCCCAGATTTTTTTTATTACATTGTTTGTTCACACCTCCCACACATACCGGAGGGGATGGTACCAACACAACACGGACGGGGAGACAAATAGCATTAAGCACCAACAAACTGACAAATGTCTTGATTGAAATAACAAGAGTGGTGTGGCTCTATATTCTAAAATAAAGGTTATCCTTTTAATCCCTGATTTAGTTTGTACCATATCAAATGTGGATGGATGGAAATATACTAGTAGCAATGCATGATTGTACATGACCACGTCATCCAGACTTCACTTCATTGATCACCATTATCTTAGGGTTAAGGGCTAGCATCATAAGTTATCTTCTTGCTGGTTGCTAACTTATTAACATTCTTTGTTAGACTTTTTTTTCAAGCGAGCTCGTTTCTGTGTCATGGCTAAATCTCTCCAGGTAAATGGTGTGAGTGACAGAAAGAAAAGCTATGACTCGCTTGGAAAGAAGTAATTGGTTTGCATGTATTCATCCCCAGACCAAGGGTGCCCAAAATGTTTGCCTCCAAGGGCCAAAGTAAAAATGTGCCAATGGGCCAAAGGCAGCAATTTAAACCGTATGGAAGCACCATGAGTAAAATAGTTTAGCCCCATACCACCATATATAATGTAGTGGAGATCTTAATGTTCAATAGAACGCATCAGTTAGCTTTGTAGACATGCCATTATTGATTTGCATGAGCTTGAAAGAGGTCACTAAGAATGTTATTCTGAATGTATTCCATTTATAAAGCCACCCTTTAGCAGGCAAAACTTTGGGCACCCCTGCTCTAGACAATGAATATTAAATTACCCTTTTTTCTTTTAAAAGGGGTCATATAATATTTTTTTCTACATTTAAAACACCTCCTTGTGGTCTACTTATCATGTAATGGTGGCAATTTGGTGAAAAAGCTGCATAGATTTTGTTTAACAGACCTATTTTTAAGCAACTTTTTTTCTCCCTTATGAAACAGCTTGTTATGAGAGGTGGATTTGTTAGATGCAAATTAACCTCTTCTCACTACGCCACCTCACGCTGAGTGAGCATCCCCCCCGCCAGCCAGGAATATTTTGTAGTTTTTTAGCTTTGGGGCTTTTATTGTGCACTATGGACATCGGTGACCACCACAACCCATCTGTTTTGAGGGACTTTCACCATAACATACCGGCTGAACTACCGTTATCAGTAATAAAGGTATTCGAAAATAACATGATTTATTAATGCCTTTTGACATATAAGGGCCATTTAATGATGACTTGACATTAAATTGTTACACATGGCACCTTTAAAGGCACATTACTGCGAAACAAAAAAGTTAGCCAGTCACTTCTTATTTCCTCAGATGAGACTGGAAGTTTGAATGGTGTCCTGAGTTGGGTAATAAAACCAATAACAGCATTTTCGTTCTTCAACTTGTATCTTGGCCATTTTGTTGTCTAAACTACAGATGCATGTGAATAAGCGAAAAATGGTAGATGGCAGTTTTGGTAGATTTATACCTAAATAGATCATCTGTGTTGGCCGTGCAATGAGGTGGCGACTTGTCCAGGGTGTACCTCGCCTTCCGCCCGAATGCAGCTGAGATAGGCTCCAGCACCCCCCGCGACCCCAAAAGGGACAAGCGGTAGAAAATGGATGGATGGATGGATAAATCCACTGACAATGTTACGAATTGTTGGTGTCACCAAATGGAAACATTCCAAACAGACCGTTTGGAGGAAGTAAATAGGAAGGCAAGATTTGTATGGGTCAATAGAGTATTTGTGGCAAGACCTATACGTATAAACACAACTAAAACACCTTCCTTAACTTTGTGACAGGGTGAGAAGTTTATCGTGGGCCTGCTCGTGGGCCAATGACCAACTTATTTTTGTTTTATGATGCCGTGGTTAACTTCTCTTTATGCATGTGTGACTTGTTAAAATGTTATTCAAAACATTGCCAGCACAGTAAATAAAGGTTTTATGATGGCGGCAGTGGGAGCCTGCAACAAATTAAGTCTCTTTACATTACTTCCAATGAGAGCATTTGTTTTGATATTGAGCAACTTGGAAGTTGGACGCTTTACTTTCAAGCACAGAAAAAAAAAAATCTTTGCAGCAAGAACAGAGGAACAACTATAACTTCATGGTATTTTGGTTAAGTACGATAGCAACAGTACGGACAGAAAATAACTGCCAAAACTTCAGAGAAGTTCCTAATAAAATACTCCTTGTTGACCTTTTAATCTGTATTTCACAATGTGACTTAGAAGCCGTCTGAAAAAAGCAGTGTCAAGCATTAATCTTCTTAACATGAGTCGAGTGGCTTGAAAGAAAGCAAAAGCTTGCCAACATCTTGTAGGGCGAGCCTTAACTAACCACCATGTGCCAACTTCTCACATAAGTGGCACTTGAGCCCTGCTGTAGTATGCATTTTAATGTATTGGGTTGGAACATCGTTGGGGTAGGCTGGTTTAGAAGCAGTCGGTCATTGGCAACGAAGACATGAGTGTATGTGAAGACATGGCTGCAATACATGAAGAAGGGCTGCTGTAAGGCCCATGTTTTCCTCTTGGTGGCACAGCTAAAGTATCGCCAAGGCAGCTGGCCTCTACCCTTGTGGTATGTAGACACCGGCGCTCTCACGGACAGAGCAGGGAGAATTTAAGTGAGTGTATGTGTGAAGAGGATTAGTCTTTAGAGACATAGAAGGATTTTGTCGCATTTCTTTCACAAATGTTTGTCTTTTAAAAATGTCTTTGAGCCAGACCTCAATACAGAACCTGTTGATTGTCTTGTGACAAAATGATGACTTTTTCTTAATAGGGAGAGAAAACGTGATACCGCATTTTACAAGAAGGTCATCACATTATTTGGAGCCTGTTCACATTTTTTGTGTTCATAACAATACTTGAGATTTCTGTATCTTGCTTCCATTTTTGAGAGATGTTTTTTGGGGGGCTTTTATGGTAAAGGACCGATAAAATCATTGAAAACAATTCTTCTGACATGCAACTAGTCAGAAAAACATAGCTATTGCACTTAGATGTACTAATGAATTTTTCTAAAAATAAAACAAATATAATTAGTAACATGTATCACGTATGTATGTTCTTCTTTTCACTCACACACGTCAATGACCTAGATACAGTCGCGATCAAAAGTTTACATACACTTGTAAAGAACATAATGTCATGGCTGTCTTGAGTTTCCAATAATTTCTACAACTCTTATTTTTTTGTGATAGAGTGACTGAAGCACATACTTGTTGGTCACAAAAAAACATTCATGAAGTTTTTTTTTTAAAATGAATTTATTATGGGTCTACTGAAAATGTGACCAAATTTGCTGGGTCAAAAGTATACATACAGCAATGTTAATATTTAGTTACATGTCCCTTGACAAGTTTCACTGCAATAAGGCGCTTTTGGTAGCCATCCACAAGCTTCTGGCAAGCTTCTGGTTGAATTTCTGACCACTCCTCTTGACAAAATTGGTGCAGTTCAGCTAAATTGTTGGTTTTCTGACATGGACTTGTTTCTTCAGCCTTGTCCACACGTTTTTTTTGTTTTTGTTTCATCTGACATCACATGGACCAAGATAAGGCCTTCTGGAGGAAAGTTCGGTGGTCAGATGAAACAAAAATTGAGCTGTTTGCACAATACCCAGCAATATGTTTGGAGCAGAAAAGGTAAGGCCTTTAATCCCAGGAACACCAGCCTACCGTCAAGCATGGTGGTGGTAGTATTATGTTCTGGGCCTGTTTTGCTGCCAATGGAACTGGTGCTTTACAAAGAGTAAATGGAACAATGAAAAGGAGGATTACCTACAAATTCTTCAGGACAACCTAAAATAAGCCCGGGGTTGGGTCTCGGGCGCAGTTGGGTGTTCCAACAGGACAATGACCCAAACACACGTCAAAAGTGGTAAAGGAATGGCTAAATCAGGCTAGAATGAAGGTTTTAGAATGGCCTTCCTAAAGCCCTGACTTAAAGGCCTACTGAAATGGTTTTTTTTTATTTAAACGGGGATAGCAGATCCATTCTATGTGTCATACTTGATCATTTCGCGATATTGCCATATTTTTGCTGAAAGGATTTAGTAGAGAACATCGACGATAAAGTTGCAACTTTTGCTCGCTGATAAAAAAAAGCCTTGCCTGTACCAGAAGTAGCGTGACGTCACCGGAGGAAAGACTTCTCACAATTCCCCATTGTTTACAATGGAGCGAGAGAGATTCGGACCGAGAAAGCGACGATTACCCCATTAATTTGAGCGAGGATGAAGATTCGTGGATGAGGTACGTTAGAGTGAAGGACTAGAATGCAGTGCAAGACATATCTTTTTTCGCTCTGACCATAACTTAGGTACAAGCTGGCTCATTGGATTCCACACTCTCTCCTTTTTCTATTGTGGATCACGGATTTGTATTTTAACCACCTCGGATACTAGATCCTCTTGAAAATGAGAGTCGAGAACGCGAAATGGACATTCACAGTGACTTTTATCTCCACGACAATACATCGACAAAACACTTTAGCTCATGGAGCTAACGTGATAGCATCGTGCTTAACTGTATATAGAAACAAAATAAATAAATCCCTGACTGGAAGGATAGACAGAAGATCAACAATACTATTAAACCAGGGACATGTAAATACACGGTTAATGCTTTCCAGCCTGTCGCAGGTTAACAATGCTGTTGCTAACGACGCCATTGAAGCTAACTGAGCAACCGGCCCGGACCTCACAGAGCTATGCTAAAAACATAGCTATCCACCTACGCCAGCCCTCATCTGCTCATCAACACCCGTGCTCACCTGCGTTCCAGCGATCGACGGTGCGACGAAGGACTTCACCCAATCACAGATGCGGTCGGCGAGACGGAGGAAGTTAAGGTGAGTTCGGCGGCTAGCGCGTCTGCTATCCATCTCTGTCTTCCTGTTGTGTTGCTGTAGTCCGCCGCTAATACACCGATCCCACCTACAACTTTCTTCTTTGCAGTCTCCATTGTTCATTAAACAAATTGCAAAAGATTCACCAACACAGATGTCCAGAATACTGTGAATTTTGAAATGAAACAGAGCTTTTTTGTATTGTATTCAATGGGTACCAATACTTCCGTACCAACTGATTCCGTCACGCGCATACGTCATCATATCTAGACGTTTTCAACCGGAAGTGTGGCGGGAAATTTAAAATTGCAATTTATAAGTTAACCCGGCCGTACTGGCATGTGTTGCAATGTTAAGATTTCATCATTGATATATAAACTATCAGACTGCGTGGTCGGTAGTAGTGGGTTTCAGTAGGCCTTTAACCATGTGGACAATGCTGAAGAAACACGTCCATGTCAGAAAACCAACAATTTAGCTGAACTGCACCAATTATGTCAAGAAAAGTGGTCAAAAATTGAACCAGAAGCTTGTCAGAAGCTATGGCCACCAAAAGCGCCTTATTGCAGTGAAACTTACCAAGGGACATGTAACCAAATATGAACATTGCTGTATGTATACTTTTGACCCAGCAGATTTGGTCACATTTTCAGTAGATCCATAATAAATTCATAAAAGAACCAAACTTCATGAATGTTTTTCGTGACCAACAAGTATGTGCTCCAATCACTCTATCATAAAAAAATAAGAGTTGTAGAAATTATTGGAAACTCAAGACAGCCATGACATTATGTTCTTTACAAGTGCTATGTAAACTTTTGATCGCGACTGTAGATGCAACAGGTGCTACACAGACCCAATCGGGAAAAAAAGTTAGTAAACAACTGAATAGGAGTTATGGAAAAAAAAAACACTGTCGAGCAGCTAAGAAATATGATATTGTTACCTTTGCCGGGAGTTACTTAGTTAGTTGGTTAGTTAGTTAGAGATGTTTATCAAACCTTCAGGAAATGTCCAAACTGGGAAACAAGTAAACAATTTAGCAGATTGGGCCTGATCTAGGGTTGTCCCAATACCAATATGTTGATACTTTTTGAAACTTTTCAAATAAAGGGATCATGAAAACAATTTTTTTTTGGCTTAATTTTAACAAAAAAAATCTGACAATACATTAAACATATGGTTCTTATTGCACTTAAAGAACAATTTCAGAAGATTAAGAAAATGGATGGAGGGAATATAAAAAATATAAAGCATTAAAGACACTGGGCTTTTCTGTTGCACTCAAAGAACAATTTACAATTTTATATATTACATTTAGCCTGCCATAATCTAGGATTAGGTTAAAAGTAGTACAAAAAGCATTAATGCCATTTTAATAAATGCTTCATGATTATTGTTGCCACTCGTGATCTGTGCTTTCAGACCAGTAAAATCAATAATAAATATTACAATCAATACTCGGGCTAAAAGTATGCATATAAGACATTCAGCAGGTAAAACACACATTGTTGATGACACACACATGAAACTAAAATTGTAGGAATTTGTTACAAAATTTAGTCATTTCACTTGCATTAGTTTGCGCTACGAGGGTGGTTTGAACTGCGCTAAGATTCGGCATTAAGCCAAGAAGCTGTGCGCGCGTCTACAATATGTGCACAGAAGGGACGCTATAGTTAACTACATAACCTTTAAACGTATTGCGCAGGTCTCGATAATTGTTATTAAGATGTTTACCTAAGTTTGAAGCAAATATTTGCTTTAAATCATGCCTTTGTGGCATGATTTTAAAGCACTGGTTGCAGCGTGGCACTTCCTCCATCCACAGAGGCAAAGACAGAGGATGACTGACTCACTGTTTCCTTCTTTCCGCTATAGACAACTCAAAATGTTACGGGTAGATTTGTATTTAAGTTTCAGAAAATGTCAGAAAGGGATGAGGAACAAGTGATTACATTTTGCAGGGTGATACGGATCGCCGTTTGGATTCAGCACTCTTACAATTGAAAGGTAGGGCCTGGCGAAAGTCAGTGCTCTGCAGGTGCTTTTCTACCTTTTAATTGCAATCCACCGGTTATTTTACTGACATTGAAAATAAGAAAAATATGACAATATGATTAAAAATAAAGGTTTGTCTTATATGTGGGTCAATACAGTAATACTTTATAATATGGTTGGTATGTTTTTGTTTCTTGCATTGAGCAAAGAGAGCACATTACCAACTCAAATTCCTTGTGTGTTAAACATACTTGGTCAATAAAACTGATTCTGATTCAGATGTTTATAACAATATAGGATACTATACTATTAAATCACATTACTTTATTGTGTTGTCATTGTGGTGCCACTGTATCTTGCTTGTGTTCGGCAATGCAGCAGTAAACTTAAACAAGTCAAGTCAGCATATGCAACAAGTTAAGTCCGATTTCTAATGTGGAAATACTATTTTCCAAAGATGTCTGTTGGGTAAGCGTACATATATTAACCAGCTGAGAAGAGTCAAAAACCTTCTATAAATGTATTTGATTTTTTCAGGCTTTTTGCTGACATTTTAACACTGATCTGTGTAGTGTTGACAGTTGAGCTACGATAAACTGCATTAGAATTTACTTGCAAGCAGATCAATCCTTCAGTCTGGGCACAATAATTGCACCAGAGTTTGCTTTAAAGGAGGGTTTGCACTTTTTTGGAAATATGCTAATAATTCACAATCCCTATGAGAGACAAGAACATATATGTATTTTAAATGCATTCTAACTCGTAAATAAAAATAAATAAATAAATAAATGATAAATGGGTTATACTTGTATAGCGCTTTTCTACCTTCAAGGTACTAAAAGCGCTTTGACAGTATTTCCACATTCACACACACATTCACACACTGATGGCGGAAGCAGCCATGCAAGGCGCTAACCAGCACCCATCAGGAGCAAGGGTGAAGTGTCTTGCCCAAGGACACAACGGACGTGTGGGGATTGAACCCCAGTAACCAGCAACCCTCCGATTGCTGGCACAGCCACTCTACCAACTTCGCCACGCCGTCTGCTTACAATGTAGCCAATGGGAGCCATGACATCATTGCGTCTATTGCGTTTATTCCGACCATAAAACCCCATAAATAGCCATCCAAAAACCACAAACAATACTCCATTTACATTCCGTGACCTAGATATTAATCAAGTATTAGCAATATTGTTATTATAAGCGCTAACATTGAGGAACTCATTTTAGCGGCACATTGATCAGAGAGAGGACTTCCTTATGCTTGTTAACTGTATTGACATCATCAGCTGGTGAGTCGCCTTTCTCGCCTCGGAGCTTGTGAAAGGTAATTCTAGATTATAAATCATGTCTCTCACCTGGATAGTAAAATGATGTGGACATAAACTGAGAAGTTGGTAAACTTTGACAGCCAATTTAGACCTGAGATAGCGAGAAAGACATGCAATAGAACTGGTTTGCACCCATTCTTTTTCTTCATATAAACGGGGATATACCAACATCCTAACGGTCAGCATCCCAGTGAGAGCAGACATTGTTTGTACAGTAAGTGATGTTTTATTATGTTTGTTGTCTCTCATGATGTCTTCATGAGTAGGCCTAGTAGTCAGTGTTGTAAATCAGGGTTTCTTAACTTTTTGATCTCGTGGCCAGATTTTTCTACTACACAGCGGCCTGGATCCCAACTCAAGTATTAACATTAAAAGTGTCATCTTACTCTTGATCTCAGTCATATTCAATAATTATATCTAACTTACTTACAGTTTAACAACTTTGTCAAATGATATGGAACCATGTGCTTACCAAATGTACTACATAAGGAGGAACTCATAAATAACTGACAAAAAATACATTTGCATACAATTATGTAATACTGAAATAAATCAACTTAATTATTAATGAATGTTTCTGAACTAAACCATCAATAAAATTAAAGTGCAAATGAAAACACAATTTCAACACTTTAGTCATATTTTTTGCACTTCAGGAACTTGTCTTTGACTTTAGCTCCAGACTTCTTCTGTTTGTTAGATATTGTCATTCATGCCACAAGTGGTGGAAAAGTGTTTTACAACTGCGACCCATACGGACCTCGATGGGGTGCTCGTGGCCCAAATATGTGCCCTATAGTTAAGAAACACTGTTGTAGATAAAGGAAAAAGTAACCGTTGTGATGCGTCTATGAAATTAATGCGCCACCATATGCTTGAAATGAGCTAAGTATGTAAATGTTACATGTTATTATGAATGTGCCTGTTACTATATTACATATATACTTACAGCGTGTATATAAAACATTGATGGCAGTGTTTGGATGTTTTTAGAGTGCTTTGTAGGCAGAATAGAGCAACTCCGATTGACTCCATTGTAAGCAGACTTTTGCATGCATGAATTTATAGTTTGAATGCATTAAAAAAAAAAATGTGTGCTTGTTTTACATATGGATTGTGAATGATAGGCAAAATTCCAAAAAAGTGCAGCTGAATTTTAACCAAACCAACACAGGGTACCAGGGAAAAATGGTTTCTCTTAACGTTTTTCCCTCAACTACTATTTTTTTTTTGCAAAGGAAGCAATATCAACATGTACAGTAAATACCGGATTACAGTCAAAAAGGCTTGAAGAGCAAACTGGAGACCATTTGTTGATTCTTGTCTCTCAATTGCATGTCTAATGACCACAATTCCAAGAGGAGTGGCCCCCATTTTCGGTTTATTTAGTACCCACATTATGCAAGTTTACAATGACAAAGTGAAGTCAACTGAAATGGAAACATAACTTCTGCTTAAGATGTGTGCATTATTATTACAAATATGAGACATTTGGAGGTAGGAAATGCAGCCCTTATTCCCGACAGCGTATTCCTATCAGTCTTTCAGTAGAATGAAAGGATTTGATTCGTGATTTGGCTCCATGCTTCTGCAATCAGTGTGCCTTGTTTCAGTTGAAATAGATTTCTCACCCCGTTATAGTTCAGCCAAGAGGCAGAGCTGCCTCTCTAAAAGAAAAGAGAGTGTGGGGAAAAACTTTTGAAAAAATGAGTTGCACTCTCTTATCACCGTATTGAAATGACATACTGTTTTCAATGGAATAATTATTACATGTGGGTGTGGAACAAAACGACTGACTATCAAGCTAGATAAAAAAAATCACTTAAAAGGAGAATTAAGACAGACGTGAAGAGATTTACTTGAAGTCAAAGTAGGAGGTCGACAGTGTTCTTGCGTGGGTGTCAAGTTTTGTGCTGTGGGTGTGCAAAACAACACCCAAACATCCCAAAATCCCCAGGGCACCTTTTGAGGGGCCAAAAAATCTGCACAATGAATCGGCTGAAGAAGAAAAAAAGGAGGCTACAGGGGCCTGAATGGAGAGGAAGGGGAGAGATATAGAGGGAATATAGAGAAAATCAATGGGTGCCTCACTCTCCCATGCAAATAAAAGCCATGACATCATGGCATGGCTAAGAGCAAGCACTTGGGCGACGAGGAGCGCGGCAAGAGGATAAGAGCCTAACAATGAGCGCTCAATGAATGGGATCCCAAATCCCACAGGAGGTAAAAACAAATCACCAGTGGGGAACCAGGAGGGAGAGATGGAAAAAGAGACAAGAGAGGGGAGAACGTCTTAAAAAAACAGCAACAAAGCATCTTGGGACATGTAGAGCAAGGCAAGTAGTCGCTGAAACAAAGCAGCCTTTGTCCCTCGCAGCTGGTGGGCGGCTCGGCGTGAAGGATTTCAACGCGGTAACGTTTACATCATAGCTCTGCCATATATATTGATCGGGCCGTGTAATCCCACAAATAAGAAGATCTCCTCTGGAAGTTCATTAAGACATGACAAAGAATGTGTGGGAGGCAGGAGGATGGCTTTATGTGGAGCTTTTTGAGCTGTGTTCAAAGTTCAGCTTGCCGCTTATTTGATGACAAGACTGTGAGGAAGCCCAGGGATGCTCAGGGAGCCTCACCCCTACACAGAAGTCAAAATCTCAAACAGTGTGCATGTGTGCAAAGGCGTTTTTAAGTGATTTCAAACAAAAATCATCCATTCCTCTGTGATTGCAGTAAGCGAGAACAGAAAACATAAATTATAATCACATGGAGAAAAAAAGTATTTCATCAGTCTGATGCTTTGGTAGCAAAAACAACACAAGCAGGTTTCCACAAAGTCAAAATTTGCAGGCTCATAATTCAGGCGCTAACAAAGGAAAACGTGACACAAATATGTCTTTGAAACAAAAAATACAAAAGATAGGATTAAAGGGAATAGTCAATTGTGAATAAGTCAGAAATATTATAATATAAATAAAATATAGTAAAATTTTTGGGCTGAATGAAATGAGTTCATGCAAAATATGCAAGAGTCAAATGAGACCACTTCAGTACCATCTGCGAGAAACAATATCCATTCAGCGTTGAATGCACTGTATGAATGGGCACAGTTAACTGCAGGGCTGCAATGGCACTTGCAAACCCTCATCTCAAAAAAAAAAAATATATATATATATATAAAAACATCACCCAGCTGGAGCTATGATTCAAATGCAACCATTTAACCATTTAATGTTTTCATAATATAATTTTAGCACCCAGTCAAGTTTGAACAGTACATGGACCTTCCTTTCAGAATATTTGGGCAAATGTCTTGATTCCTAGTATCAATGGGGACTGGCGCTGATCCCTGACCTCACGATTTAGAATCAATAATAGCTTATTTCAGGAGTGTCCCAACATTTTCCACTGAAAAGTCAGCTATGATAAAAAAATATATTTAATAAAATATGTTAAACTGCCTGTAGCTTAGCTTTGTTTTGAAATATTGTGCCAAAATAAATTGTTGCAAATGGACAGACTTTTGGACACCCCTTGCTTAATCAGTTTGAACTGAATACACACATAGAAATATAACTTGCATTACATACAGTATGTCCCTATGCTCATGGGTGTCAAGTGAAGAGAGTATCAGGCATGCATTGGAAAAGTATTTTATGTGTCCACTGTCCTGTTATGTTTGGGATAACATAAAATTATATATATATTGGCATTTATTTTGTTTAAAAAAATTGGGAATATAAGTTATTTAAATGTATTAATCAATAGCTAAAATATCGGTAACACTTTAGTATGGGGAACACATATTCACCATTAATTAGTTGCTTATTAACATGCAAATTAGTAACATATTGGCTCTTAATTAGTCATAATTAAGTACTTATTAATGCCTTATTCTGCATGGCCTTATTATACAACCAGTAAGCCATTAACTAAGAGTGTTCCCTCAATAACCTCAGAATTATTGCTTATTAGTAAGCCTAACCCTAACCCTAACCCTTATATGTTCCCCTAGTGTCCAAATAACTCTAAATTAAGTCTTTGTTACTTTAATAAGCAACTAATTAATGGTGAATATGTTCCCCATACTAAAGTGTTACCAAAATATCATATTTATTTATTTATTCAGAGGTTAATAGTTTATAATAGTGTGGAACAATAAATAAATGAATAATAATAGTGTATATTATTAAGAACATATTGTATTCATATAGCACTGTTTTAAGTACTCAAATATGCTGAAATTATTATTTTGATATAATTTATTCTGATGTCAATGTTTTTATTTATCATACCATATGGTACTTTCACTTCAGTTTCTACCTGAAGTGAAAGGTATCTTATTTGTATAGTAGGTTTTGCTACCGGAATGCCATGCGGTGCAAACTGTTACAATTTCTTTCGAGATCATCAGCTTCAGAGATGCCATGTCTGTTCTGGAGAGTGTGTGTTGGTCAAAGTATCTGTCACAGCCATGGTAATTAGTTACAGCCCATATACCCCGTACATTTTTTTCCTGTCATTTAAACATGTAAGTTATAAAAAACAATGTCATAAATATTAATATAAAATAAATATACCCCTAAAAGTTCAATAACAAGGTTGCTTAAATCAAGTAAAGAATGTGTAAGACTACTATGCCACCTATCAAAAATGCAAAAAGGGTTTGTTCCACCTGGATAGTGGCAAACCTAAATTCGAACACTTCACTCAACACAGATGTCATGAAGGTCAACAAAGCTCTCCTTTAGGCATTCACACACAGCACCGGCATTTTGAAGCAATGATGAGGTGATAGACGAAAGATCAAACTGTTATAAATCTATCTCCGGCAGCATGGGAGAAACGTATGTACAAGTTTCACTTTTGTATCTGATTGCATATAACTGTGATGAGTTCAAGGACCCACAATTGAAGTGACAAACAGAGGTGTCACTAGTTTTCAAAGACATGGAGAGACTTAACCCCCAAGAGATGCACTAATAATAATACTGCTAATAAAAACTAATAATATTGCTTCATATTATCCACTGATTTATAATCATATCTGGGTGAATAATCACAGGTTATATTATTATTTAAATTTATATTATCACTTTATATTGAATCTGTTTTTGCACAAAAAAAAAAAAAAAGGAACTTTTTATTTTAAACAAAACCAATCTGGGGAAGGGAAGGTTGTCTAGATATTAGGGATGTGGGAAAAAATCGATTCGAATTCGAATCGCGATTCTCACGTTGTGCGATTCAGAATCGATTCTCATTTTTAATTAATCAATCCAACAAAACAATACACAATCCAATTCCAAAACCAAACCCGACCCGGCAACACTCAGAACTGCAATAAACAGAGCAATTGAGAGGAGACACAAACATGACACAGAACAAACCAAAAGTAGTGAAACAAAAATTAATATTATCAACAACAGTGTCAATATTAGTTACAATTTCAACATAGCAGTGATTAAAAATCCCTCATTGACATTATCATTAAACATTTATAAAAATTTAAAAAAAAGAACAATAGTGTCACAGTGGCTTACACTTGCATCGCATCTCATAAGCTTAACAACACACTGTGTCCAATATTTTCACAAAGATAAAATAAGTCATATTTTTGGTTTATTTAATAGTTAAAACAAATTTACATTATTGCTATCAGTTGATAAAACATTGTCCTTTACAATTATAAAAGCTTTTTACAAAAATCTACTACTCTGCTTGCATGTCAGCAGACTGGGGTAGACCCTGCTGAAATCCTATGTATTGAATGAATAGAGAATCGTTTTGAACCGGGAAAAAATCGTTTTTGAATCGGGAATCGTGTTGAATTTAAAAAAAAAATCGTTTTTGAATCGAGAATCGTGTTGAATTTTTAAAAAAAAATGATTTTTGAATCGAATCTTGACCCCAAGAATCGATATTAAATCGAATCGTGGGATACCCAAAGATTCACAGCCCTACTAGATATGTTCCAGATATGTTAATCTGATCTTTGAAAAAAACAACCAAATTAAGGTTTTTACATGTGTTTCAACCAAATGCAATATTTTGGTGTGTATGTGGTGGCATCGTTGGGCGACCCTTCAGGAGTATTGTGTGTGGGGGCCAAGAAAGTGGTGCCTAATTATTGATTCCCTTAGGGCAGTGGTTCTCAACCTTTTTTCAGTGATGTACCCCCTGTGAAATGTGTTTTAATTCAAGTACCCCCTAATCAGAGCAAAGCATTTTTGGTTGAAAAAAAGAGATAAAGAAGTAAAATACAGCACTATGTCATAAGCTTCTGATGTATTAAATTGTATAACAGTGCAAAATATTGCTCATTTGTAGTGGTCTTTCTTGAACTATTTGGAAAAAAGATAAGTTTTTATTTATATTTATAAAGGATTTTTGAATCGTTGCTATTTTTAGAATATTTAAAAAAAATCTCACGTACCCCTTGGCATAACTTCAAGTACCCCCAGGGGTATGCGTACCCCCATTTGAGAACCACTGCCTTAGGGGGTAAAAAGTAAGTATTTGAGGTGTTCAAGAGGCTGTCGCATGGCATGGTTAATTGTGTTACGGTATCTATGAGAGCAGGGACCCCGATTTAAGGAAATGCTGGTGTTTGATCTTTAGTTTAAAAAATATTCTCACTTAACCACATTAGCCCAGTAGCTTTGACCTGTGTCTTTGCATGGCATGCCAATGATAAGTATTGAAATCCTTGTGGCTGCATTATAAATGTTACCCTACCCTGGGTCCATAAAGTAGTGACTCACACTGATGAAAGGGATGACAACAGAGAATGAAGAGACAAAAAAGGGAAGGCAATTAGGCTAGTACCTATTGAAATGTACGCTACTGTACAATTTGTAAGTTGGAACACGACACTCTTGTCTAACTAATTCTTTTTGATGCTTAAAAGTTTAATTCTGTGTTGTCAACTGTTTCTTTTTCTGCAGGAATACTACTGAATGTCACAAAAAGCACAGTTGCTCATCTTAATACACTTTCTTATTATGTTGGACACACTTCACATAACAAAGACATTTTTTTTTTGCTTAACACTTTGCCAAAAAACAATAATTGATGCTGGTTCAACAAAAACAA
Organism: Entelurus aequoreus; assembly: GCF_033978785.1. NCBI lineage: Eukaryota > Metazoa > Chordata > Actinopteri > Syngnathiformes > Syngnathidae > Entelurus > Entelurus aequoreus. The sequence continues at coordinate 33,898,605 of NC_084747.1, read as the reverse complement.
ACAATTCATTTTGGGTACCACACTGTAGCACAAAGCAAACACCTACACTAAGAAAAACATTTTGTTCATCGTTTCATTTTTTTTCCTCTCGCTTAATCCTCGCACTGCATTGTTGTGTGTTTTTCCTGAGCCAGAAAATGAAGGCAGCACACACTGAAGTGCAATGAAGGAGAAAACTACACAGGTGTGTAAGTGCTACACACTCTAACAAGCCAGTCTGTGGGCACAAAGCCACCTGTTCTTCTAACACAAATACGTCATCCTACAAAGACCTAAACCACTGCAGGCAGCGCATCTAGATTGCGTATTTCTGTTTCAAGGCACATAAAAAGGACAGATGTCTGATGGATTTGTTTTGACAAATGGAAAAAGTCCCTCACAGCCATTGTTCATATTGAAATTCACTACTGCCTTTACTTACTCCATCACATGTCCCACAGGGAAAGGCAGAAGAGGCACACACAAAACCGCCACCATATTTCACTTCGATTTCCATTTCTCCTCTTTTCTTTGCATGTATCATGTGGTCTTCCTCAGTTTAAGACAGTTTTAGCAATAGCTGCTATTCCTTAAAAGGGGCATGCTATGATTTTTTTCTACATTTAAAACTCTTCCTTGTGGTCTCGATCACATGCAATGGTGGTTCTTTGAGCAAAATCTCGATGTTTTACAGACCGTCTTCAAGCTGCTTTCTGTTCTCAGTTTCTGTTCCGTTTCTTTTCAGGATGCGCAATTTCGTGGGCGGTGTTATTCACGTGCCTCCACTTTGACTGCTTTTTTTCCCCGTCACCAATGTTGTAGTTCTTATTGCTTCCTTACCAAGTCTACCGACAGATATAAGTTTGAACCCACAACAAGAGGATAGAGAAAAAGAAGAAGCTTATTGACTACAAGGTCGGACTACAATGGCGGACTCGCGCAAAGATCTTTGGGTAAATTTATGTTATATATGAAGATATCTGCTGACGTCAAAGGTCTGACAACGTCACTGGACAGCGCAAATTCCAAACGGCTCGTTTGGAGGAAGTATGAAGGAAAGCAAGATTATTTTATAAATATCTCCGAAATGCCTCCATGGTTTGATTTCAAATGTTCGGGACTTGTGGGCATAATAATAATAAATACACAAAAGCAGCTACCATCAGGTAAGAAAGGTTGGTTTTGCATAATAATTTGCGATGTTGGCAATTCAGGCAGATTGAACCATTCCCAGGAAATTATGCACAGCCTCACAACTTAGTTCAACGCCTGCAACTTCCCCGCACATTTTTAGCAAATTAGCATAATTTTCACAAATGGACTTTGTCTCTGAACGGCGTTAAAACGCGCACATCAACTGTTTGATCAAAACGTATGTTTGTTTCTTGTGTAGACAAAGCAGTAAAAACAACTTGCAACAAAAGATCAAATCGTTATTGCTCAAACGGCCGTCCTCTCGCATAGCTCAGACTATACATTCGCAGTGTTGACGCTAGGAATTTTCAAAATAAACGTCATAGACGTTACTTAATTCAGAAAAAAAGATAATACAAAAGAAAACACATTTTTATGCATATGTAAATGTATTCAGTTATAAACATTCATTCACTTTCTTCTTTCCTTCATGGATCTAAACTTTATCGCTGCCGGTAATTTTTTCTATATTTTTATTTAATAAGTTGTAGGTGTATTTATTTCAGTATAAAAGTGTAAAACATTTTTTGCTTCAGTCATAAAATTATGATAATCGTGTGCCAGGGCATACATGCATATGGCAAATTTAATTGATTATTCTCACCTGTATGTAGATCATCAGTCCTTTAAAAACCACCACATCTACACTTTCATGGCAAATAATGCCAACAAACTTAGAATTTGGCAAGTTAGTTTCAATGTCATTTAATACAGTGGCCACTAGCATTTCATCTCTGACTTTGTGATGGCCATAAGCTGCCGGTATGCTTGCACCATTGGACTTCTGCAGCTCAATCAGGCTTGGTAACTTGGACAAGGGGAGGTTCTCTTTGGCCAAGTAATACACAGTCCGCAGCTGGCTAATAACACTGTCTTTACTTGCCTCCTCTGCTCCTTTCACAGCGCCAAAAAAGCTGCTCGACTGCTTCCCAGCCGATTCGGCCAACTAGTGAACTGATTCTTGTGAGGGTAGCATATGTGTGTGTGTGTGCTCTTTTAAGAATAGCGGTATGTGGGGTGAGTGACGTGTGTAAGTGAGTGGGCAAGTTACGAGGGGGAGCGCTAGCATGTTCAGGAGTTTTGATAGCATGGTGGATGTCTGGTTGGCTTTGTGGAAAACATAAATAAAGATTTGTAACAAATCAACGGCCTCGTCATTCCGACCAAAGAGTGGAACTGTAGTGGAGGGTGTTACCCCGACAATACACCGGCCCTGGAGGGAACGTCTCCCCCGCGCTCCTCGACCACGGTCTGAGAGCCGACAAGCAGGAAAGGTGTAACATGATGCTTCTTGGTGCCTGGCGAGGCTGGATCTTTGAAAATCAGTGCACCCGGTCGTAAAGGTGTTCTTTTTCTTAGCCCGTATACATGGCGTGCAAAACATCTTTCCATCTTCATAAGTGAGCCATTTGCTGAAAAGTGGCTCCTGAAGCCACTTTTCATTGAAGTTTTGCTTCTTGGGTTTATTGCTCGCCATGACGAAAACAATAACACACGGGAGTCGTAAAACCGCAAATGCAGTATTTGTGATTGATAAAACCTTCGGCGAATCAAAATTTCAGAAATTGTACCGGAAAGTTCATTTCTTTTAAGTCGACCAATAAAAACGCAATAAACGGGGACGGAAATTAGACTCGGCAAATATAAACTGAACAAAACACCGGCGGAAAGCGATAACCGATAAAAAAACAAACAAGCCACGACTTGACAGACAAGCACTCCAGACCTACTGGATTACTTCTCCCAGCAGCAAGACAACACTGTAAGCAGCCCAGAGATAAGACAAATCATAAACTTGACAGACCACTTGAAGACCCTGCGAAGCTACTCATAAAATACATTTATTGTATTTATTTAATCTCTTAAAAATTTTAACTTTTGTTTTTATTCATGGAACCAAGTTCAACAGTTAAAAGCTCATGCGTAGGTCATGCATGCACACTTATAAAATACTTTAAAGTGTACCTGCTTTGTTTTGTGATGCAGAAAAATAAATAAAAACGTGTACTTGTCCATATACAGTACTGCAGGGGCGTCACTAGCTCTTAAGGACAGGGGGGGCTTAGCCCCCAGAGATGCAGGATGCGAGCGAACGTAGCGCACGAGCACAAAACTTCACAAACGGCTAACAAAGACTTAGAAATTATTCATTGTTATTATTATTATTTCAGTCGGTTTAGTTTCAATCTGTGTTCAGTACAACAGCAAACATGGGTTTGCACAGTGACATTTTGTTTACAGCATCAACAAGAAACAATTACTTGCATGATCCTTCAAGATACACTGGAACACAATGAAAGTCATGGCATTAGCCTCTATGTTATTAAAGGCCTACTGAAATGAAATTTTCTTATTTAAACGGGGATAGCAGATCCATTCTATGTGTCATACTTGATCATTTCGCGATATTGCCATATTTTTGCTGAAAGGATTTAGTAGAGAACATCGACGATAAAGTTCGCAACTTTTGGTCGCTGATAAAACAAAGCCTTGCCTGTACCGGAAGTAGCGTGACGTCACAGGTTGAAGGGCTCCTCACATTTGCACATTGTTTACACCAGCAGCGAGAGCGATTCGGACCGAGAAAGCAACGATTACCCCATTAATTTGAGCCAGGTTGAAAGATTTGTGGATGAGGAAAGTGAGAGTAAAGGATTAGAGTGCAGTGCAGGACGTATCTTTTTTCGCTCTGACCGTAACTTAGGTACAAGGGATCATTGGATTCCACACTCTCTCCTTTTTCTATTGTGGATCACGAAATTGTATTTTAAACCACCTCTGATACTATATCCTCTTGAAAATGAGAGTCGAGAACGCGAAATGGACATTCACAGTGACTTTTATCTCCACGACAATACATCGGCGAAGCACTTTAGCTACGGAGCTAATATGATAGCATCGTGCTTAACTGCATATAGAAACAGAAGAAAAAAGCCCCTGACTGGAAGGATAGACAGAAGATCAACAATACTACCAAACCCTGGACCTGTAACCACACGGTCAATGCTGTGCCGCCTGGCGAAGCCTAGCAATGCTGTTGCTAACGACGCCATTGAAGCTAACTTAGCTACAGGACCTCGACAGAGCTATGCAAAAAACATTAGCTCTCCACCTACGCCAACCCTCATCTGCTCATCAACACCCGTGCTCACCTGCGTTCCAGCGATCAACGGTGCGACGAAGGACTTCACCACGATGACCGGTGCGGTCGGCGGCCCGGAGATGGAGGAAGTCAACCGAGACAGGTGAGGTCAGCGGCGCGGCGGCGGACGGCGTTGTAGCTTTCGACGAAACCCCGGCCGCCATCAGAGTCGGCAAGAAACATATATTTCCCCAAAGTTACGTACGTGACATGCACGCACGTACGGGCAAGCGATCATATGTTTTGAAGCCAAAGCTGTACTCACGGTTGCGCGTCTGCTATCCAACTCAAAGTCCTCCTGGTTGTGTTGCTGTAGCCAGCCGCTAATACACCGATCCCACCTACAGCTTTCTTCTTTGCAGTCTCCATTGTTAATTGAACAAATTGCAAAAGATTCACCAACACAGATGTCCAGAATACTGTGGAATTATGTGGTGAAAGCAGACGACTTAAGCTGGCCACCGTGTTATTCCAAAATGTCTGCTTCAACCCGTGACGTCACGCGCAAACGTCATCATACCGAAACATTTTCAGCCGGAAGTTTCCCGGGAAATTTAAAATTGCACTTTATAAGTTAACCCGGCCGTATTGGCATGTGTTGCAATGTTAAGATTTCATCATTGATATATAAACTATCAGACTGCGTGGTCGGTAGTAGTGGGTTTCAGTAGGCCTTTAATTCACAACATAGAGGCTAATGCCACAACTTTCGCTCACAATACAATAATTGTTTGTTCCCAAATATTTTGAAGTTGCACATATGACATTTTGGGCACATATGTGACTAAAATGGTTGTAAATTCAAGCCCTGGAAATATTACTTAATTACTTGAATTAAAGTAATATCTGGATCGGGATAATTTGGCTTGTATATAATATATTGACATATATATATTATGGCAAGCCGTTTAGGAAATTAAATATATATGGAAGTCTGAATAGAAATGAGAAACATTTATATATACTGTAAAAAAGAAAGACTTAGTCTGCTGATCTGAAAAAGAGCCAAAGCTGTCAAAGAGCTGAGGGACCATCTTCAAAGTGCAATGCTGAAACAAATAATGCAAACAATAAAATGTAACTTCCAGGGCTTGAGATTAATGTAGTCCTGTCGTCCTGGGGACGGTAAAAAAAAAATGCACGGGACGAAATTAAATGCTCCCCGGGACGATGGCTTTTAACCATTTTTTTTCTTTTTCTTTTTATGTATTTATTCATTTTACATTTTATATAAAATGTCTTGGTTTTTCCACCCTCTGAAAATCCTATGAAATGTTTAACAAGCCATCCTATAATAATACAACAGCTATTAATGAAACAATACAATAAAACAAATATATTTAATGATGTTGTTTTCATTATTTTAACAATAGGCTAATGTATATTACTTTATATAGATTGTATAAGAAACACAAAACTTAAAAACTAAATTATTTACAATTGCAGACACAAGGTTCTTGTTCTGCAGTGCTGTGTGCTAATGTGCTTCGTACACCTGCCAGACCGCAAGCAAGGTCGCAGAGAAAATGCGGACTGGATTTTGAGTGATGTGGGCATTTTCTATATGAACAAGTGGAATGGATTGGATACCGACGCACTAAAGGGGCTCTCTACCTTACACTATGAAGTGAGGTGAAACTGAGTGAATAATGACAGGTTATATGATTATTTATTTAAACTCATATTCGGGCCACTTTATAATGAATATGTCGGCATGTATTTGTAAAAAAAAAAAAAAAGGGGGTTTTTTTTGTTTGTTTTTTAACACCAAATTATTTAGGGGGGCTTAAGAACATTTTAGGGGGGCTTGAGCCCCCCTAAAATAGGCCTAACAACGCCAATGCAGTACCGTATATGCCTTGTCATAGCACAGTAGTCTTCTTAAAAGCAGAGGCACTGTCAAGAATTCTGGGCCCCATGACAACCCCTTTGCCCCCACAACACCTGCCAGTCAGGGGCTTTTGGAATTGTCCCCAATCTACCACCATAAATGGCACACCTACTTAAAATTATTGTTAACGTCTCCTCTTGTATCGTCTCTTCTTGTGTGATGAATGTACTGTCACAGCCCCATTAGGTATAATTAATTAAAACAGTACAGTCATTTGACAAACAACTCTGAGTACGTGCTTTTACTGCCATCTAATGTCTTTGGTACTGTACAATAAGTAAAACATCAATACAAAATTGGTTTTCAAATTTTTGCTGAAATCCTGTGCTTTTTTTGAGGTTAAGGAACATTTTAAACTCTGATAACACATGTATATAATCTCTTGTTTATTCAATGTCATTGAAAAAAATAAGCCTCAAAACATTGTAACTTTTGCAACAACTTTCTGAAAAAGCTGTGGCAAATTCAGGCATTTTGGGCAACGACAATCACAAATAAAAGCCTGCAAAAATCCAGGAGGAACTACTGTAAGTACTGTAGTAGCCCTGAAATGATAGAAAATGAACTAGAGTGGCACAGGCTGTGATGCAATCTATTGCCTAAAACTGTGTTGTACTATGATATGTAGTACAGTAGCATTATTTTTATGAAAATATTATATTACACATTTGAAGAAAAGCTAATTGAAACCTTATACCTAATAGAAACAAAGTAGTAGGAATGTTGAATGTTTTTCTCGCTTTAGCGTATCAATATTAACAATGACGGTGGTTAACTCACACACTTGTATACTGACTTTTATACTTGTACGACTTTTAAGACTGTTTAAATAATACATAAAAATAACTGTTAAGTAAATAACAACTTTATTATGCCTACGATTGACCATACAACTGATAATTTGTATTTCAACCTGTATATTTCCGAGGGTGGAAAACAATCCAAACTAAAAAGAGTCAATCCATTAAAGTTCCCCGATTAGTCTGTTTGACATCTGTGCTACAGTGCAGCTGCACTAGAAGTCCCTTACTGCCTGATGAAGGTAACGTAAAGCACCTGTCAGCCATCCGCTTCCTCAGGGACAGTGCTAATGAAGCAAGAGACTGGTCCGATGGCAGAGCCTGCAAACTTTCTCCACTCCGAGCAATCGATACCATACAGACAGACATTATTATACTCCCTCTTGTCCTATTTGTGTTCTCTTTGCTTTCTTTATATCTGCCTGGGTCGAACCACTTATCAAAGTATATTCCTTTTTAATTTCAGTTGACAGGATGTACACTAAAAATCTACATTTCATTCAATGTACATACAAAACATAGTGCTTGTGTTTAGTAGTGCACAACTAAAACTTCAATAAAGACTAATCTGTGTTATGATTCTTGCTCCAGCAATGCTTTTATCAACTGTGAGACAACAGTGCCCTCTGCAGAAGCATAGTAGACAACCTCCTCTGTGACGTTGGGGTACACTTTTAACAAGCTAGGTCTGTGCCTGCAGCTTTCTCCCCCACAAAGAGCACTTGTTTAAATGGATTTAAATAAATTAATGCTTCTTTTACTAGCCTGAGGAAAACACAGGGGGGAAAAAAAGAGTCCCATACAAAATCTTTCTTACACACAGACGTTGAAAAACCTATATTTTTTTACCATGCGCCTATAGGCCCATATTTAAAGATGGCAATACCGTATATCATGGAAAATGTTGTGCTTAATCCGAGCCCTGGTGTTCTCTATGGGAAGGTAAGGGTGGAAACAACTAATTTTGTCATTTGAAGCGAAAGAGTCCAGGGGAATAAAATGTACTATAAAAAAAAGCCATAAAATACCTAAAGGACTGTTTTATAAAAAAGAAAAACAATTGTATCCATGACAACTAACTATTTTTATAATGAAGTATGTCAAATTTGTGCAATGCTGACTTATTGTGTTTTAGCTGTTTGGCATTAGTATTAAAATGGTCTGTAAAACATAATCTATGCAACATTTTGACCAAAGAACCACCGTTACATGTTATGTAGACCACAAGGAAGTGTACTAAATGTAGAAAACAATTATATGACCCCTTTGAACTAAAACACATTTTGCAACTTATTTGACTAAGTTTTAATGGCATGCGTTTCAATTCCCAGCCAGGGTTGCTTGTGTCAGGAAGGGCATACGATGTAAAAAACCAAACCCATTCATGCAATTGACTCGCTGCGCTGACTCCTGAATGGGAGGGTAGAAGATTGGAGTTCCTGTCATACTATGAGCTAATTGGTAGCCAGGCAAAGGGGAAAAGACAGTGGTACATCAACTTATATGTACCTCAACTTATGAGTATTTTGAGATACGAGTTGTCTCTTGGTTTTCTGTTATGCTTCAAGTTGCGAGCATTAATTAGAGTTACTAGTATGTTGGGTGCCCATGCCTTAAAGCAAGAAAAGGAAGAAGAGTTACAAGCCTCACCACCGCTGGCTAACGCAGCCAAGGCCAGACAACTCCGCAATATCTACCCCAAAACATCCGGATCCCACTCGCCAGCAGTATCCCAGACATCGACATAACCTTGTTTCCAAACCATGGGAACAAAAAACCGAGCACTGATGAGAGCACTGAACAGAATAAATAAATAATCAAAAACACAACTGACCGTGCAGCCACCTTGGCGAGTCGCCCGTCGGCAACACACTAAAGAAGCAGCCAGCTCCCACGCCAGCTAAGGAATCCTAAATAATTTTCAAACGGCGGCCATTCATCCACGAATATACTGTACGGAGAAGCTACTAAGTGCGCCCAAGGATGTGGTGTTTTTTGGGGTGCAAGCACCAATTAAATTGATTTAAATTAATTTCAATGTATTTTTAGTTACTAGCACGGTCACAGAACCAATTGGGCTCGTACGAGCACATTGCATTCCATGACTAAACTCGTAAATTAAAGAACACACATACATCAAAGCAGCACCGCCCATTGAAATTAATTTAACTCAATTCCATTCGTGCCTGCTCTTCCAAAACACTACCATTTTAAGAAAACAACTTTTATATAATAAATACTGTTTGAAAATAGCATTATGTACTATCAACAACTGCAGTAGTTTTATGTAATAATGTATTAAAATCGTATAGCTTTTACCTTGGGGAGTGGACTAATGTATGTCTCCCTCACGGATTCTCTGTCCAGCGTTGCCAAGTCACCGTATTGTCCCCTTATAATAAATGATAAATGGGTTATACTTGTATAGCGCTTTTCTACCGTCAAAGTACTCAAAGCGCTTTGACAGTATTTCTACATTCACCCATTCACACACACATTCACACACTGATGGCGGGAGCTGCCATGCAAGGCGCTAACCAGCAGCCATCAGGAGCAAGGGTGAAGTGTCTTGCCCAAGGACACAACGGACGTGACTAGGATGGTAGAAGGTGGGGATTGAACCCCAGTAACCAGCAACCCTCCGATTGCTGGCACGGCCACTCTACTAACTTCGCCACGCCGCCCCCAATAATAATAAGCTGCTTGTTTTCATAGAGCTTCTCCATATTTCTCTCGTGACATCTAGCAATACTATTTCCGATGTCTGTGTGACGGACCGGAGAAGTCTCTTGTGAGTGACAACACAACAAGCGAAGTGTTTGTCTGTCACTTAAAGCTATTGATCGACCGCCTAATTTGTTGAGTAAGGACTAGACACAACAAATTGAAGTACAGCTTCTCAACACTTTTAAGGATAAATGTTCATTGTTTGTGGCCGCATGCGCAGAGGCTTGTGTGACGCAGCCTGACTCTGCAGCGGGGCTTGATTTACTGTGTCAGCTCCTAACAGGTAGGACATATTTTTAATGGTTTGCTTCTCTGATTTGGTCGTCCAGTTCTTTTCCATTATACTAACTTTCTTAGTTGTAGTGGTTGGAGGGAAGGATGTCGATCTCTGAGGGGCATGCGAATGTGCACATCAATTGTCTAACGGACCAAAACCTATGTTTTTTCTTGTGTAAATAATGCAGGCACAACAACATGTAACAATATATTAAGTTTTTATTGCTCAAACAGGTTTGTTTCTTTTGTAAAATAATCAGGAACAACAACAAATAACGACATATTAATTATTTATTGCTGTTACAAAAAAATAAATGAGAGACAACTCGTACATCAACTTACTTGTAAGTTATGGTACACTGTAATTCCGCAAATTTCCGCTGTATTTGCAGGGCGATGCGTCGTTCACTAAATAAAACACCTCACCTTAAATAGACACCTCCTTTTTACCTTTCAAATAAATAATGGCGCTTCATTTCATTAAGTGGCACATTTAACATCTTTTCCACAACACTGACTGCTTGCAGTACAACATGGCATCTCCAAAGCTGAAGGTTGAAGAAAGAGAGCGAGAGAGAAGGGCACAGACCTACTGTACATTAGAAAGATATGTGTGGTTGCTTTTTGGTTTCTTATCAAATACAATGTTGTTTTTGACAACCATCTTACATTTAGTCTTAGTCTTAGTCTTTTGGACTAAAATGCTTATTAGTTTTAGTCACTTTTATATGTGATAGTTTTAGTCCAGTTTTAGTCGACGAAAACTCAAAAGGGTTTTAGTCTAGTTTTAGTCGATGAAAAGTCAAAAAGGTTTTAGTCTAGTTTTAGTCCAAAAAAAAGAATAAAAAGTATAATATAAGTATATAAGTATAGTCTTTTAACAAATTAATTTAGGTCAATAAGTATTGGAGATTGCTGTTGGGCAGTGTCACACATAAGTTGTGAAAATAGCAGCAGATCTATAAGTTCAACCCATTGTACGCTTGCAGATCTGCTATTTTCACAAATAATAACAATAAAGGAATGGTTTTAGACATAAGGTTTCCACCCAACAGCAAATTTCTGATCCAAGGATTGTGTATTACACACAGATAAAGTGGTAACAGTGGAATCAAAGTTCATTACTCCAAAAAAGCCAAAAAACAAAAACATTCTACTTCAGCAATTGTGGCTTTATTTCTCAGAATTTGTTAAAGTACAATGAACATAAACATGCCCAAAATATGAGTGATGGATGAGGAACACATATGCTCAACTTGGCCCTGTCTGCCAGTGCAATTACAACAGATATCATACAACCCCACTCTCTTTAATTTGTGCAAACCATGTAATAAAATAATCAATTAATTCCTGATTCCTTAATGGGGCTGCACAACATCACTTGTGGCTTTTAGGCTAAAGCTAGCAGACTCTAGGTATAACAGTAACTCGACCTGTTTAACATATCAAGTTACGTGCTGACAGAACGTACTCACAAAGAGATAACCACACCGTCACTGAATGTAAACATGGCTAAACATGCTGCTAAAGTAACACACATAATGAATTGACGTTAGCGTAACAAAAGCTAACTTTAGCCTGAAGTTAGCATCCCATTTGCGCCAGGAGTATGTGGAAAACGTATTCATGTATTAGCTTACTATGACATTTATCGATTATGTTAACAGCATTTGTAACTTACCTTCGAAAAAATATCCTTGTGGCGAGCCTTAAGGTGCTGCTTAAGGTTGGTCGTATTTTTTCCGCATATTTTGTGGCCACATTTGTCACCGTCTTCCTTCACAATACACTCTGTTTTATTATCTGCTGGGTTATATTTAAAATACACCCATATGTCATCTCTACGTTTGCGACCACCGAGCCCCTGTGTTGAAACTGCCGCCGCCATCACGTTCCGTTGCTTGATGAGTAACAACAGTCTGACGTGTTGAGCACGTTGTGCGCTGCACGCCAGTTGGTGGGCGTGGTTTTAATTGACACACACAATAAACAGAAATGTCATGCATTTTAAACGTCTGACAGATTACCCACTAACATTTTCGTCCGTTCTCATCTCGTCAACGAAAACTCACACACGTCTCGTCATGTTTTCGTCATCAGAGAGACATGTTTATCTCGTCACCGTCTCGTTATCGTCATGAAAAAAAGTGGCGTCAACGAAATTATTTCGTCATCGTCATCGTTGACGAAAACAACACTGATCAAATACATATTTTTTTGTCTTCCTTATATTATTTTTTTTATTTTTTATAATGATCTAGTTCTGAAAATACACATTTAGTTTATTTAAAATGATTACATCCTTCTTGTCACCCTTGTAAATCTTCTCTGGCTTGTTAGAGTGTGTAGCACTTACACACCTGTGTAGTTTTCTCCTTCATTGCACTTCAGTGTGTGCTGCCTTCATTTTCTGGCTTAGGAAAAACACACAACAATGCAGTGCGAGGATTAAGCGAGAGGAAAAAAAATGAAACGATGAACAAAATGTTTTTCTTAGTGTAGGTGTTTGCTTTGTGCTACAGTGTGGTACCCAAAATGAATTGTTTGTTTTTGTTAAACCAGCATCAATTATTGTTTTTTGGCAAAGTGTTAAGCAAAAACAATGTCTTTGTGATGTGAAAACACACTCCCAACTGCGCCACTCTCCCAACGGCGTGGCGCAGTTGGGAGAGTGGCTGTGCCAGCAATCTGAGGGTTCCTGGTTCAATCCCCACCTTCTACCATCCTAGTCACATCCGTTGTGTCCTTAAGCAAGACACTTCACCCTTGCTCCTGATGGGTACTGGTTAGCGCCTTGCATGGCAGCTCCCGCCATCAGTGTGTGAATGTGTGTGTGAATGGGTGAATGTGGAAATAGTATCAAAGCGCTTTGAGTTCCTTAAAAAAAAAAGGTAGAAAAGCGCTATACAAGTATAACCCATAACCCATAACCAAAAAGACAATTATAAATGGGGTTACAATATTTTTAGCAGTGTTGGGTTAGTTACTGAAAACCAGTAACTAGTTACAATTACTAGTTACTTTATTTCAAAAGTAACTCAGTTACTAACTCAGTTACTTACACCAAAAAGTAATGCGTTACTGTGAAAAGTAACTATTTAGTTACTTCTTTTCCCCCCCCTTTTTTTAAGGCTCCCATTAATGCCCTTTTAGCCTTCATTTCAGTACTGTTATTGCACTGGAGAATAATACAATCTGTTGATCAACTTGACATGCATTTGCATCACTGAACTCAGAAAGCAATGTGGTCTACATACAACACACAAAGACAAAGATATGTTTCAAAGGGCCAATTTATTTCAGGCCAGAAAAAATTGACAAAACTATTTTAAATAGCTGCAACATAATGGCACTTTAACTTTAACTCTAAGTAGATAGGATATTTGATCCAAGACACAACTTACATTTAACTAAAATGTTATTTTCTTTGTGCTCGACAAAAGAAAAGTAGTGAGAATGTTAAGACACTCGACTTCTGGCTTTACCATGATGTCATGTTAGTTGGTATGAGAGTAGCGTATGTGTGTGTGTGTGTGTGTGTGGCCCTTTACAATATGACAGCATGTGGGTGAGTGACGTCAGTGAGTGAGTGGGCAAGAGAAGTGAGGGAGCGGCAACAGTGAGTGTGTGTAGGTGCTCTAGCTTGGTGGATGGCTGCGTGCAATAAAGTCACACTCAGATCTTCAGTGTCTAGCCGATACTACATACAAATAACGTAAAATAACGCAGTAACGCATCATGCAGTAACGGTAACTGAGTTACTGTATATAAAAAAATAACGCGTTAGATTACTAGTTACCGCCGAAACTAACGGCGTTACAGTAACGCGTTACTTAGTAACGCGTTAGTCCCAACACTGATTTTTAGTTTGTGAAAATATTATATATTTCAAATTCAAATATACAGTCACGCTGAGATTTATTCAACTACCATGTCTCTTTTTTAAATGTCCCAAATAATGACAATTATAAACAGGGTTTAATAATTTTCAATGCAAATTTACAATGTTATTTGATACATATCTTACCTCTAATAGCCAGGCACTTTTTACAGCTAAGTAAATACAATAAGACTTACAGTGTGAAAAAATATTAAGATTCTTATTTTTTAAATATAAAATACACACTTTAAGTAGAATAAAACCTATAAATAACTATTATTGCCATGTAGGTGTATCTAAAATGGGATATTAATGTAACTGCATTATAGCCTGAATAAAACATAGACTTATAGCAACAGTGTAATGGTTTAGAAGGACAACAGTGATAACAGCTAGGTTTCAGATGACAACCCCCCTGAACTCTGAGCTTTATACAACTATTACTATGAAACCAAATGTCTGACTATCTCTGAGTCAAAATAAAAACATGTGGGATTAACATTAATAAGTTTAGAAGGTGTGACAAACGTATAATGGAAAGTGATGTATGATTTAGTATGATTGTGTGTCGCTTGAAGTAGTTTGTGTGTTTTCCCACCTTAGAGTCTTCATTGTGGAGGCCCAGTTGGAGTACAGCACTGGGGGACTTGAGCCTGGCCTGGCTGGACTGGGCCATCTGTAGGTTCAACTGCCATCCAACAAAATCCAGCTGGGAAACACACGGGATATATATTCATTTTTTGTAATAATATACCCATACTGTGCTACAAAAACCTGGCAAAATCAATGCAATGACAATAACGTTTACAGGCAAAAAAAAAAAATTGCTTACAGAGATAAAATCACTCCATGATTATACAAGAATGCTCTAAAATTAACAGTAAATAATACTAACATTAGTCCTATGCTTTGGCATATGTGCTCAAACCATTCCGAACGCTCCCAGTCTCTCTTTCCTCATCACGCAGCAACAGCGTGCAGGATTGAGTCAAGGTGCTGCAATTAAGTGCTTTATGATGCAGCGAGAGGCCGTAATGATAAACTGCGTGTAACTTATAGGTTCTGGATGCTTGTGCAGCATCACAGGACCGGGGAGGCGTGAGGGAGAGAAAGAGCTGTGCCTGCACATTATTCACGACGGAAACAAGATCCCCATTAGCAGGATTGATCAGCTGAACCCTATGATTTGTTAATTACTTTCAGTGGCTACATGTTGTATATAGATCTGTGAATTGATTTCTGATTAATTCATTTAAATGAGAGAACATTCTGTATTTCAAACACCACGGATCCTAAATAAACATTTTTATAGCGCTTGCATGAAGAGCAAAATCAATTTTAGCAATTTTGTTCTGTTCTTTACTTTGTGGGTTGAATTAACCACAACACTGTGTATATTTGTAAAATCGATAAAAAGGCTGCATCAAAAATTCTACCAATGGATATTAATTAGAGATGTCCGATAATATTCGCCTGCCGATATTATCGGCCGATAAATGCTTTAAAGGCCTACTGAAATGAAATTGTTTTAGTTAAACGGGGATAGCAGATCTATTCTATGTGTCATACTTGATTATTTCGCGATATTGACATATTTTTGCTGAAAGGATTTAGTAGAGAACAACGACGATAAAGATCGCAACTTTTGGTATCTGACAAAAAAAAGCCTTGCCCCTACCGGAAGTAGCGTGACGTAGTCAGTTGAACATTTCTGCAAAGTTCCCTATTGTTTACAGTGATGGTGGCCAGAAGTGAGAGCGATTCGGACCGAGAAAGCGTCGATTTCCCCATTAATTTGAGCGAGGATGAAAGATTTGTGGATGAGGAAAGTGCAAGTGAAGGACTAGTGGGGAGTGGAAGCGATTCAGATAGGGAAGATGCTGTGAGAGGCGGGTGGGACCTGATATTAAGCTGGGAATGACTACAACAGTAAATAAACACAAGACATATATATACTCTATTAGCCACAACACAACCAGGCTTATATTTAATATGCCACAAATTAATCCTGCATAACAAACACCTAGGTGTTTGTTATGCTAGCTCCTAGTTCCTAGCTCACGTCCATATAACCCGCCAATACAATTCAAACACCTGCACAACACACACAATCACTCAGCCCAAAGGACCGTTCACCTAACCCAAGGTTCATAAAGCTTATATATTTACCCAAAGTTACGTACGTGACACGCACGTACGGGCAAGCGATCAAATGTTTGGAAGCGCAGCTGCGTACTCACGGTAGCACGTCTGCGTCTGTGTATCCAAATCAAAGTAATCCTGGTAAGAGTCTGTGTTGTCCCAGTTCTCTACAGGCGTCTGTGTATCGAAGTCAAAGTCCTCCTGGTAAGAGTCTCTGTTGTCCGAGTTCTTCGATCTTGACTGCATCTTTCGGGAATGTAAACAAACACTGGCTGTGTTGTGTTGCTGACTTCCCTCGCAAAATGCTCCGCTTCGCACCGACAACTTTCTTCTTTGCTTGCTCAGCTTCTTTCTCCATAATGCAATGAACAAATTGCAACAGATTCACCAACACAGATGTCCAGAATACTGTGGAATTATGAAATGAAAACAGAGCTATTTTGTATTGGCTTCAATGGGCTACCGATACTCCTGTTTCACTGGCTACGTCACGCGCATACGTCATCATCCAAAGGAGTTTTCAACCGGAAGTTTAGCGGGAAATTTAAAATTGCACTTTATAAGTTAACCCGGCCGTATTGGCATGTGTTGCAATGTTAAGATTTCATCATTGAGATATAAACTATCAGACTGCGTGGTCGGTAGTAGTGGGTTTTAGTAGGCCTTTAAGATGTAATATCGGAAATTAACTGTATCGGTTTCAACCTCCCGATTTTCCCGGGAGACTCCCGAATTTCAGTGCCCCTCCCGAAAATCTCCCGGGGCACCCATTCTCCCGATTTCCACCCGGACAACATTATTGGGGACGTGCCTAAAGGCACTGCCTTTAGCGTACTCTACAACCTGTCGTCACGTCCGCTTTTCCTCCTTACAAACAGCGTATCGGCCCAGTCACATAATATATGCGGCTTTTACACACACATAAGTGAATGCAAGGCATACTTGATCAACAGCCATACAGGTCACACTGAGGGTGTCCGTATAAACAACTTTAAAACTGTTACAAATATGCGTCCCACTGTGAACTCACACCAAACAAGAATGACAAACACATTTCCGGAGAACATCCGCACCGTAACACAACAGAACAAATACCCAGAACACCTTGCAGCACTAACTCTTCCGGGACGCTACAATATACACCAAACCCCCATTTATTATTGCAGGTTTGCTGCAGCGGAGGAGGCGGAGGCCTGCACTGTATCACACAGAGAACATACTGTCTTTAATATTTTGGTTACTTTACTGGGCTACATGTGATGTGCATGTGTACCTAATGAAGTAGCCAGTAGGAGCATTTAGTAATTTCTTTGAAAAAAAAGGTGTTGAAGTGAATTTTACACGTCTTGAAGTTTCTCTTATTCGTATTCTTACATCCAGCCTGCGGACACTCCCACTGCACATAAGTTAGGCAGAAGTGTTTAAAGGCCTGCTTATAACTAATGAGGCAGACTTTGCCATGATGCCTTTTGGGGGGCTGCATAAAAATCACAGAGTTTTATTAACATGTCATTGATATCCATGAAAAAATTACTGTGCATGCGGAAAGTATTCACAGCGCTGTACTTTTTCAACATTTTGTTGAGTTACAGCCTTATTCCAAAATATACATATATTTTTTTTGTTCCATAAATTTCTAAAGACAATAGCTCATAGTGACAATGTATTTTTTTTAATTTTATTTTGCAAATGTATTTAAAAAAAAAAAATTAATTAAAAAAAATCACATGTACTTAGATAGTCACAACCTCTGCTCAATACTTTGCTGATGCACCTTCGGCAGAAATAACAGCCTCAAGTCTTTTTTGAATACAATGCCACAAGCTTGGCATACCTATCTTTGGGCAGTTTCTTGCATTCCTCTTGGTAGGACCTTTCAAGCTCAATAAGATTGGATGGGAAGCACATATGTAACATATATACATAATTAATGCGATAGTTTTTGTGATTAATTGCATGTGTTAACTTAACTTTGACAGCCCCATTTGAACAATCCTGCTTACTACCAGATTTGAATAAAACCCACTAGCCATGTTGGCAGTTAAGTGAATACAATCTCTCACATAGGACATGACAGGCAGGTTCTCATAGAGCAAATCAAATCCAGCAGGGAAGTAAGGGAAATATGACAAGCGAGACACAAGCAGGTGAGATGTATGAACGCACGATAAATGCATGACAGCAAAAACAACAACTCTAAAAGTGACATAACTGATGCCAACATACAGCCTCTTTATTAACTCTTTATCGGGTTATGCAATCGCCAGCATTTGTCTGTCTTCTTGTTTTTTTGTTTGTTTGTTAGCTAGCTATATAGCTCAAAATGTTATCGGCTGATTTTGATGAAACTTTTAAGACATTTCCGTAATCGGATAAAGTACAAATTGGGATAATCCGGATAATTTTTACCCAAGCTTACGTTTAAAGGGGTCATATTATGTTTTTTTTAACATTTAAAACACTTCCTGGTAGTCTACATAACATGCAATGGTGGTACTTTGGTCAAAATTAAGATGGATTGGAAAGATTTTGTTTTACAGATCTGCAAGCCGTCTCTTCAGGATGGACTGTTTTGTGGGCTGTCTTAAATTACATGTCAAATGTCCCTTTGACTGTGTCTCCACCCCCTCAACCATGTTGTAGTTTTTAGCACTTCCATGTCGACTCTACTGACAGTTAAAAGTAAGAACTATACGCTACTTTTCATTACAAATGGCAACAGAGGAAGATTTTAGCATGCATGTACATGCAGGAACCAGTCTGCCCAGCAACAAGAGGATAGAGAAAAATAAGGAACTTATTGACAACAACTTTGGACTACAACTGGATGAAAATGGTGGCCTCACATAAAGCTATTCAGCTTGGTTGGCTGGTCAATTATGGCAAAAAAACGATCACTATCATTTTTGATTGATTTTGTAACCATGATTAATTAATTACACAATCATTCATTAATTTGAAAACTAAGTGTTTTTTCTACAACCAAAACTCAACTTTATAGTTTTAAAAAACCTGGATATAATTTAGCCACAAATAAACCACAACAAGTAAGAACATAATAATAGCAATAACAATACATTTAAATAACAATAGCAACATATAAAAACACAAATATTTAGTTTTCTCATTTTGTTTTTATTTCAGTTTTTTACCTTTTATACTTATTTTACCACCATATAGTGTGTACTTTTTAAGTAAAATAAAATTTTATAAAATATTTGTAATTAAATGCAAATATCCTCACATTTATTGGGGCAATACAACTTTGGAAAATTTTGACCAGTATTTTAGGTCAAACTCAAAGCATAATAATTGTGTTAATGTATCAATAAGTGCTGTAAGTGCATTATGCTTGTGCAAGGTACATTTTTGAAACCTTTATTTTGTTAGCACAGTCAGACCGGATGTGCCCCTATATCGATGATGTCGTTTACAACAACACAAGAAGATAATATGTGTTGTGTGCATATGGATTGTTCTTGTAAGCTTTAGCTTTATAGATTAGTCACTGTTTCAAGTGGCCACCTCGACATTATTTAGTTGAGCGCGGGGTTGAGGGAGTGTTTCGCTGATAAATGAGCGCTACCGGACACATTATTTTCCCAAACAAATGTTTCTTCTCTTCACAATGACAACATTTCACTTACACTAATGTCAATTTCCCTGATATTATTTTGTGTTTAACAGCAGAATCTGTTTTATTGGCCAATTATGTGATTTTGTCCGTGGTTACGTGAACGCCAAAATCATATGCCTTACTTATTTGTTTTTGTTGAGTTCTGTGATTATTGGTTAGGCATACTAGCATTGTCTCATCTGTTTCACCGTCACAAGCTCCAGAATTTGCATGCACGTTGTCCAGCCCATTACTCTTTTTTTAGAGTAATATATTTTCACAATGGAAGTCGAAATTAAAATGTGATTAATTGTCCAGCCCTAGTGGTCGTGCAAGCAACTTGAGGGTTCCAGTTTCAGTTCTCGCTTCCGCCATCCTCGTCACTGCCGTTGTGTCCTTAAGCAAGACACTCTACCCACCTGCTCCCAGTGCCACCCACACTGGTGGCTTTACTATTTAAAGTGCTTTGAGTCTCTGGAGAAAAAGTGCTGTATAAATATAGTGAACTTCACAATCATAAATGGAGACATCCGCTGACTTAACTAGGCAAAATATGTCACTTACTATAAGTCTCAAATTCCAAACAAATCATTTGGAGTATGTTTGTAAGAAAGCAAGATTATTTTAAATATCTCCTTCATGTCTCCATGGTCTGATTTCAGATTTTCGGGACTTATGGTGATCCCAAATACCCCAAAACAGGTACTATCAGGTATGAAAAGTTGGCTTTGCATAATAGAGACCCTTTAAGTTACGAGGCTCAATTTTTCTGTGTGTGTTTGCCCTTGCCCAGCCTCCACCCACAAAGACAAAGAGAGTAAATGACTGACAAGAGGGTTCACTCCATTTATTTCATTCTGCAAGGAATGAACCCTCTGCAGCCTGATTGGAAGCGACAGCCGAACAAAAACAACACATCTGGACATGGCAAGTTCATTCATCCTTTGATTAATTACCTCGGCCAAGAAGTTATGTATTCGGTTGGGTTTGTTGCTCTGCCAATTGTTAGGTAGCAACACAGCTCAAAAGGTTATGGGCGGATTTTGATGTAACTTTTTGGAAATGTCAGAAATGGAATAAGGAACAAGAGATTCGATTTTGGGGGTTGATGCAGAATACCGCCGGATTGTTTTAAAGATTCTTTACTATTAGGAGATAGAGCCTCGCAAAGATGTGCATTCTCCAAGTGCTTTACTGGTTGCAACTCAGATATTAACCCTAACCCTAATAGGGGGAGCGCCTGCATGGCTGAGTCATCGTGTTACACCACTTTACCCCTAATAAATACCTGGCACTCTCTTTGGTTGGGTAAATATACAACCTGAGACCATTATTTGAGGATATATTGATTGTGTATCTAAATAGAGTGAAACAATTCCTGTCTAAACCATACAGGGGTGTCAAACTCATTTTAGATCGGGGGCCACATGGAGAAAAATCTACTTCCAAGTGGGCCGGACTGGTAAAATCACGGCACGATAACTTAAAAATAAAGACAACTTCAGATTGTTTTCTTTGTTTAAAAATAGAACAAGCACATTCTGATATTGTACAAATCATAATGTTGGTGGGTTTTTTTTACTTACATGTTGCGGTTAATAGTATTCTATCTTTATTTGTCGTTATTTATGTTTTCTGAAAAAATTAGGTGATAATGTTAATCGGTCAACTCATTGGTGTTCATTTTCAATCTATCAAGATAAAAAAAAATATCAAAATCAAATTACAGTACGTTATTTATGTAGTTTGATCATTTTCCTCAACTGATGTACTAACATCATGTGGTTTATTTTGTACATATGTAGCATCATCTACAAAGATACAAATAAATGCTATTGCGACATCCAGTGGACACATTTAGAACAGCAGTTTATTTCATTCAAAAATTTCAGGTTTATTTTTATACTTAGCAAACTCATCCCGATGGCCGGATAAAACCTGTTCGTGGGCCTGATCCGGCCCTCGGGCCGTAGGTTTGACACCCCTGGTCTAAACTGATAAAGCTTGCTAGGATATAACGTCTTCTAGAACAAACTGATCAGTCCAGTTGCAATCGATTGAATGCCTTAAGAATGGAATGACCTTGGTAAATGATAATATGCATAAACTGGAGGAAATATAGTATTTCTATTGGCATTTGTGGGTATTCCTGAAAATGTGTAATGAATTCACAGACATTGTAAGTCCAATTTGAAAATCAATCTGACTTGCTGCCAAACCTTACCTTCTTGGGGGCAAAGATATTGTGCTTTAGTCGGTCCACCAGCTCGGGGCCAGAGGTGGACCACGTTTGAGAGAACACCTCAGCCTTCACGGGGTTTACATGAATTGCCTGAAGCTGCTTCTGCAGAGATGCCGGTTTGATATTATGATACAGCGCCTGAGTGTGATGGAAATGAGAGGAGAATGACCAGCGTGACATTCACAGTGCAACAGTGACACCTGCTTGAGCAATGTGTTCATTACATTAGCCCATTATTCATTGGACATATAAGCTTGAATATGTTCTCAGTCAGCAATAATTCTACAATCACTATCATAATACACTGACCATACACATGTAGTGTATTTTATCTATTTTGAACTACATAAAGTTGGCAATACTGGAAGTCAAATGAAAATGTATGTATTCCTTATTTATTTATCCATACTAGATAAATAATTAAACATGTTATGTTGTCTACTTATACTCTAATTTGTCACATATTTTTCATTCATCCTTTTAAAATCATATGTTCTAGTTAAAGTTGTATACTATTGATCACTAACTTGGTGAAGTGAATGTCACATTATCCAACTACCCCAGATCATCTCACCTGCTCAAGAATGAAAGCAGACGTTTCCAGGACTAAATTTAGAGATTGCTTGTCCAGTGAAAGAGCAGAGAGAAGTTTTTGCTCCTCTTCCTCACTGAATGTCTTTTCACCCTGCAAAGACAACCCAATATGTGTCAATACGTATCAAAATATGTATATATACTTTACATATAAGCCACAGGTGTCAAACTCAAGGCCCGGGGGCCACTTCTGGCCTGCCACATCATTCTTTTGTGGCCCGCAAAAGCCTGGAAAAAATGGGTTTCAATAAAATGCTTATTTATTTTAAATGTTTTAATAAATGCATTTGTTCTTTCAATTTTGACAAAAGAAATGCATATTTAAATGTTTAATATCTGATAATGCCAATTATTATATTATATACTGTATTGCAAAACTATTTTTGTAAGATAAAAAACAAATAGTTGCTTGTCACCTCTATTCATGATTTTAAAGCAATTTATACATAAAAAATCTAATTAATGAATATGCATTTCGATTAACCATGGTTAATCACAGGTTATTATTACCCGCATGCATAATGAAAATTCATTTTAAAAAAGCGGCTCTCTGAAAGCAGCCATTCCTGTGATGAGTTTGACACCCCTGATTTAAGCAAAGAAACATGAATAAAAAACAGTGGTAAAATGTGTCATGTTCAAACATTTGAATTGTTTTAAATGTATGTAAAAAGCACAATAAAGAGTAAAAAGACCAATAGTAATTATCTGTTTACACCTAAAGTAAACTCTGTATACAGTAGAGGTGGGAAGTTTTAGGCACCTCACAATTCGATTACGATTCAGGATTAAAAATAGATTGATGCATCTTTATTCACAGATATTGATGCAAATTTACATTTCTTTTCGTTTCAGTAAATAAGCATTCGTCACTTGCAACTTTTAAAAATAATGCATTTGTAATAAACAGTTGAATTAAATCCCATTAATGGAAATGTGTGCAAAGCTGGAACATAAGTACCCTAAAATAAAGGAGCTGGCCGGACCTCTCGGTGAGGTGGCTCGCTGCAGGTAGCCATATTTTAGAACTGTCTGCATTACTTTTTTTACAATAAATAATCATTGATGTTTACTAATCGATTTTACAATTGCATATGTCTGAATTGCAATGCATCTAAAAATCGATTATTTTCCTCATCTCTATTATTCGGTATACACCAATGGTCCCCAAACCGTGCAATTTGCCGATGATGTCACGTTATCAATGGGAAAATGCATTTTTAGACAATATGATTTGCCTGAGCGGCTAGGAGACACCGAGAGTAACAAGTGGTAGAAAATGGATTAGAAAGGACAGATTTGAAAAAATAATAATAACATTTATTTTATTTTTTTTAATTCTTTAGACCAGGGTTGTCAAACTCATTTTCATTGAGGGCCACATTGTAGTTATGGCTGCCCTCAGAAGGCCGCTTGTAACAACAAATTATATATGAATTTGCCTATGCATTTGATTATTAGATATATTTTTTACGTACACTGTAAAATATTTTCTTAATTTTTTACAGTAAAAAACTAGCAACTCAATCACCAGAATTGTACTATAAAATGTACAGTGTTTTTTGCAATATATTACGGTAAATGGAAAAACTTTACCATCGTTTTTATTTATTCTGGCAACTGAGCTGCCAATTTTTTTACCGTTAAAAAACTGTGATACTGTTTTATCATTAACAGTAAAAAAAAACAACCATAGATCTTATAGTAATAACACTGGCAGCTAAGTCGACAAAAATTTCCCGTAAAAAAACAGTGGTAGAGTTTTTCAATTTACAGTAATATGCTGTAAAAAACATCGCAAATGTTACAGTAAAAGGTATTGTCATTTTTACAGTGTACAATTTGAAGGATAACTTGCTCTAAAACCATAAGTCAAGCAGAAATGTAAGTATTTTAACAAAATAAAATGTTTGGAAAGTATGATAATATATTTGTTGCTATATTGGATAATATTAAAGTTTAAAAGATATGCAATGTCATGTGGTACCTGCATTTTTTCTGTTAAAATGAAAAGAACAAATACATTTAGTAAGAAAAGATAAAGTACTTGATTGACACATTTTATTTACTGGCCTTTGTGGGCCACATAAAATGATGTGGCGGGCCAGATATGGCACCCGGGCCTTGAGTTCGACATCACTGCTTTAGACTTTGGACTTCCTGTGGGCCTGATTTTGGACGCTGGTGGGTCGTATCCGGCCCGCGGGCCGTTGTTTGGGGACCCTTGGTATACACCAATAAATAATGAATACACCAATAAAACATTTACATATACTTTACATATAAAATAATGGTAAAGAACGCAACAGATGTGATCTTAGTGCAACATATGTGAATTTAAAAATACGGTAATAAATACTGCTTTATCATAATTAAATAGCATAGAAAGTACAATAAAGAGTACAACACAAACAAACAAAATGTTACGAAATACAATACTTTAAAACAACACAAACAATATTTAGAAATATGGATGGGTCGTTGCATAAAGATCACTGTAAAGAAAAATAGGTAATAATCAGGAAAATAAATTTGTTATCAAAATGAGTGTCTATCTGTGTTGGCCCTGCGATGAGGTGGCGACTTGTCCAGGGTGTACCCCGCCTTCCGCCCGAATGCAGCTGTGATAGGCTCCAGCACCCCCCGCAACCCCAAGAGGGATAAGCGGTAGAAAATGGATGGATGGATGGAGTGCCCTGAGATCGGTAGGTTCTGAGTTCAAACCCCGGCCGAGTCATACCAAAGACTATAAAAAGGGGACCCATTATCTCCCTGCTTGGCACTCAGCATCAAGGGTTGGAATTGGGGGTTAAATCACCAAAAATTATACCTGGGCGCGGCCACCGCTGCTGCCCACTGCTCCCCTCACCTCCCAGGGGGTGATCAAGGGTGATGGGTCAAATGCAG
>NC_084747.1:33848215-33868215 GCF_033978785.1 Entelurus aequoreus | reverse complement strand
AAGAAAAAAGGTCACAATTGTAAGCTTTAACTGTTTATTATGTAGTAAAAAGAGACGGGAAGAGGTTTAAGTCATGCACATAATAAAATTAATAAAAAGATAATGATTTGAAGGGATATATATAAAATATAAATTCAGGAAATAGAATCACAATTCTGTCACACAGCATAGCAACAATCCGATATTATTTTTCAATGCTTTATTTGGTTTTATACACACACGCTATAAAGTATTACATTTTCAATACTGTTTATTCCAACTGGTCCCATTTGTTGGCCTTCCCGCAAGTCATTGGTGATTATGCGGGTCTTTCTCGCAATACGCCAACTTGACTTATTTGAAATTAAGTAAACACTTGAGTTGGTGAAAAGAGGACCGAGAAGGATGTGAACAGTAGCAGCTGTACATCATGAGGAGAGGATAGGAATGTACCGTAAACAAATAAATACTTCATTGTTTTTCAAACAGAACACATAATAAAACATTTTT
This sequence comes from Entelurus aequoreus, assembly GCF_033978785.1. NCBI lineage: Eukaryota > Metazoa > Chordata > Actinopteri > Syngnathiformes > Syngnathidae > Entelurus > Entelurus aequoreus. The sequence continues at coordinate 33,867,726 of NC_084747.1, read as the reverse complement.
TCTTTAAATCAGGAAAAAAAAAAAATCAGAGAAGTTTAACTTTCATCATTTGAACAAACAAAAGGAGTTAGTAGAGGTTTTGGTAAACAGATTGCATCACGTTAAACACTTGGCTGACATCGGACAAGCAGAGTTCCATGCCGCTATTTGAAGGACGGCAGATTTGGCACTTTTATGCTGATGTCGCCAATGTTGATGTTTCTGGGCATTTCTGGGAGGTTCATGTTCTTTACAGCTGATACGGCACGAGCGGGTGCTCCTGCAATACCAGCCTACAGACACACACAGACACACAATATGATTATAAGACAAACAGTATAAATAAAACAATCATCATCAGAACACAGTAAACAGTGGACACCAGACAGACACATCCACTACACGGTGCTCAACAATCCACTGCTGACACAATGCAAATGCACTGACGGCTACTATGACACATTTAGTGCATCGTGTACATTCAGATGCTATCAAATGCAACATGCAACATGTGGTGACAACCAGAGCCAATTATGAATCCACAGTGAGGACATACTGTGTTAGATCATTCAATATTTTAGATGTACTGGGAGCATTCGTTGAGTAGACAGAGGCAGCATTGCTGAGAGTGAACCCTTTTGGGGATTGAAAATAAATAAATCAAATAAAAACGCCAAAAGAGAATTGGGAAGATCAGAATAAATGGATGTGGATACGGTGATGACTGGAAGTTTTAAATGGAAGAAAAACAATATCATACAGACTACATTGGAGGTCATACTGCACCTCTTGATAAAAATAAAAAAAGGTGTTTATTTGACTGCCTAACTGCATTTTTGTGAATGAGGGAACAAAAATACTGTTAACAGGTCAGTGGGGTGTAACTATAGATGATGTGGGAAGGGGGTGTAAAGCTAGCACTCAACTAGACTGGGAGATCTGCTCTCCGGACAGAGGAGACAACTCACTCTAACACAATGAGTCTCAAGTGGAAGTTAAATGTCTCAATGCAGCAATTACAGTAATTCAGCTCTTAGAATTGTTTTATCAATAGTTCTAAGTGACATTTGAGAATCACTGTTGTTAGAGATCCCACCCAACATGTGAATCTTTAAAGCAGACAGACCCAAAAAGGACCAGTAGTCGTTGAACAAAGCTGATCATTCATTCGTTGTTAGGAATGCTGAACTCGAGCTGACTTTTTACATGGTCCACTTGTCATATGTGCACTGCAGCTTAGTGTTAAACAGAGGGAAGACCGTGGAATGCTGACTACATGGCACACAGCCTCGACATTTACATACAAGTATTAATCATACATGTATAATTAATCCTTAATTAAGCAAAAATATGATGTATTTGATTAATTGATCGGGATATTCGATAGAATACTCGATTACTAAAATATTTGATAGCTGCAGCTCTAGTTTTAACCCAAACCCAATGAGGTTTTGTATAGGAAGACAACATCTTGAAAACTACCCGTGGCCCCAATGTTTCTGGCCTTAGTTTGCCCTCGAATTACTGTGTTTGGCCTAATTGTCTTTTATTTCCTAAACACCTGTTTTCATTATTGAAGGCTGACACGCACAGCTAAAATGCGTCTGTGGCATACTTGCCAAACCTCCCGATTTTCTCGGGAGACTCCCGAATTTCAGTGCCCCTCCCGAAAATCTGCCGGGGCAACCATTCTCCCGAATTTCTCCCGATTTCCACCCGGACAACAATATTGGGGGCGTGCCTTAAAGGCACTGCCTTTAGTGTCCTCTCTCACCTGAAAAGGAGACTATTATATATGTCTCCGTTATCCATAGGTGTATCTATAACCCATAAAGTAGGCAGACACGGAGTTATTTCTCAGCGTGTGTTTATCCCAGCCGGCACGTTAATACATTGAAAACACAACGTCCGGATTCCCATCATGCATTGCTTCAAAACTACGGCAAGTAGTAATGTCCAAAAACATAACAGAGACGAAGCAGAAGAACGAAGAAGAGACATGGCGACGACGAGTAAGAAGAAGAAGTACGCTTGCAAGTTCCAAAATGATTGGAAAAAATAATTTCAGTTCATCCTGGACAGCTCGAAGGGGAAGGGTATGCTGCCTGCAAATTTTGTAGATCAGACTTCTCCATTGAACACGGTGGCCGAACGGATATACTCATCCATGAACGGATTATATATGTATATATATATATATATGTATATATATATATATATATATATATATATATATATATATATATATATATATATATATATATATATATATATATATATATATATATACACACATATATATATATATTTATGGTCTGTGGTTGATCGTGCCTATTTGTGTGTGCTAATATAAACAGGTTTGCTCACAGCCCTATGTGCTTTGTGGTGTGACCGCATAAACGAAGTTCTTGTCTCTCGTGCATTTTTGATGATTATTATACGGTGCTGTTTGAACTTTGGTTTCTCCACGCAAATCCGCTGAGCTGTTTTCAACCTGCCAACAATACATAAACAATATAAAAAGACGAACCTAACTTAATAATGACAACAGTTTAAAATTTTAAGAATGCAATACAGTTCACTGCATTCATTGCATGCAAAATAGTAATCAACGTTCATTTTGCCATCATAACATGTTTGAGATGAAAACAAATATATATAAAATTAGTTCAAAATTAATATTCGCTGAGAAAGTTACCATAGAAATATATTCTTAGTATTAAAAATAGAACAATAAGAACAGTTTTCATTATATCAAACATATAAAGTGGATCAAGTACTGCCTTTAATACTGCATTTGAAATGTGCAATTTGATATTCAGAACCAATATGGCTGACAGGAAATTGGCACACAAGTGCTACCACTGTGAACAAGGACTTGGCACTCTTACATTATACAGAGACTATAGTGGGTGCAAGTGCTGTCACACCGCGGTGAGGGATGTCTTGTCTTGGTTTCTTCTGTCTTGTGAATTGCATGTTTTATTTTGAAAAGTAACGCCTCTTGTGTCAGATCACTTGCCCTTCCTTTTGTGTCATCAGTCTGACGTCATCCCTGACACCTGATTGTTTCCAGCTGTTTCCCATTACCCTCATGTGTTTTATTCAAATTGACTTAATATTTCTCACACAACACAACAAGCTCTTCAAAACACTAACTTTTGGTGTTAATCCTAATCACCACAACATTTGGTACACCGACCAGCCCAGATTGGTTGAAAAAAAAAAAAAATGGCAGCCATCAAGCGAACCCTCTTTGCAGGGTCACTGGGGTGGTACCTCGTAACTAATTCCCCATAAGTCATTGACCATTTGCATAAATAATTATGAAACTTTGAGTATATCGGTATTCTGTTCAACACATAGAAGGCACCACAAATGTCATGTGACAAATGCAAAGGCAAAATAAGTGTTCATGTAATGTTTCTGTGCTGCAGCTGCATCTCTCCGGGTCACTTGTTTGTGTGTGAGTGACACTAAGAAAAGCTCTCGGGAGAAGCCGTTCAACGCCACCTGTAAATTTGCATGTATAAAAACGACATGTAAATAAATGCAGTCTGTGGCCCTGACAATGGAAGCACAAATGGCTTCAGATTCATTGTGGTGGGATAGAGGCAATATAAATATTTTTTGTTTCAATGTATTTTCGGTAGGAGATCAAACATGACACAAAACTTCCTAATTGTTAGAAATCCCTCTGTTTATGTAATACATGATTCACTGATGAGAGTATTTGGCAAGCACCGTTTTGTCCTACTAATTTAAGTGAGCCTTGAACTCATCGTAGTTTGTTTACATGCACAACTTTCTCCGATGCGGCCACAGAAAGTCATGTTTTATGCCACTCCTTCTTTGTCTCATTTTGTCCACCAAACGTTTTATGCTGTGCGTGAATGCACAAAGGTGAGCTTTGTTGATTTTATTGATTTGCTGGAGTGCTTATCAGGCATATTTGGTCAATCCATGACTGCATGCTAATTGATGCTAACATGCTATTTAGGCTAGCTGTATGCACATATTGTATCATTATGCCTCGTTTGTAGGTATATTTGAGCTAATTTAATTTCCTTTACTTATGTATTAATTAATTATATATTTAATTTATATTTGCATCTTTCATGACACATTATCTGTATGTAATATTGGCTGCATTTCTGATAGTTGTTTGTGTGCCACGTTGTTGCAGACCACAGCAAACGTTACCCACCTTGCAAAGATTGTAATAAATCCGTTAGAAGAAAACAGCCTGCCGTTTCCTTAAACTTGGACACACACATCTATACATTTGGCCATTCTGAGCAAGTAATTTATTTCGAGAAGCTATCTCATCCTGTGAGAAGCCTCCATTTTACTAATGATTTCCAATGTTGCAAATATGTGTAGAATAAAAATTAAAATACAACATTTCTGTCAACGAAGATTTGCGTCAGCCTTTGATAGTAGGCTAATATAGACACTTACATCATGTGTTGTCTTCATTATAACACTTATATGAGACATTTAAAGTCATTTTGATAGTAGGCTAATATAAACACATCATGTGTTGTCTTCATTATAACACTTACACTACCGTTCAAAAGTTTGGGTTCACCCAAACAATTTTGTGGAATAGCCTTCATTTCTAAGAACAAGAATAGACTGTCGAGTTTCAGATGAAAGTTCTCTTTTTCTGGCCATTTTGAGCGTTTAATTGACCCCACAAATGTGATGCTCCAGAAACTCAATCTGCTCAAAGGAAGGTCAGTTTTGTAGCTTCTGTAACGAGCTAAACTGTTTTCAGATGTGTAAACATGATTGCACAAGGGTTTTCTAATCATCAATTAGCCTTCTGAGCCAATGAGCAAACACATTGTACCATTAGAACACTGGAGTGATAGTTGCTGGAAATGGGCCTCTATACACCTATGTAGATATTGCACCAAAAACCAGACATTTGCAGCTAGAATAGTCATTTACCACATTAGCAATGTATAGAGTGTATTTCTTTAAAGTTAAGACTAGTTTAAAGTTATCTTCATTGAAAAGTACAGTGCTTTTCCTTCAAAAATAAGGACATTTCAATGTGACCCCAAACTTTTGAACGGTAGTGTATATAAAGCTTTTAATTTTTTGCGGCTCCAGACAGATTTTTTTTTAAAACTTTTGGTCCGATATGGCTCTTTCAACATTTTGGGTTGCCGACCCCTGGCCTAAGTGTACGTTAGCAAAGGTTTTGCACATACGTAGAAGATACTGTGAATGTGATTATTTTCAGACATACTTCTACCTAGTCATTTGAATACAGCCTTCTAGGCATGAAGTATTATGAAAATAAGCTCAACAGTATTTGCTTTGCAAAATTAAGGAATATTTCCCCTTTTCCTTCTCATAGCTTTTTCTTTTGCCTTTTTTGGCACCTTTTTGCGTCACTTTTTTCAAAAGATGGCCGTGGCCTCATTAAGGGATGTTGAGTAAAGAGGAAGAATACACACCGGATGTTACATGAAGTAAAACGACTTTCAGTCAAATCAGATTCCAGCTTCACTATATGTCACTTGTTAACTAGGTTTTAGAGAAACAATTTTATTGTTTGACAGTGGTTAACTCCTTTTTACACTTGTGTGACATAGACGAATATTAAATTGTGAGATGTGTAAGCCTCGTCAGCATCAAAACTCAACTTTGCAACACAAGATTGTTTTGAAGTACAGGGGAACCTCGATTTACGAACCCCTCGTCGTACATACTCTTCGATTTATGAAACACAGACCGAATAAAAAAAAAATGCTTTGTTGTACGAACCCTGTCTCCGTGTACCAACGTTTCAACATCCACCCATTGTGTGCCTGCAGGGTAGCTATTTTGTGCCTGGCAGCACATCTATCTATTATGGCTTATAAAATGATCATTCATTTAGTTAGCTAACGTGCTAATTGGTGTGCTTTTTAAGAATTTTTTGGGCATTTTAAAAATATTTTTAGTGTTGCTAGCTTTATGAGTCTAAAGAAAACAATGGACAAGCAATGTGTGGTTTGAAAAATTTGGTGTGTATCCACAGCGTTGTCAACAACCCCCACTCCTCCCCTGCAACCACTTGTAACTGACAATGTAAAGTATATTCTCTTTTTTTTATTCCTAATTATTGTAGCGATCTGACTGTTAAAATTAAGGAGTTTTGTGATTTTCAGGCATGTGAGTACCCTTTGAGAAAAACTGACAAAAAAAGAGGAACATATCTATCGGTATGAAGTGCTGCCACGCAAGCCCACAAAGAAAATTTTGAAAATCAACACAAAATTTCCTGCAATTGGGTGCATTTCTACATTTTAATTTACCTTTAGATTTATTGTCATCTACTAACTTCTTGGCTGTCACATGTACCATGTAATGTACCAGATAATTTTTAGGGTTTTTTTAGTAGATCATTTACTAACATTATTTTCATTGAAAATGTCATGTAAAACTCTATAACATGCATGCAGATAACTCAGAAAACTTTCCCTTTTGGCAAAACTGTCCTTTAGCCATGCCACGTCGGGTAATACCATATACTTACAGTGTTGTCACATCTGTTTACATCGCTGGCTACTAATAAATGCTCTAGAACACTGGTTCTTAACCTGGGTTCGATCGAACCCTAGGGGTTCGGGGAGTCAGCCTCAGGGGTTCGGCGGAGCCTCCGCCGCGGAGGTCAAGACACACCCGACTCATACTGTAAATAAAAACTTCTCCCTATCGGCGTATTATGGATACCCCCAAACAATGTTCCCTCTAATTTTTTATATGCGTGAGCAAACGCAAAAACTCCTTGAGCATTCAGTGGAGCATTCAGTGGAGCACACGTGAGCGACGTCAGACGTGCACACGCACTGTGGCCACACCAGCAGCACACCTGTCCCAAACCTGACTAAATAACAAGTTAAATCTTTTATTATTATAATCAAATAACAGCAGTCATTTCCATGAGATTATTTTCTAATATAAGTGTTTTAGCCCACTTACAATGACAATAACAAAAAATAATGTTTTTCATGAGCTGTGTACTAGTATTGTATGTCTGGGTGGGGGTCCTGCTTTGGAAATAATGTGTACCCCTTTCAGATATCGCATTTAGTTCCCACTAAAACATTCACATGTTGCACAATGAGATGTAAACATGGGATCATGTGTACATTCCTGTAACTTTCTGTTTGTAAAATATATCTTCATTGTATTTCTTTAATATAATATTCATCATTTCATGATTAATATTTATAAATTAAGATTAAATTAAGAAAAAACATTTTATTTTTCACTAAATAAGGTTTTGGTGAATGCGCATATGAAATTGGTGGGGTTCGGTACCTCCAACAAGGTTAAGAACCACTGCTCTGGAACTACAACTGGTTCGAAACCAACTGTGTTTGGATTGTAATCATTCAAATATGATTAGCGGCAAAGGAGAAAGCCGGAAACGTTGTGGCTCGTAAAAGCAAACACAGGCGACAACAAGTAAGCTAGAGAGATTAAGCTAACCATGCTAACTAGCGAGCTTGTTTCAGCGTTCTGTCCTCTTCCTGTCCTGCAATTCAGTGTGGCGTTTAGGCAAGAGGAACAGCGAGTACCTGCGGCTGAGGCGAGCATTCAACAAATTTTGTTTGGATCCTATATTTTTGATATTGTAGTGGGTTTACATATTTCACCCACGGAACTTTTGTTATTGATATAAAGATCCGGTCGAATGGGTTTTCACAGGAAACGTTTCTGGTGTTGCGCTGAGAAGCCACAGATGTGAAGATACTGCTCGATTGCTGATAAAAATACAAAGTCTGAACATCATTAAAACAAATAGGTCCATTTTTTGACACTCCTTCGACTACCGCCCATACACGCTACAATATTTCAATAAAAAAACCACGGAAGTGATATTTTGACGCGAAAATTAATGATTAAAAACACGTCTACCCACTTTTTTGTGGACATTTCACATGCCTGGATTTCAAACTGTGAGTGGACCACAGGGCTAGTGACACTGTGTGTGCATAAACAGAGCAGCTGTGTAAGGAGGACAGTTCAGCTTTTTTGGCTTTGTTATTAAATAGAAGGCCTACTGAAACCCACTACTACCGACCACGCAGTCTCATAGTTTATATATCAATGATGAAATCTTAACATTGCAACACATGCCAATACGGCCGGGTTAGATTAGTAAAGTGCAATTTTAAATTTCCCGCGAAATATCCTGCTGAAAACGTCTCGGTATGATGACGTTTGCGCGTGACGTCACAGATTGTAGCGGACATTTTGGGACACCATTGTGGCCAGCTATTAAGTCGTTTGTTTTTATCGCAAAATTCCACAGTATTCTGGACATCTGTGTTGGTGAATCTTTTGCAATTTGTTTAATGAACAATGGAGATAGCAAAGAAGAAAGCTGTAGGTGGGAAGCGGTGTATTAGCGGCCGGCTGCAGCAACACAAACACGTAGCGGCTACATCGTAGCCGGTGTTTCATTGTTTACATTCCCGAACGATGACAGTCAAGCTTTACCATTGGCCTGGGACAACAGAGACTCTTACCAGGAGGACTTTGAGTTGGATACGCATGCTTGTGGAGATGGGACAACAGAGACTCTTACCAGGAGGACTTTGAGTTGGATACGCGCTACCGTGAGTACGCAGCTGCGGCTTCCAAACATTTGATCGCTTGCCCGTACGTGCGTGCCGCTATGTGCATGTCACGTACGTAACTTTGGGGAAATATATGTGCTGTATGAACTTTGCGGAGGTGAACGGTACTTTGGGCTGTGGGATTGAGTGTGTTGTGCGGGTGTTTGATTTGTATTGGCAGGTTATATGGACGGGAGGGGGGAGGTGTTTGTTATGCAGGATTAATTTGTGGCATATTAAATATAAGCCTGGTTGTGTTGTGGCAAATAGAGTATATATATGTATTGTGTTTATTTACTGTTTGTCATTCCCAGCTGAATATCAGGTCCCACCCGCCTCTCACAGCATCTTCCCTATCTGAATCGCTTCCACTGCCCTCTAATCCTTCACTCTCACTTTCCTCATCCACAAATCTTTCATCCTCGCTCAAATTAATGGGGAAATCGTCGCTTTCTTGGTCCGAATCGCTCTCGCTGATTGTGGCCATGATTGTAAACAATGTGCAGATGTGAGGAGCTCCACAACCTGTGACGTCACGCTACTTCCGGTACAGGCAAGGCTTTTTCATCAGCGACCAAAAGTTGCGAACTTTATCGTCGATATTCTCTACTAAATCCTTTCAGCAAAAATATGGCAATATCGCGAAATGATCAAGTATGACACATAGAATGGATTTGCTATCCCTGTTTAAATAAGAAAATCTCATTTCAGTAGGCCTTTAAATAGATACTGTCGTTGATCCATCACCCCATTATGTTGTTAGATATACAGTACTGTATAGGGATTTATATTGTTTTCGAAGTGTACAAACTTTTATTAAAATATGGACTTTTGTCGAGGCTGGAACCCAATATTAATGTTTATATTGTTTATTAAGGAGACATTTGCTTCAATATACAAACTCTTCTATTTACAAACCCTGTTTAAGAAACAATCTGTAATAACAATGACATTTACAGCCGTTTACTTTTTTTTTTTTTACACTTGTATTAAGTAGTTGACAAATGCTACCCAGAACATTGCTTGTACAGTCAAACATTTTACAGTTTGACTGAGGAACATATTTTTTACATCCATTGTTAGCAAGAGGGAAAAAAAATAATGTCGTAGACTTAAGTCATTATTTGGGTCTGTCATGAAAGATTCCCGGTGCATGTAAGTGAATTTATCAACTTTTTAAAGGGGTCAGGAAAGGGGGTCCATATAGAGAGACTCGGGACAGGAAGAGGAAAGGAGAGGGGGAGTAGTAAACTTCAGTTAGGGTTATACAGTACTTGGTTGTAGATTTTAGCAGTACCTGCGTCTACCTGTCCTGCCTGGTAGACTGAAAGATAAACGTCTGTAAAGAGAGAGAGAAGAATGGAAAGAACTAGACAGGGTCAGGGAAAAAGAGGAATGAGGAATGTTAAAGCAGGTTAAAGTAATTAACAGTTTATCTCCACAGGAAAAAGGTGAGAGGACCTATCATAGACCACACGCTTGATGCAATAGAGATCCAACATGCATTTACTTATTGAGCACTTCTGTGAAGCTATTAGTCTTTGTCAGGCTTGATGGAGAACAGCTTCATTACTTATACCTGATACCTTCCTATAAATGGGCAGTGTCATTTTAAATTAGTACGTGAGCGTGGTCTAGGGTAGGTCCATGAGGAGGGAGGGAGAGAGAGAGAGAGACAAGAGCAGCTCTGATGAGACTCTGCCTACAGAACAGCAAATTGTGAAAAAAGAAGAACCTGTTGGATTAAAATAAATATGACACAAATCTGATTTATATTGCTACAAGTTGGAGCACACAGCAAATGCCAGCCAATTAGAAATGGGGACTACTATAGTGCTTCCTGTCAGTATTTCTCATTGCAGGAGTAACAAGGACATTTTCTACAAGTATGCTTTCATTGCTTTTCCTCGCATCATTAGAGAAGCTCTGGGGGGTAATTAATTAATTCATGAAATTGTCTCTGGCTGGCTGTCTGAGCTCAATTCTTCCATACGTCACATTGCATGGAAAGCGAATCAGCAGATACTTTACTGACAAAACACATTTAAAGGTCCCCTATTATGCAAATGTTAATGATGCTCTAACAGTAATGTGTCCCGAGAGCAAACGTGAGACAAATGATCGTGTATCTCTCTTGTTTGCTGCACTTTTGAGAAACGAGGCCGTTTTAAATGTTCTGTGTTTTCATGACATCATGAAGGAAAAACCTCCTTCCTCATGAAGATGATACTGCCTCTGATGAATGACACTGCCGTGTGTACGCGGCCACCACTTCTCCCGAGGACAAAAAAAGAAGACTTCCCTCTACATCTTGAAATAAAGCTTGGCGCTGTGTAAACAATTGTTATTAATTATCATTACAGTTTTTCTTTAGCGAATAAGAGCGCAAAGCAGCTCAAATAATTATATTCTTCATTGTTTTGTCTGTAAACGAGCTAGATCACAACAAAAGTAATTTAATGACACCTTTCATAAAAACGTAGGTCTAAACATTCATCTTTATCAAATAAATCAGTCTGAAATCTTAAACTAGACTAAAGCTGTGTCTCCATGGTTGCTGTAGGAGCCATTATGCCTTTCTTGTTTGTTTTATTTGGTTGATTTGGTTTGTCACAAAGCACGGCATGGAATGCTGGTAGCAGGAGGTCACACAGTTTTTACAGCTAAGAAAATTCAGACTGCACGCTCTCAAAGTGTTCCATTTTCTACCATACCTTTACCAGAAGTCAAATCCATCTAACTTTCCGCCACAGAAAGCCACTTTGAATGTCATTTTAATTATTCTTTTTTTGTCAAATAAATAGGACCACATCCCAAACACAGTATTTTGTCAGGATATTAATGCTTTTATTCAAGCGCCTTTTGGCTGGATCTACCGAGAGGCAATTAAAGGTGAGATGAGATAGTTGTTACAGTTGCGTTTACCGCTACTTTCCATCGCGAGCGGAGGAGTAATCACATTCATCTTCTTCTTTTTCTACTAATAGCTTTTATCCAATAGAGGATCACTAATCAATAGCTAATAAATTGCATGAATGGTTTTACCTTGGTTTTTAATCCGGATGTTCTTTCTGACGGAACCCTGGCCGGGAATCGAACCCACGCCTAGGCCTGGGCCAATAACCAATTTGTTGGTTGAAATACTGTCCCCAAATGATTGCCAATACACAATATTAAGCACTGAATTAAGCACTAATGTAATCATAATAAAATGGCACGTCAACCTAACGAGCACATTACGTTCCACGGCCATGTTCATAACTCAGAATAATCGTATCTTAAATCAGCTTCGCCCATTGAATGAATTTAAATCAATTTAATCCATGTTTGGCCCTCCCAAAACTGCACCTTTTAAATTAAAGATTAAAGATTAAAGTACCAATGATTGTCACACACACACTAGATGTGGTGAAATTTGTCCTGTTTTTTGGGTTGGTGCACTAATTGTAAGTGTATCTTGTGTTTTTTATGTTGATTTAATAAAAAAATAAAAAATAAAAAATAAAAAACGATACCGATAATTAAAAGAACGATACCAATAATTTCCGATATTACATTTTAACGCATATATCGGCCGATAATATCGGCAGGCCGATATTATCGGACATCCCTAATAATAATGCAAGTAACCCATTCAAACGCAATCAACGTTTAGTTCTCATTAGTATTTGTTAGTATTGTAATGGGAAGGGCAAAAACTAAGAACTATCCTAAATAATTAAAACAACTAAATGGACTTTCAAGCTACGTTAGCAAAAATGTAACTTCAATAAACATGAAGATACCATTTTTTCCCCAGTTGGAAAAACTGTGTTGAGCATTTAAGTTTTGTTTTTGTTCCTATCACTTTCCAACAAATTGGGCATACTTGCTCCTTTGTCTGTGTTGATGGGCTCATTTTACTCACACAGATAATCATGCAATCATATTTTTCCCTCCTAATTATTGTTACTTGGCTGTGTTTCTTACTAGAAACTAGCAATGCTTTGTCTGTGCCTGTATGTGACCACCAATCCACAATTGTGGATGGATGACAAAGAAGATTCACTCCGTTCATTTAATTCTGCTATAGAAAAAATTTGGTCAGTGGCTTAGAGCAATGCACAGAGTGAACCCTCCTAAACCCTGATTGGGAGCGACAGACAAAGAAAACAAACACACACGGATAACAGGACAATAAAATACTATCTATCTATCTATGGTAATGTATTGATGCCGACAAAGTTATCAAGTTAATTCTCATTTATCGTTCGATTACTTAATTTACACATGCTCTCTGTCATGAAAGGCAGAAGAAGCGTGTACAATAACACCACCAGGGACAGAAGTAATCACACTGATCAAATAAAATGTCTTTATTTTGACTTTAGGGATTAGTATGGACTCTTTTCTATTGCTTTCTGCTGTGAAATGTTGTGAAATGCAAATTTAATGTGGAGGAGCAATTGCCCTGTGCCCACATCCATGTGTGCATGTGTTAGTATAAAGTGGACAATAGCACTTCTTAGAACCACAGACTCAAACACAGCTTATTAGCATTAAAGCTACAGAGACAAATAAGGTAGGGCTTAATAAAAGCACAGTCGAATTTCCAGCATCAAGGCTAGATTTTGGCCAACACAGGTTGTTGAACCTTTGAGACTGACTTTAAATTGTTTTAAAAAATACGATAATACGGGACCTTTGAAGAGCAATAACTGCAACATGGACGGCGTGTCTGATTTGGCCATCCATCCATCTGCTATTTCCCCGGTGAAAAGTGGGTCTGTGGAAGAGAACCCACACAGAGACCCCGCCGACCAGGCATGATCAAATCCAGGACTTCATTGCTGTGCGGTGACAGCATTAAACACTCCACTCTATCCCTTTTTTGTAATACACATATATATATATATATATATATATATATATATATATATATATATATATATATATATATATATATATATATATATATATATATATATATATATATATATATATATATATATATATATATTAGGGCTGCAACAACTAATCGATTTAATCGATTAAAATCTATTATAAAAATAGTTGGCGATTAATTTAGTCATCGATTCGTTGGATCTATGCTATGCGCATGCGCAGAGGCAATTTTTTTATTTTTTATTTTTATAAACCTTTATTTATAAACTGCAACATGTACAAACAGCTGAGAAACAATAATCAAAATAAGTATGGTGCCAGTATGCTGTTTTTTTTCCAATAAAATACTGGAAAGGATATAAAGGTAGTTTGTCTCTTTAATCCGATTATTAATCGATTAATCTAAGTAATAATCGACAGATTAATTGATTATCAAATTAATCGTTAGTTGCAGCCCTAATATATATACAGTATATATAAGTGTATATATATATATATATATATATATATGTATACACACACAAATATATATATATATATATATATATATATATATATATATATATATATATATATATATATATATATATATATATATATATATATATATATATATATATATATATATTAGGGCTGCAACTAACGATTAATTTGATAATCGATTAATCTGTCGATAATTACTTCGATTAATAATCGGATAAAAGAGACAAACTACATTTCTATCCTTTCCAGTATTTTATTGAAAAAAAAACAGCATACTGGCACCATGTTGTGGACATTGGGGGTGCAGCATACACCAACAATAACACTGAAATGTAACTCATCAGAACTGAATCAGATATTGTACACATTTCTGTTGTGAATAATAAAGGATTCATTTTAGGCTGCCTCTGAATAATAGCATGAAATATTCCAGCACCTTCATAACATTTAGTTGTACTAAAGCGTCACTCAAATCTAAATAGATTTATATAGCTTTATCGGGCCCGGCTACATTGATCCATTATGAAACCAACCTGAGATATTTCTGTCCGTTACGTTTATTTCCAAATTGGTAACCGTGCGTTTTCTCTCTCAAAACGGAGTCAAATGTGCCGGAGAAACATTATCAGCCCCGCGTTGCAACAAAGGCATAACGTTAAAGTTACTTACAAAAAAGCTGAACTCATGAATGCTTGTTGCCACTATGGACTTAAAAAGTTACGTACTGTGAGTTCCCTTCATCCATGGCTCCAACATGTTTCCTTTTCAGGTGCTCCTGAACAGGCACGTGCACACATAGGGCCCTATGGGTGCCTGAGCCCCTGCCCTTTTTTGCCTCGTCTTAAAAAGTGCCCTCTGCCTGTGTGTGTGTTTTTTTTCTTCTTTTTTTTCTTTTTCTTTAAACAACATTAATAAATCCCTGTCAGGGATGTAAAACAAAAACAAAAACAAAAAAACAGCGGTACAAAAACTCCACGTTTTCTTGTAATACCGGGTTGTTTGAGACTGCCGCTTCCGCCAGAGAGAGCAAGTGCCCGTGACAGCTGCAGCTGTCATCGAGGAGGGGCTAAGGGTTTAACCCATGGGTTCACCCACACGGGCTCCATCTGGTGGCGGAGATCCGGCAGATTCTCAAACGTCATTATATATAAAGCTCCGGGAGTCGCAAACGGCAAAAATCACTTTCTCCTCCATGCTGCAGTTCACCCCGGACTGCACTACACTGCACTGACGGTTAATGCTGATTGGCTGTTACTTGCATGACTATTTTAATGATCGACTTGTTTGTCTATCCATACATTAGTTTATAATGTACAATAGCGAAGTTGGTCTTTATTCGTTTCGAAACCGGGTTGCTTTCGCGGTTCAAGGGAGTAACCCCTGACTGCAGCCTGCAGATCGAGGAGGGGCTTAAATTTTCCCTAAATGTGGACTGGTCTAAACTTTTAAATGTTTAGCCCCTCCTCGATCTGCGGGTGAGTAAGTGAGAGGAGAGAGAGCCAAGTTACTGCGCCCCTGAGACGTGACAGTGGAGCAACTTGAACCTGTGAGTTATGGTCTAGTCGCCGTCCACTTATTCAGCATCTAATATGGGTAATATTTCAGAAAAACGCTGTATTATTCTATTAGTCAATGTGTCAGCTTCTGTTTTTGCCGGACGTCGGAGCACGGCGCATCAATTGAGCACGGCACATCAAGTCCGCACAGAGCAGAGCGGATCGTGCGGGACAGGAAGTAATGTACAAAATACAAAATAAAACACCGGGTTAATTTTCAAAATAAAATGCACTGTGTTTACGGCGGATCACATTTCTCTCACAGTAGAGTTTTAGATATAAGGTTATTGTGACTTTGCTATTACTGTGTGGGTTAACAAAATAATAATAATAATAATGATAATAATAACAATAATAATAATAAGAACAATGATAATGATAATAATAATAATAATTATTATTATTAATAATAATAATAATTTCAGCATTCTGGGGATATAAGATGTAGGTTATCTGTTAGGAATATTGCCATCTGTATTTAAACTTGATTCATGTTGATTATGCCTGCAGCACAATGCCAAAAAAAGAAAGGATACAGCCCTCTACTGGCCCCTGGTCCATATTTTTGGCCCTGTATTGCGTTTCAGTTGTTTAGTCTGAGCATTAAGTGAGATAGACCATAAGTTACAACTTGATGGTGTTTGCATCAAGTTAAGGGAAGAAGGACAGATTTTCACATTGAAGTTTTTTCCATTTGGGTATTTATTTTTGTATTTTTTTTTAAAGTTCATGTTGCACTGTTCAATGTTCAATATTAAAGTGCTTATCTTAAACAATAAATAGCCTAATAATAAACCAGTGTTTTGTTGCTTTTCATGTCTTCCAAGCCTATGATAATGTGAATTAACTCATTATGACCATAATTTGTTGACACAAAACAAATGGCAATCACTTTTATCTACAAAGGAAACACAGCTAAGTAGTTAGCTTCCTATTAGCAAATTTAATTTTACATTAATTTCCATATTGTGTAAAGGACCAAAAAAAAAATTCCTGCCCTTTTCTGACTTTGAGCCCCTGCCCCTCTATAATCATGTGCACGTCCCTGCTCCTGAAGCAATGTTGTACTTCCGTGCCATTTTGCAGGAAACGGTCTTCTTTGAAGTCTTTAAAGTAAAGTGTTCCCACACTTTTGACGACTTAGGTTGCACACTTTTCTCCATTGAAGCAATAACCTCAAGATGTTTCTCCGCTAAACTATTGGTACTGTTTTCCTGCGCCATTTTTCGAATGTTTCCAGACGGCGTGGTCACGTGAGCTGCACATGACACATCATTGGCTAGCTTACGCCACCTCATGAGACGTAGCCTCAGCGCCGTCCTGGCGCTGTTTTGTACTGTTTTTGTACTTATTTTGATTATTGTTTCTCAGCTGTTTGTAAATGTTGCAGTTTATAAATAAAGGTTTATAAAAAAAAAATTAAAATAAAAAACATTTTTTTAAATAAAATTTAAAAAAGCCTCCGCGCATGCGCATAGCATAGTTCCAACGAATCGATGACTAAATTAATCGCCAACTATTTTTATAATCGATTTTAATCGATTTAATTGATTAGTTGTTGCAGCCCTAATATATATATATATATATATATACACACACATGTGTGTGTGGGCTCCTTCAAAATGAAACAACATGATTTACACAATCAATGATTCAATGATCATCGTTAATTCTCCCTACAAATGTGACAGTGTTGATTTGTGTTTAAAGCAGTGCGGCAGCAAGAGAAAAGGTTGGTTGAGAGCGAAAGAGAGAGAGAGAGAGCGCGCAAACAGGATCATGTCAAAGGCTTCACACAAGGTCACTAGAGAGTCACATGCAGGGTGCAGCATACACACATGCCTGCATACTTTTTACCATCCTTTTCATAAATGCAAGACTGGCGAGAGCGTACTTACCTCAGACTTCTCCATCTTGTTCTGGGCGTCCACCTGCGTGATGATTTCATTCATGTTGGTCTCCAGCACCATTCCACCCATCACCATCTCCGCCAGAATATTGTGAACCTGGATGAAAGATTTTACATTAGCGCATTTTTACTTAAGATTGTTGCCATGCTCTAAAAAAACATGTGAACAGATAAACACCCCCCTTGATGACTTGCCTTCTTTTTTCAAAACAAAGACAAACTACCATATTTCCTTAAATAGCACTAACAGACGCGGTGTCTTAAATTAGCGACAGGTGTGTTGTCAATTAAAACGCCTCGATTTTCCATAGAAAAAGTAGCTACTGCATTCCCTCAAATAATGGCCTCAGCTACAGTCAGGGAAATAATTATTAGACCACTCATCGATTTTGTAAATTCACCCACTGACAAAGAAATTAACAATCTATCACATTTTAATGGTTGGATTATTTTAACAGTGAAAGTCAGAATATCGAAATCTAGAAAATCACATGAAGCAAAAGAATACAATTATTTTGTAATTCGTTGAGTAGAATGAATACTAATTCCACTATCCACTATATTATTTCGTACGTGGTGGAGAAACCCTTGTTTGCAAGTATGCAAACCTTTCATGTTGTTGATTACCAGGTTTTCGCACAACTCAGGAAAATTTTGGACCAATCCTTTTTGCAGACCCTCTGCAAATCATATATATATATATATATATATATATATATATATATATGTATGTAAATACATATATATACACACACACACACACACATACCGTATATATATATGTATGTGTGTGTGTCAGTGGCGTGCAGTCACTAGAGGCAGGGGAGGCGGGGCCTCACCTGCCATCATGGAAAGAAAAAAAAAAGTAAAAAGAAAAAAAAAAAATTAAATTGTTATATGTATTCAGTGATTATACTAAAGTTATTTTCCATTTAACTTCACCAGTTTTAGATTATTTTTATTTTTATTTTCACATTTGCCGTTCAAATACTGAGAAGAGACGGTGCGGTGATCAGCAGCCAGTTGAGGCACTTGTGCCTCACAATGGATTGTGCGCAATGACTCGGCTAACTGCTGGCCGGCTGTGCAGTGAGACCGTATTGCTATATGAATTATATTATACATTTCCATAGTTTAGTTAGCTGAGGTATATAATGTACAGTGTATTTTGTCAACAACTGTATGTGTGTAACGTATTTCTTGTGCTGAGCGATCATAAAACTCTGCTGCAAAGACGCACTGTGAGAGGCTCGTCTCATAACCCCGCCTCCTGGTGCCAAGCATCTCCGCCGCAGAATGCACCGCCTGTCGGGAGCGCCACACCAACCAAAGCCCACACCCAAACCCTCCACGTGCAAGACCGAATCCACCCAAATAAAGTCACTTAACAAGAAGCCAAAAAGTACAAAAACAACAATGCTCGCACGGCGCGGCGCGCCGGAGGAGCCGTGAACAGGGACACAACATTAGGTACACCTGCAGACTGCAGCGCGGATTTCATATTTCATTCATTCACAATTCCTCCAACACGAACACCACTGTTCCCGCACTTATAAGTAAAGGTAAGACCATAATAACGTTTTTTTTATTAAATGTGCTTTTTTGTGTGCTAAAGTTATATGTGTAAAGTGTAAAGTTAAGTTAAAGTACCAATGATTGTCACACACACACTAGGTGTGGTGAAATTTGTCCTCTGCATTTGACCCATCCCCTTGCTCACCCCCTGGGAGGTAAGGGGAGCAGTGGGCAGCAGCGGCACCGCGCCCGGGAATAATTTTTGGTGATTTAACCCCCAATTCCAACCCTTGATGCTGAGTGCCAAGCAGGGAAGAATGCGGGTATGAGCTTTTAAACATAACCTGTTAACTGCTGCCAATCAAATGGTGAATAAGATACTCTTTAGGGTTCATATGTGTGCCTCACCAGCCATGAACCTCACCGCACGCCACTGGCTTCCTCCCACCTCCAAAGACTTGCACCTGGGGATAGGTTGATTGGTAACACTAAATTGGCTCAAGTGTGTGAATGTGAGTGTGAATGTTGTCTGTCTATCTGTGTTGGCCCTGTGATGAG
>NC_084747.1:33748215-33845715 GCF_033978785.1 Entelurus aequoreus | reverse complement strand
ATTGCACCAAGAAAAATTCCTAGTTTGTGAACCCGTTCTCAAACAATGGCAATAAAATTATTCTGATTCTGACAAAGCCAAATATTTTTGAAATTAGACTATTGCATTGTGTTCTATTGTGTGGCGCCTTGAGGCAAGAATATGTTGACAGTCTAAAAGCACCATCTCTTCCTTCACTCGTGCAGCCGTACTCCCAATCATTCTCTGTATTATTCAGGTGTTTATTGGGAAACTTCCGATGGGCCTGGACATGTGGCTTCTTTAGCAGGGGGACACTGTAGGATTTGAGTCCAATATGGCATAGTGTGTTATCGATGGTTTTCATGGTGACAATTATCCGAGGAGGTTTGACCACAAACTAAATCAACCCTGCTTATACCAAGCACTGCACTCCATTTAGCCTGAATTGTGACGCCATTCACAATCAACTCCACATAACTACACATGTTGAAAATGTGTTATGTTAAATCACCAATAAAAACAAGTGGATGCTTTTACCTTGTCTACATGGAAAATCAGATCAAGTTCGCAGACATTCTCAAAGCATTTGTCCAGCGTTTCCACAAATACCTAATTGGGAATAGGACAACATTTGATGAGAACAAGAATGAAAACCATGAAGAGAAAGGTAGCAAGATATTGTTTTTCTTACCTGGATTAAGTCTAAAATTCCTAGTTCACTCTCTGAGGAGTCTACACAAAACACAAAGTACAACGTAGCGTAGTGTCTGTAGATCAGCTTGTAGTCTGAACCCCCGATCAACCTGACACACAATACACACGGAGGCATCAGTAACCATAATTTAAAGGAGTGCTATTATGTACAACCAACTTTTCTTACCTGCTGGTCCCTGTTTTTGTGTATTGTGTTTTTGTGTTATTTTAAATCAACCCATGGAAGCATGGCGGAGATATTTATAACAATCTTGCCTTCTTCCAAACTTGCTTAAAACAAGTCGATTGGAATTTAAAACTTAAGTGGCGTATTTTGCATTAGTTACGTCAGCAGATATCTCCATAAATGCTCGAGGTTTACCCAAAGAGCTTTGCTGCTGCTGATGGAAATTAGCTTTTGGCTACAATTTGGCACATTTACATTTAATATGTTCATTAATGTATATTGTCCCATGTAACAAAGGTATACGATTTAAGATATAGAGTTATTATACATCTATAAACAAACTTATTGGTGCGTCCAGTCAGGGGACAGGCGAAAGTTAAAGGCCTACTGAAATGAATTTTTTTTATTTAAACGGGGATAGCAGATCCATTATATGTGTCATACTTGATCTTTTCGCGATATTGCCATATTTTTGCTGAAAGGATTTAGTAGAGAACATCGACGATAAAGATCGCAACTTTTGGTCGCTGATAAAAAAAAGCCTTGCCTGTACCGGAAGTAGCGTGACGTCGCAGGTTGAAAGGATCCTCACATTTCCCCATTGTTTACACCAGCAGCGAGAGCGATTCAGACCGAGAAAGCGACGATTACCCCATTAATTTGAGCGAGGATGAAAGATTTGTGGATGAGGAACGTGAGAGTGAAGGACTAGAGTGCAGTGCAGGACATATCTTTTTTCGCTCTGACCGTAACTTAGGTACAAGGGTTCATTGGATTCTACACTTTCTCCTTTTTCTATCGTGGATCACGGATTTGTATTTTAAACCACCTCGGATACTATATCCTCTTGAAAATGAGAGCCGAGAACGCGAAATGGACATTCACAGTGACTTTTATCTCCATGACAATACATCGGCCAAAGCACTTTAGCTACGGAGCTAACGTGATAGCATTGGGCTTAACTGCAGATAGAAACAAAATAAATAAACCCCTGACTGGAAGGATAGACAGAAAATCAACAATACTATTAAACCCTGGACCTGTAACTACACGGTTAATGCTTTCCAGCCTGGCAAAGCTTAACAATACTGTTGCTAACGACGCCATTTAAGCTAACTTAGCTACGGGACCTCACAGAGCTATGCTAAAAACATTAGCTATCCACCTACGCCAGCCCTCATCTGCTCATCAACACCCGTGCTCACCTGCGTTCCAGCGATCGACGGCGCGACGAAAGACTTCACCCGATCATCGATGCGGTCGGCGGCTAGCGTCGGATAGCGCGTCTGCTATCCAACTCAAAGTCCTCCTGGTTGTGTTGCTGCAGCCAGCCGCTAATACACCGATCCCACCTACAGCTTTCTTCTTTGCAGTCTCCATTGTTCATTAAACAAATTGCAAAAGATTCACCAACACAGATGTCCAGAATACTGTGGAATTTTGCGATGAAAACAGAGCTGTTTGTATTGGATACAATGGTGTCCGAATACTTCCGTTTCAACGATTGATGTCACGCGCAAACGTCATCATATCTAGACGTTTTCAACCGGAAGTTCCCCGGGAAATTTAAAATTGCACTTTATAAGTTAACCTGGCCGTATTGGCATGTGTTGCAATGTTAAG
Source organism: Entelurus aequoreus (assembly GCF_033978785.1). NCBI lineage: Eukaryota > Metazoa > Chordata > Actinopteri > Syngnathiformes > Syngnathidae > Entelurus > Entelurus aequoreus. The sequence goes on along the minus strand of NC_084747.1, from coordinate 33,843,251 downwards.
ATTTCATCATTGATATATAAACTATCAGACTGCGTGGTCGGTAGTAGTGGGTTTCAGTAGGCCTTTAAGTCTGAGAAAATGCGGTAGTTTTTAAAATTCTTTCATGTTTTGTGTGAGGCCAGTTAGCAAATGTGTCACGGCCCCAGACCGGTGGTTGGATCACTGATGTAGACCACAAGTAAGTGATTTAAATGCAGGAAAAAATAATCTGAATTTTGACCCTTTTAACATACGCTGGTACAAAACACAACAAGTGTGACCCTGCCACTTACATTCCACCTTCTAGAAAATTGCAGACATTCTCATCTCTTTTGGACACCAAGTGGAAGGTTTCCCTAATGATATGTTGCTCTGTGTCTTCACTCTGCAGGAGAAACAAAAAAGAGTATATTGTTTTACATACTTCATGTTCTCCCAGCGTGGTGTTTTATGAATAGTTGCACATGATTTCATTTGTCTTCTTGACGTCACTTAAAACAAAGCAGACGAGCCACTGTTTGCTTTGTCATATTGACTCAAATGCTGCTGGCCCAAGGCTACACAGGCTAAGATTTGATCTTGCTGTAGAAGATACAACACCGCCTTACTTCACTTGAGGATATCTTTATATGGATGTATTTATATGCTCTGTGCCTTTTAATCTTCAAAATAATATATCACAAGTCACATAGTGAATACAATCCTCATTGGGTGTAGCCTCTGCCTTTTCAGAAAAAAAGTTTTAAAATCAAATTGCTTCAATTCATTGATTTATGAGTGTAACTTAAAAACATGACAAAACCCACACTGCATGGAGTACCCGGAACTTTAAATAAACTGACATAACTTCCGCATGGTCGCTGCAGTAAACATCAAATATATTTTTTCTTAATAATGCACATATTTTAGAAAGTGCAATTTCAATATTAATGATGTGCATTTATTACAAAAAACACTGAAAGTTTTGGCAAGCAGAACAAATGTTTATTTAAACTGTTTTCCTTAAAATATGTATTGAGGCTATAAAGTATGTTTTATTCGATAACTCTCAATAATAGGACAAACTAATTGATACTTAATTATTGAAATAACTGATAGCTGCCGCCTTTCTTCATAGAGTCCATACATGAGAGCATGCTCAAGTAGTAGTTCTGTCTCTGGTAGGAACTACTATCACTACTTTGTCAGCAGTTACACATTCCGTTCGCATTGTAACACGGAAGTGTTACTTCTTCGTCAACCAATTAAAGGAACAGCATTATGTCTAGATCCACCCTTTTGTACACAAACATGCACTGTTTGAAATGAATGCCTGATACTCACTGCAGCTGTGTAAACAAATGGTCAAAGTTGAGACTAGTAAGTGTAAACACCTGCCAATACTTAACTGATCTTTCTGCAAAAATTGTGCGGTTATTATCATACTGTACGACTGGGGACATTTCAAAAACTGAAAAATCTGATCATGCTGATGGCAAGTTCACTTCCTGAGTTTAAAATGTTCACATTTGAAGGTAACATTTTCTAATAGGGAGAGCACAAAGAAAAGAAAGAAAAATTGCAAAAAATGTTTTAAATAAATAGTGAATACATAGTACAACCCCTAGGAAATATGGTATCGCTAGACTTGGAGGATGTTCATTCAGTTGTTTGATTTTCTTTTCCCGCCTTGGTTCCATCAGGAAGGGCATCCAGTGTTGAAAACCCAGCTAAAACCATTTGTGCAACTGATTAATTGTGGCGATCACTTATAGGACAAAGCCAAAAATAGAAAAAGAATATTATTGCTCTCCCACTCGCAACTGTAGTGACTATCTTACCTCCCATTTAGTTTCTTCCAGGTGGATCCAGCAACTATGTGCTTCAAAAAAGCATTAATATCCTCTCATACCACTTTGTTTGGGGTGTGGCCCTATTTATTGCAAAAAAAAGAATGATTGACATTAGGGCTGTGAATCTTTGGGTGTCCCACGATTCGATTCAATATCGATTCTTGGGGTCACGATTCGATTCAAAATCGATTTTTTTTCAATTCAACACGATTTTTGATTCAAAAACTATTTTTTCACGATTCAAAACGATTCTCTATTCATTCAATACATAGGATTTCAGCAGGATCTACCCCAGTCTGCTGACATGCAAGCAGAGTAGTAGATTTTTGTAAAAAGCTTTTATAATTGTAAAGGACAATGTTTTATCAACTGATTGCAATAATGTAAATTTGTTTTAACTATTAAATGAACCAAAAATATGACTTATTTTATCTTTGTGAAAATATTGGACACAGTGTGTTGTCAAGCTTATGAGATGCGATGCAAGTGTAAGCCACTGTGACACTATTGTTCATTTTTTTATTTTTTATAAATGTCTAATGATAATGTCAATGAGGGATTTTTAATCACTGCTATGTTGAAATTGTAACTAATATTGATACTGTTGTTGATAATATTCATTTTTGTTTCACTACTTTTGGTTTGTTTTGTGTCGTGTTTGTGTCTCCTCTCAATTGCTGTTTATTGCAGTTCTGAGTGTTGCTGGGTCGGGTTTGGTTTTGGAATTGGATTGCATTGTTATGCTATTGATGTGTATTGTTTTGTTGGATTGATTAATAAAAAATAAAAATAAAATAAATAAAACCATTTTTTTTTAAATAATAAAAAAATACAAATAAAAAATCGATTTTTAAAAAAATGAGAATCGATTCTGAATCGCACAACGTGAAAATCGCGATTCGAATTCGAATAGATTTTTTCCCACACCTCCTAATTGACAAAATATATCCAGAGTGGTTTTCTATAGCAGAAAATTGGATTGATTTGGCTTCAGGTGGGGGTATGATTGAAAATGAGAGCATGCAGTCTGAATTTTCTTAGGGCTAAAAACTGTGTGACCTCCTGCTACCAGAATGTTATGCTTTGTGATTTTTGCTCTAACTGTATATGGAACCCCCCTCAATACCACCACTGAAATATACAACCCTTATTAAATTATGGAATCACCAGACTTTGAGGACATTCAATCAGGTGATTAATTTTGTAGAAAAAAAGCGGATAACAGACATGACACAAAACTATAGTCATTCCAAATGGCAACTTCCTGGCTTTAAGAAACACTGAAACAAGTCAAGAAAATATAAGCTGAGAGAAAACATTATGGAATCACTCAATCTTGAGGAAAATATACTGTATTTTTCGGAGTAAAAGTCGCTCCGGAGTATAAGTCGCACCGGCCGAAAATGCATAATAAAGAAGGAAAAAAACATATATAAGTCGCACTGGAGTTTTTGGGGGAAAATTTATTTGATAAAACCCAACACCAAGAATAGACATTTGGAAGGCAATTTAAAAGAAATAAAGAATAGTGAACAACAGGCTGAATAAGTGTACGGTATATGACGCATAAATAACCAACTGAGAACGTGCCTGGTATGTTAACGTAACATATTATGGTAAGATTCATTCAAATAACTATAACATATAGAACATGCTATACGTTTACCAAACAATCTGTCACTCCTAGTCGCTAAATCCAATGAAAACTTATACGTCTGGGGTCGGCAACCTTTACCACTCAAAGAGCCATTTTGACCCGTTTCACAAATTCAAGAAAACAATGGGAGTCACAAAACTCTTTTGAAATTTAAAATGAAATAACACTGCATACAAAGTTTTTTTTTTGCTTTGTGCTATGTAATAACAAGACACGCGGCCCGCGAGACGTTATTTTGCGGCCCGCACCTTAATATGAAAATGTAATGTTAGTGCGGCCCGCGAGTTTTATATGAATGGCGCTTGACAGCGTCATACTTGCCAACCCTCCCGATTTTTCCAGGAGATTCCCGAAATTCAGGGCAACTATTCTATCGGATGTCTGCTGATTTTCACCCAAACAACAATAATAAGGGCATGCCGTGTTGACACCGTCTTTAGCGCCCTCTACAACCTGTATAAACAGCGTGCCAGCCCAGTTACATTTTGTATGAGGCCTCTGCAGACACACATAAGTGACTGCAAGGCATACTTGGTCAACAGCTATACAGGTTACACTGAGGGTAGCCGTATAAAACAACTTTAACACTCTTACTAATATGCGCCAAACTGTGAACCCACACCAAACAAGACTGACAAACACATTTCGGGAGAACATCCGCACCGTAACACAACATAAACACAACAGAACAAATACCCAGAATCCCATGCATCCCTAACTCTTCCGGGCTACATTATACACCCCAGCTACCACCATGAATTAATTAATAAATTATATCAAGACGACATCTTATTAATAAGCAAATTGGAAGTCTTCCATAAAAAAAATCCTGGTAAGAAAAAAAAATAACATACTTATTGACGTTGATTTCAAAATGTTTGTTCTTACCATATTTCTTACCAGTCTTCTCCAACAAACTACTGTATACTTGTGAGAACAATTAGCCCTACTTTGGAACAATATGACACAAAATGACAGCTGTGTGCATACACAGAAGAAAATATATTTTTCAGGACAAGTACACCATTCAGCTCTGACACACTGGATATAATGTCAATATATTTTCTGCTAAGTCATCCACAAAAAAGGGATTTGAGTCCCTCAACAGGGCGTCATCCATGTCATGTGACACAAACACAGTGGAGTCAATTGTGCGATCATCAGCAATAAGATAGCCGAGTTTCGGCTTGCACATGTTCAATAATTCACATGTTTCCAAGGAGGGAGAGACCAAAGACAACTGTGTGTTTACACAAACTATTATTTTATGCTCCACTGAGGTGCAGTCAAATGAAAATAACCATATATATGTAGGGAAATGTTAACATATATATGTATATATGTAATTCAAATGTTACTCACATAATGTTCGTAGAATTTAGACATCCTCGGCTTGCCGTGGTTGTTGAATATTAAAATAGCTTTTATCATGATGAACTGTGCGGATGGAGGAGGCGGGGAGGGAGTGGGGAGCAGCAAGGGATCAGTCGGTGTGAGACTACCGTCGACCCAAAAGCCGACCGGGGACTCACGGCCAAATCCCGTCTCGATTTAAGAGTAATGCGGGACGGCTAGGAGTGAGTAACACGCCGCTAATTCTTCATAGTCGCTTTACGGAAATGATCGTCCACGTCGAAGAGCTGCTCTCCCCCTCCTCCCCTACCCACTCAGTACGGGAGCCGAGAGAGGATACAGTTCTGCTAGCCGCCACTATGTCGTGGAAAAAACATTTAAACTAAAACAAATGTATCCACAACACACTCTTGGAGAGTAAAAACAAATATTCTAAAACATCTACTTCGAGTGCATTTATTTAGCCATTTCGTGCGTGTTCTTATTATTTAGTGTAATTAACCATTTTTATTTAAGTCATGTTTTTTTTTTTTTTTTTAATGATTAAATCAACATAAACAATACAAGATACACTTACAATTAGTGCACCAACCCAAAAGCCCTCCAAACCCCTGTATTTACTAATTCTTACTCATTCACACAAAAGGGTTGTTTCCTTCTGTTATTAATATTCTGGTTCCCACAATATATATCAATGCAGTCTGCAAGGGATACAGTCCTGAAGTACACCTGGCCCACTAATAGTACTAACCTTTAACAGTTAATTTGACTCATTTTCATTAATTTCAAGTTTCTATGTAACTGTTTTTATTTTATTTTAGTTTCTTTTTTGTTCAAGATTGTATTTTTTTTATTTTGTATACATGTAATGTAAATGTTAGTATTGCAACAGGAATTTCCCCAATGTGGTGATTAGGTTTTATCTCCTGAAAACAAAGCCTATCAGTCTGACACTGCGCATGCGTGACTTCATCACAATCAAAACAATAATGGCGTCATACACCACTTTAGCTTTTTTTGTACTTACGACGCTTAAAAGCACTGTGTGAATTCCACACACAACTTCGGTGAATTATAATTTTTAACTAAATCACATTTTTTAAAATGAAAACGTCCATTCAAAACGAGCTTCGACTGACACTGCACGTGCGCGGTAGTTGTCGCGTCTGAGCATGCGCGTATCAGAGTCAAAACGGTAATGGTGGCACACATTAACTGTATACATTTTTGCTATTTGGATTTAAACTGTATGAAAAAAAAACATTTGAAAATGAATTTTACCTTTACAACCTCTTTATACTATTGGCTAAATTGTATATTCATAAATGTAAGTTTCTCAATACCCGACCTGTTTTTTGTGCTTTTAAAAAAGAATTAGAACTTTACTTTAAAACGCTTTGTACCTCTGACAACCAAAAAAAACTGTGACAACTATGATGCTGTGCTCCAAATTATTTACGGAACTATATATATATATATATATATATATATATATATATATATATATATATATATATATATATATATATATATATATATATATATATATATATATATATATATATATATATATATATATATATATTATATATATATATATATATATATAATATATATATATATATAATATATATATATATATATATATATATATATATATATATATATATATATATATATATAATATATATATATATATATATATATTATATATTATATATTATATATATATATATATATATATATATATATTATATATATATATATATATATATATATATATATATATATATATATATATATATATATATATATATATATATATATATATATATATATATATGTATGTGTGCCTCAATCGGAAGCATTCACATACCATGGTTTATATAGGGCACAGAGCGGGTGGGTGCAGGCAGGCGTAGGGGCGTGGTGATAGGCTCATGTGTTACCTAGGAGGTGTTTCCTTCTGTGACGGCATGCTGATACAATTTCGCTGCGCTTGTTGAGGGATGACAAGTCTGGACTGTATATAATAAACAGTTTCTCTTTTAAGCATAGGTTGCATCTTTTATTACCACTGTTGTAAGGTGTGCTGGATGCAAGAATTTGCCATGTTATCGAATATTGAACATTATTGTCTTTGAGATTCCAAATGTGTTTACTGAGTTCTGTAGTGTTCCGCAAGCTTTTGCTTCTGAAAGAGGCTTTGTGATTGTTCCATCTGGTTTTGAATGCTCCCTCAGTTGATTCTAACATATGTGTCGGATGTGTTAATGTCCCCCCCCCCCCCCCCCCCCCCCCCCCTCCCAGTGGACAGAGGACGCCACCGCTCAACTCCAAGGCTCCCTAGCTTGTACTGTTCTGGGCCGTTTTTGATGGTAGTCTGAATGACAGGGTCTCTGTCATTACGGACTACATCAAATTCTGCATCAGCTCCACAATTCCAACCAAAACAGTGCATATTTATCCCAACTCCAAACCATGGATTACCCCACAATTAAAAAAGAGCCTGAGGGAAAAACATAAATCCTTCAGGCAACAGGAGTGGGCCAGCCTCAAGACAAAAAATAGGAACTTAAAGGCTTACTGAAACCCACTACTACCGACCACGCAGTCTGATAGTTTATATATCAATGATGAAATCTTAACATTGCAAACACATGCCAATACGGCCGGGTTAACTTAAAAAGTGCAATTTTAAATTTCCCGCTAAACTTTCGGTTGAAAATGTCTTTTTTGATGACGTATGCCAGTGACGTCACTAGAAAAACGGAAGTATTGGTACAACCTTTGAAGCCAATACAAAAAAGCTCTGTTTTCATCTCAAAATTCCACAGTATTCTGGACATCTGTGTTGGTGAATCTTTTGCAATTTGTTTAATGAACAATGAAGACTGCAAAGAAGAAAGTTGTAGGTGGGATAGGTGTATTAGCGGCTGGCTGTACCAACACAACCAGGAGGACTTGGATAGCAGACGCGCTAGCCGCCGCTAGCCGCAGACCGCACGGATGATCGGGTGAAGTACTTCGTCCTTCCGTCGATCGCTGTAATGCAGGTGAGCACGGGTGTAGATGAGCAGATGAGGGCTGGCCGGTGTAGGTGGAGCGCTAATGTTTTTATCATAGCTCTGTGAGATCCCGTTGCTAAGTTAGCTTCAATGGCGTCGTTAGCAACAGCATTGTTAATCTTCGCCAAGCTGGAAAGCATTAACCGCGTATTTACATGTCCAGGGTTTAATAGTATTGTTGATTTTCTGTCTATCCTTCCAGTCAGGGGTTTATTTCTTTTGTTTATATCTGCATTTGAGCCCGATGCTATCACGTTAGCTCCGTAGCCAAAGTGTTTCGCCGATGTATTGTCGTGGAGATAAAAGTCACTGTGAATGTCCATTTCGCATTCTTGACTCTCATTTTCAAGAGGATATAGTGTCCGAGGTGGTTTAAAATACAAATCCGTGATCCACAATAGAAAAAGGAGAAAGTGTGGAATCCAATGAACCTTGTACCTTAGTTACGGTCAGAGCGAAAAAAGATATGTCCTGCACTGCACCATAGTCCTTCACTCTCACTTTCCTCATCCACAAATCTTTCATCCTCGCTCAAATTAATGGGGGTAATCGTCGCTTTCTCGGTCCGAATCTCTCTCGCTGCTGGTGTAAACAATGGGGAAATGTGAGCAGCACTCCAGCTTGTGACGTCACGCTACTTCCGGTAGGGGCAAGGCTTTTTTTTATCAGCGACCAAAAGTTGCAAACTTTATCGTCGTTGTTCTCTACTAAATCCTTTCAGCAAAAATATGGCAATATCGCGAAATGATCAAGTATGACACATAGAATGGATCTGCTATCCCCGTTTAAATAAAAACATTTCATTTCAGTAGGCCTTTAAAAAACGAGGTATTTAAAGCAAAACTGAAGTATAAAAACAAACTGGAAACTGAATTCAGCAACATGAACACCAAGCAGGCCTTCCAGAATGTGAAAACCCTGACAGGATGCCAACAGAAAACATCATGCACTGTCAGTGACCCAGAAACCCTCTCTAAAGACCTAAACACATTTTTTACCCGGTTTGATAAATTGGACTTCTCACCAGAGTGTCAGGACCTGCTGAGAGAAATCCCACCACCAGACCCCGAGGAACCGGCCCCCTTCACAGAGGAGGAAGTACGGTGCCAGCTGAGCCGCTGCAAACCAGGCAAGGCACCAGGGCCCGATGGCATTCCAGCCAGGGTGATCAGGGACTGTGCCATAGAGCTCTCCCCTATCCTACACTCACTCTTCTGTCAATGCTACTGGACTGCAACAATACCTACACTGTGGAAAACTGCAACCATCATTCCAGTACCGAAAAAATCCAGACCCACAGAACTCAACCATTACCGCCCCATAGCCCTCACATCCATAATTATGAAGTGCCTGGAGAAACTGCTGCTTCTCATCATCCTTCCAGTTGTCACCCCACACCTGGACCCCCTCCAATTTGTCTACAGGGCCAGGAGGGGCACAGAGAATGCTGTGGCCTGCCTGCTGCATCTCCTCCTCCAGCATCTGGACTCCCCAGGCAACTTTGCCAGGATCCTCTTCGTGGACTTCAGCTCCGCCTTCATCTCCCTACAGAAGCATCTACTGATCCGGAAACTACACCAGCTCAACATCCCCCCTCAGCTGATCCACCTCACCCACAACTTCCTCACCGACCGACTGCAAGCAGTAAGGGTGGGCTCAAACACATCCCCGATGCTTACCATCAACACCGGGGTCCCACAGGGATGTGTGTTGAGCCCTTTCTTGTACACACTCTACACCAATGACTGCCGTAGCATCTCACCCACCACAGCATACTTAAAATACTCAGATGACACAGCCATTTTTGCACTCCTCTCCAACAGTCAATCCATCCTGGACTATCATAACACAGTCAAACATTTCATAGAGTCATGCACAGCCAGTTATCTGGAAATCAATGCCAATAAAACAGAAGAAATATGGTTCAACCCCCCCTCACCTCAGAACCCCATCATCATGAACACACAAACAGTTAAAACAGTTGACACTTTTAAATACCTGTGCGTAACCTCGGACAATAAACTCACTTTTGATCAGCACACCACGGACATTCAAAAAAGAAGTCAACAAAGACTGTCAGTCATCCGAAAACTTAAAGGACTATACGTTGCACCTCATCTCCTGTTATTACTTTACCAAAGCATTGTTCAACCCATCCTTATGTACCGTTCCACATGTCTTTTCACCATGCTTTCTGTAACCAACCGGACCAAACTCACACGCATTACAAACATAGCAGCTAAAATCATCGGCCTACCCACACCCAACATTTCAGATTCAAACCACAGGTCCATCACTCGACTGGCAAACACAATAGTCCAGGATATCACTCACCCACTACACCAATACATCATCCCACTACCATCAGGGCGCAGGTACAGAACCATCAAATTCCGGAGGGCCCGCCTCAGGAAAAGCCTGATCCCTGCAGCTATAGCCGCCCTTAACAGCAGGCCCGGCCGACCTGTCTGACAAGCCCATAAATGTGTTTGTCATGTATGATGTATTTTTGTTATTTTTGTTTTGTGATGTGTAATGTCTATTGTTTAAATGTACGGCAGTGACAATGAATTTCCCCACGGGGACCAATAAATCTATCTAATCTACTGAAGTATCCTACCAGTCTGGTTATATACTATGAATAATACTATCTAAATTCCTTCATGCATTTTTGCAAAATCAGTCTGAAAAATGTCACTAGTTCCTGCTGAATGCCTGTGAGCGTGAACTAGGTGCTATCAACCACAAGGTGGAGGAAAAGTACAGAAGATGGTTGATGATGTGAATCTTACTGTGAAAGTAAATGTGTGTGCAGAGCGGGTGGAAGGAAGGGAGTGCACTGTGCAATGCATATTGAAATATTGTTTGATAAGCCTTTACATTATTATAACTGCACCTAAACAAGTGCTATGTTATGTTTCAGAAAATACATTGCATCCTATGGAGAAACGTCAGCGCAATCCGTGAATCCATCCATTCATAAAACAAATTAACTGTGTCACATAGGTTGTTTGTATCACACGCAACTTCTGAGAACATTATGCAGAGTACAGTTGGATGTGATATTGGAGAGTAATTCTGGTCTTGCTGTCCCCTCCCGGGCCGAGGGACGACGCGATTGCGTAGTTGGATCAAAAGAGACGTCGGAGACGCTTTGCTGAACCAAAAGTCGCTTTCTTACAAGCGAGCGTCATTCAAACAGGTCTGCAGTACCCGGGGGAATCTCAGTCAAAAACAGAGTATTCCTAACTGGAGAAGCCAAACAATCAGTTTATATATTCCTTCTTTGTCTGTCTGGGTGTGCGCTAAGTCTAAACAGCACCACCTGCTTAGACTGTTTAGGCGGTTATAGCTCGGTTGGTAGAGCGGCCGTGCCAGCAACTTGAGGGTTGCAGGTTCAATCCCTGCTTCCGCCATCCTAGTCACTGCCGTTGTGTCCTTAAGCAAGACACTTTACCCACCTGCTCTCAGTGCCACCCACACTGGTTTAATTGTAACTTAGATATTGGGTTTCACTGTGTAAAGCGCTTTGAGTCACTAGAGAAAAGCGCTATATAAAATATAATTGATGCGTTTGAACTAAACAGGTAGTCTCCTCTCAAGGATAGGGCTATCACTTTTGCATTCCGAAGTCCCAATTAGGGCCTCCTTCCTACGAGAAGTGATCCAATTCACCTGAGAATATCAAACTAAGGGGCCTTATCTTGTCCTGTGCTCAAATTGAAATACCTATTGGAGGGGTCGGCAACCCAAAATGTTGAAAGAGCCATATTGGACCAAAAATACAAAAACAAATCTGTCTGGGCCGCAAAAAATTAAAAGCCATATTACATACAGATAGTGTGTCATGAGATATAAATTGAATTAAGAGGACTTAAAGGAAACTAAATGACCTCAAGTATACCTACAAATGAGGCATAATGATGCAATATGTACATATAGCTAGCCTAAATAGCATGTTAGCATCGATTAGCTTGCAGTGACCAAATATGTCTGATTAGCTCTCCACACAAGTCAATAACATCAACAAAACTCACCTTTGTGCATTCATGCACAACGTTAACAGTTTGGTGGACAAAATGAGACAGAAAAAGAAGTGGAATAAAACACGTCCTAGAAAGTCGGAGAAAGTTATACATGTAAACAAACTATGGTGAGTTCAAGGACCGCCAAAATTAGTAGGACAAAACGGCGCTCACCAAATACTCGAATCAGCGAAGCATGTTTAATATAAACAGTGTGCTTTATAACAATTAGGGAGGTTTGTGTCATGTTTGTCCTCCTACAGAAACCATATTAAAACAAAAAAATGTATTTTTTTCCCCTCATCTTTTTCCATTTTTCATACATTTAAAAAAAAAAGCTCCAGAGAGCCACTAGGGCGGCGCTAAAGAGCTGCATGCGGCTCTAGAGCCGCGGGTTGCCGACCCCCGACCTATTGTTTACTCAAACTTGAAGGTTTGCTTTCTCCAAGATGAATACGGGAATATGGGACGGCATGGCGAAGTTGGTAGAGTGGCCATGCCAGCAATCAGAGTGTTGCTGGTTACTGGGGTTCAATCCCCACCTTCTACCATCCTAGTCACGTCCGTTGTGTCCTTGGGCAAGACACTTCACCCTTGCTCCTGATGGCTGCTGGTTAGCGCCTTGCATGGCAGCTCCCGCCATCAGTGTGTGAATGTGTGTGTGAATGGATGAATGTGGAAATACTGTCAAAGCGCTTTGAGTACCTTGAAGGTAGAAAAGCGCTATACAAGTATAACCCATTTATCATTTATCATTTATATGAACATTCACCAGATGTAGAACATAATATGAGTTAATTAATACACTTCAATATCTAAGACAGTGGTTCTCAAACTTTTTTTTACCAAGTACCACCTAAGAAAAAATGCGGCCCTCCACAAGTACCGCCGTCATTACAAACATTTAAATACAGTAGCGTAGTAGGCCAAAGTATTAATAAAAACAAGGTAAAGGTTTTATTTAAGTATATTTAATATATTTGGCCACCGTTACATTACACACATAATATAATTAATATATTCATATATAATTAATCAAGTGATTTGTTGGCGTACCACTAGATGAAGCTTGCATACCACAGTTTGAGGATCAGTGATCAAGACATTCTCCGATATCTCTTGCAGACTCGCAGTCCTGATGGGAAAATGCTTTCCTGTAAGAGCGGTCACTTCTATCTCACGTCCGACTCATGTTGGTCTGTCAGAAGGAAACAGAAACTTGGACATCTTGCTTTCACTTTCGTGGAAGCACTGAGGATACAATGACTCTCCACAAAAGATATGTACCGAAGCTATATTTGGAAGCAACTGAAAAAAAGTCAATACATTGAGGCAACAACAGTTCAACTGAGGACAAAAGCCACACGTACACATCACACCAGTACACATGCAGGGTATTTCCTTCCTATACTTTGCATTTGCTGTGCAATAACGAAAGTGATGAAACTCACAATCCTATCACAAATATGTAACTTAAAAGAAAATGTTTGTTTTGCATTGATCAATAGAATTCGTATACCATTAAATAAAAAATGTTTTCTTTTTTTTTGTGGGTGGGGGGGGGGGGATGTTTTTCATTATATTAAAAACATAAAATAGAAAAATAACAAAATACAATTATGAAGAAATGTCATATTTTTTTTACAGAAGTATCAAACAATGCAAATAACTACAGAATGATTATAAATTAATACTACAGTCATGGTCAAAAGTTTACATACACTTGTAATGAACATAATGTCATGGCTGTTTTGAGTTTCCAAACATTTCTACAACTCTTATTTTTTTGTGATAGAGTAATTGGAGCACATACTTGTTGGTCACAAAAACATTCATGAAGTTTGGTTCTTTTATGAATTTATTATGGGTCTACTGAAAATGTGACCAAATCTGCTGGGTCAGATTAACGTTAATATTAATATTTGGTTACATGTCCCTTGGCAAGTTCCACTGCAATAAGGCGCTTTTGATAGCCATTCACAAGCTTCTGGTTGGATTTTTGACCACTCGTCTTGACACAATTGCTGCAGTTCAGCTAAATTTGTTGGTTTTCTAAAATTGACTTGTTTCTTCAGCATTGTCCACACGTTTACGTCAGGACTTTGAGAAGGCCATTCTAAAACCTTAATTCGAGCCTGATTTAGCCATTCCTTTACCCCTTTTGACGTGTGTTTGGGGTCATTGTCCTGTTGGAACACCCAACTGCGCCCAAGACCCAACCTCCGGGGCTGACGAGTTTAGGTTGTCCTGAAGAATTTGGAGGTAATCCTCCTTTTTCATTGTCCCATTTAATCCCTGTAAAGCACCGGTTCCATTGGCAGCAAAACAGGCCCAGAGCATAATACTACCACCACCATGCTTGACGGTAGGCTTGGTGTTCCTGGGATTAAAGGCCTCACCTTTTCTCCTCCAAACATATTGCTGGGTATTGTGGCCTAAAGGCTAAATTTGAGTTTCATCCGACCACATAACTTTTCTCCAGAAGGTCTTATCTTTGTCCATGTGATGTGGTATTATTTTTTTCTATTATATGTTTTGATCTGTGACAATGTTTGTATTTTAGTGCTGTCAGTCTCCTGTGTTGGTGAGCTAAAGAGAATGTTTGCCCTCAAGGACAGATTTATCTTCAAGCAAGTGAAATGTCCACAAAAACATGGAAATCCGCGTTCTTAAAAATAAATTTCCGCGTCAAAATAATAACTTTTATGTTTTTTTAATGAAATATAAAAAAAATAGGATCTTAACAAAATGTGTTGAACGCTCGCCTCAGGCGCATGTACTCGCTCTTCTTCTTGTCTAAACGCTGCACTGAATCGCAAACAAGCTCGCTAGTTAGCAAAATTACCACCATAGAGCTAGCTGATGCTAGCTCGCTTTTATTGTTGTTTTCTGCATTCGCTCTCCAAGCCAAAACGTTGAAGAATTTCTACTTTTCCGGTAATCATGTTTGGATGATTGCAATCCGAACACTGCTAGTTTACGAACCATAAGAGAAGGTACATTTTTGACGTGACAAAACAGAGGTCACAACACCGGAGGTATATTACCCGTGGGGGCGTGGCTATAGGATAGAGTTGCCAAATGGGAAATGTTTTCTGAGTTCTTTGCATGCATGTTATATAATTTTACATTACCGTACATTTTCAATGATAATAATGTTAATACATTATCTACTAAATAAAACCTAAACATTCTGTGGTAAATAACATGGGACATGTAAGTGTCAAAAACACAGCAAAACAAGTTTGGTGATAAATTTAAAGGTAAAATAAAGTGTGAAAATGCACCCAAATGCAGGAAATGTAGTCTTAGTTTTCAAAAAAATATATATTTTTTGACCTCAAAGGGTGCTCACATGCTTGTATTCTATCCTTTTCTATTCTAAAATATAAATAAAATAAATACTATCAATAATATAAAAATTGTGGCTGTCAAAAATAACAAGTTAACTCAGGTAATGAATCACAAAAAATTATTGCATTAATTATATATGCACTCAGAGTAATCACACAAGTTATTTTGACCGTATATATGCTCTTTTACCTTAACCACAATTTGTTGTTATACAGTCAATGATCAGGTCAATGTATATGCCACTGCAAAGATAAGGGAGGATACTCAGCTAGATGAGCTTGCTAACACATTTCATGCCAAAATACCCCCTGACTGGACTTAAGATACAACTATCACCAAGTTTTAAACAAATGTATGACATGCATTCAAGTAAAACTTTTAAAAACATTTCCTGTATGACATTTGTGTGCAAATATTGGTGTCTTTCTTTAAGTTGATTTATTGGTGTCTTTCTTTAAGCTGATTTAAATTATGCAAGCAAAAATTTCCTGTACGACATTTGTGTCACGGCCAGGGCGCATTCCAATGCACACTCATCTGTGCGCTATGCTGATTGCGCCTCCAAGAGCGCACCTGCGTGCGCCACTCCGGCAGAGGCTGCGTCGGTGCACAGCTGCAATCAATCACCGGCAATCAGCACACCTGAAGCTGATCATCAGGTCTGCCTTCATTAGCCTGCACAACCTGCTATCCCGCGCCAGAACGTAGTCATCTTTTCCTGTACATTAAGCCGACTAATGAAGCTCTATGCATTCTCTCTCTGTGTTTCTCCACCGTCGTGTTTGATTGGTCTAGTGTCTTCCTTGTCGTCCTCCCTGCAGTCTGCCTTCGTTCCATGTTTGTGTCTCATTTTCCCGCATTCCCTCTGTTTCCTTGGCTGCCTCTTGGATCTCGACCTCCCGCTTGGACACGGACCTTCGACGCCTCGCTATAGCCCCCGACTTCCTGCCTGTTCACGGACCTACGAGCCCACTCTGCCCCTGTTGGACTTTCACCTCTCTCGCTCAACACTCACGGTAACACTCAGCAATTAATTCCCACACATAGTCACACAACATACACTCTTGGATTTTGTCACACTCCATTCCCTTGTTCATTTTATGTTATTATTTGTTATTTATATATACAGTTTATATATATGTATAAATAAATAGAGCTTAATACTACGTCCCTGTTGTCTGTGCCGTCTCCTCCTCCTGTACACACAACAGTACGTTCTGGCCAATAAATTAGGGACCAGACGGCACAGTAACCTTAGTCCCCGCCCCTTTCTCGGCTCCCCACGGTTTCCCTGTGACCATGCGTTCTAGACGCTGTGATTTGTCCCGGCCAGGCGGTGTGTCTCTCTCTACCCGGCAAAAGGAGAGGATTTTTGCCAGATTTAAGGCAGATCCACTGCAGCCATATTACTCCTCAGAGGACGAGGAGGAGGAGGCATGGAACTCCCAGATGTCCGATCTTCGCGACGCTGACTGCGGGGATGGTGTGCGTTGGACGCTATGATGGCGGAGGCCCTCCGCTATTCACCCGAGGAGCTGGAAGGTATGATGTGGGGCCCCGAGGGTTTGCTGGTCCGCATCGACTCCATCTGGCCCGGGAAGACTGCCGCACCACCGTGCCGGTTTCGCCGGCGAGGACGAGTACCTCCCAGAAGGACTTTGACTCGCTGTCGGGACGCTCCGCCTCCAGTGATTCAAACTCCGGCCCCAGTGACTCAACTTCCGCCCCTAGTGATTCAAGCTCCCCCCCATATGACTCAAGCTCCGCCCCAGTGACTCTAGGTCCACCCCCAGTGATTCAAGCCCCGGCCCCAGTGACTTTGGCCCAGCTCACAATGTCTTTTGCTTCGCCCACCGCTCTAGAAAATATTTCTAGCCCACCTCAACAATCCCTTAAGGGACTGTTTAGCAGTGCTATAGGGATGGGAGAATTACCCGCCTCCTGGCCTCCTGCCTCCCACCCTTGGTGACTGTTCCTCAGTTGGCAGGAAGTGTCTGGCATCCACTGTCAGAGGGGGGGATAGTACTGACAGCTGTGCTGGTGGAGTAGCACAGCTGCGGCCAGCAAAACCGCAACCACCTGTTAGACCACTACCACCTGTCTTTCGGTTTAACAAGCCGCAACTACCAGCCAGACTACCACCACCTGCTCCAAGGTGGTTCCTGTACCAGAACCCGCTCCAAGGCTGGTCCCAGAGTCAGTACCTGCTCCTTGGCTGGTCCCCGAGCCAGCACCTGCTCCAAGGCTGGTCCCTGAGCTAGCACCCGCTCCTAGGCAGGTCCCCGAGCCAGCACCCGCTCCAAGGCTGTTTCCCGAGCCAGCACCCACGCCAAGGCTGGTCCCCGAACCAGCACCCGCACCAAGGCTGGTCCCCGAGCCAGCACCCGCTCGAAGACTGGTCCCCGAACCAGCACCCACTCCAAGACTGGTCCCCGAACCAGCACCCGCTCCAAGACTGGTCCCCGAAACAACACCAGCTCCAAGACTGGTCCCCGAACCAGCACCAGCTCCAAGACTGGTCCCCGAACCAGCACCTGCTCCAAGACTGGTCCCCGAACCAGCACCCACTCCAAGACTGGTGCCCAAACCAGCACCCGCTCCAAGACTGGTCCTCGAACCAGCACCATACACTCTTGGATTTTGTCACACTCCATTCCCTTGTTTATTTTATATTGTTATTTGTTATTTATATATATAGTTCATATATATAAATAAATAGAGCTTAATACTACGCCCCTATTGTCTGTGCCCTCTCCTCCTTCTGTACACACAACAATTTGTATACAAATATATGTGTCTTTCTTCAAATTGATGTAAATTATGCAAGTGAGTAATAACTTGTGATTAATCATGATTATTCCAAATTCAAAAGTGTGATTAATCTGATTTTGAAAATGTAATATTTGACCGCACTAATAAAAAGCTAATTAAATATGTTTGAAAATACAAAATAACTTCCTTCCTCCACTTCTTTTTGTGTTTTTTATGTTACACGCAAGTCCACAGCAGCACCGGTTGCTTGTTGAGAAGAGGATACGTGCTTTCATGTTAGCCTGTTTGTTTACTTTTCTTAGTAGCAGTTCTTCCTGTTCACCCTGATTTCCAATAAAATATGTCCTCACCCACTTTACTCAGATATATGATTTGCGTTCATCTATCCCCCTTAAGTAAGCACATCGCCAGAGTACCATACCCGTGTAAGCAGATCAGCTGTTAAAATGTATATAATAAAATGTCACGTTCTACTGTATCAAAAGCGGGGCATAGATCCAGCAGAACCAACACTGTGAGCGTTTTATTAGCTAAATTCCACCTGATGTTGTAAAAAATCTCTCGGTACTGTGCTTTAAAACCAGTCTAATGTCTTGCTAAATGTTGAAAATATTTTTTTTAAAGTCATTGACTTGGTTAAAAAATGTTTTTCTAAAATCTTACTAAAGAGCTGTAACAATGGATCCAAGCAGGGCCGACTTAACCTAATGGGTCTGTTCAGTTTACAGTTAAAATTATCAACGATAACGTCACATGGTGCAGGTGAAATATCAGTAGGAGCGTTCTGTAAAATCTCACAAAAATGTGCTGACGACTTAAGTTATTGATTAAAACGATTTCAATTGATGCATTTTGGTGTCATTTAATATTTTTTTAATAATGTAAAATTTTCTTCACATAATACATATATTAATAAAATATTTTTGATATGGGAAAATAAATTATTTAAGTAAGCGTTTTTTTTGCGTCTTGAGTAAGTGCAGCCTCTCACCAATGAGTGCACCTTCTGCGGTAAACAAAAAAAAGGGGGAGGGAGGGGTTTTATTGCACTGCAGGACTGCTTCTAAAATGCCCATAAAAAGTGGTACATGTCTCCCGCAGGTTTGAAAACATACTAAAACGCCACATGCATTAAATAATAGTGTCTCCGTGGTGATGCCCCCGATAGTACACGCAAAATCCTTATTTAAATATCAATCAATCAATCAATCAATGTTTATTTATACAACCCTAAATCACAAGTGTCTCAAAGGGCTGCATAAGCCACAACGACATCCTCGGTTCAGATCCTACATAAGGGCAAGGAAAAACTCACAACCCAGTGGGATGTCAATGTGAATGACTATGAGAAACCTTGGAGAGGACCGCAGATGGACCCCCCCCCCCCCCCCCCCCCCCCCCGCCCCCCTCTAGGTGAGACCGGATGTAATGGACGTCGAGTGGGTCTAGCATAAAATTGTGAAAGTCTTCACCCTTTTTCAACTTTTAACACGCAACACGCACACTAATAGTACACGCAATTTTATAGATTGCACACGCTGTTCACCGCGTGGCGTTTGGATTTGAGTAATTTAGGCCCTCAATGTCAAAAATTTTATAAATTATTGAAAAAGTTATGTTTAAAAGGGAGCAAATGTTTAAAAGTACCAAGTTGATATCACAGCTGACTGTTTTTTAGAAGTTGTGGATTGTTCATGTTATTGGAGATGTTGTGGAAGTTAAAAGAATGATTATGGAGGTGCCTGGTGTGCTCACGTAGTATAATGATAACAGGTATGGTCCCACTATATAAGCCCTCTAGATCACTAAGATCTTCTGAGACCAATCTGTTAGCGGTTCCCAGAGTAAACTCAAATCAAGAGAGAGCATCATTCAGTCATTATACAACAAACAGCTGGAATAAACTTCTTGAAGATGTCAGACTTTCCCCAACTCTGACTACTTTTAAAATTAGACTGAAAACTTTCATGTTCACCTTAGCTTTCAGCTAAATCTTTTAATCTTTTAACTTTTAACGTCCGCACTGTTTTTATTTTTATTGTCTGCATTTTAATTTTGCTTTTATTCTCTTTCATTTCACTTTGTTGTCTGTGAAGCACTTTGAGTCTGCCTTGTGTATGAAAAGTGTTATACAAATAAAGTTGCCTTGCCTTGCCTTGCCTACAAATTCCAATTCAGCTTCAGAACTAACCACTCTGACAATCATTGGCACTTTAACATTAACTTAACAGGCACACGCCTTCTCTATCTGATTAACCACATCAAACATGAGGTGGACGCGGGCAAATACTGCAGCATGGTCATGCTGGACCTTCAAAAGGCCTTTGACACCGTAAACCACTCAAGACTGTTGAGTAAGCACGAAGTAATTGGATTTGATAATAACTCAACAAGTTGGATGCAATCTTATCTGGAGGCGAGGAAACAGGTGGTAGCGGTGAATGGCACCCTGTACTCGAGTAAGCTGTGGAGTCCCTCAAGGCATTATATTAGGACCTTTACTGTTCCTAATATATGTAAATGCCATGTCATCAGCATGTGACTGTAAATTGTTCTTGTTTGCGGAAGACTCGGACAAATTTCAGGTGGTAGAAAAGCCTCACTGACTAACTCTGGCTCGCTGATAATATTCTATACAATTAAACAAATGAAAGCCCATCCTATTTGGGTCTCAAATCGAACTAAAAAAAGTCAGTGACTTCACTATTTAAGTGGGTGACACTGTTATCATCAGGAACGATGAGGTCACCTACCCAGGTTCCATCCGAGAAGCTAACTTTTCCTGTGATAAAATGGCAATCAAGATAATCAAAAAGGTCAACCAACAAACCAGATTTCTGTAAATTCTCTCATCCAGCCCCGTTTCCAATATGCATGCACCTCCTGATACCCCGGCATCACAAAAACCCTTAAATCAAGACTACAAATATCCCAAAACAAGCTGGGCTACTTTTCGACCTCCATCCCAGATACCACCTCACTCTTACCCACTTCTCTAAAGTGGGCTGGCTCAGGGTGGAGGACAGAGTTGAACAACTTAAGCTGTACATCAAGCAAGAATGGCAAATAATTCCACCTGAAAAAAAATTGGTCTCCTCAGTTCCCAAACTGAATGTTGTTAAAAGGAAAGGCCATGTAACACAGTGGTAAAAATGCCCCTGTGCCAACTTTTTTGCAATATGTTGCTGCCATTAAATTTTAAGTTAATGATTATTTGCAAAAAAAATTAAGTTTCTCAGTTCGAACATTAAATATCTTGTCTTTGCAGTCTATTCAATTGAATATAAGTTGAAAAGGATTTGCAAATCATTGTATTCTGTTTTTATTTACGAATTACACAACGTGTCAACTTTACTGGTTTGGGGTTTTGTAGAAGATTGTATTAATCATTCATTGTCAATGGGGAAAATTTCCTGATAATTCTGGGAAAACCCATCATATTTGGAACCAGGAAACACGTTCGATTGAATCTCCAGTGTAAGTGGGGTGTGTGGATGGTGGAACGATTCCATTCGGGTTAGAAATATGGGAGTTGAGCAAGTTTGAAAAATGGCGTATTTTCAAATGGAAAGATGTCCCGGAAAAGCTGGAATTATTGATTATTTGGGAGGGTAAAAAAAAAAATTGCTAAGGAGTCCCAGCCGAGCCGAACATTTTGATGCTTGAACGGTTCTGATCTAAAGAAAACAGTGGGAGAAAAACAGCGTCAAAGTTTTACGGAATAGTGGAATTACAATAACGTGTGTGAATACTCTGTAGCATTCACACAACATCCAAACAAACACTTTTTTTGGTAATCCCTGGACAGGGGGTTACATGGTTTACATTGACCGCTGCATCATGACATCATTACACTGACAGCTGCATCACAAGACAACAACATCAGACTAAACACACAATTCAGTTTGTCACTCGAAAGAGTAGTAGCTACACACGTATCCTGTACATTATGTACACAGGCAATAATCAGGACTTTTCCCACCGCACTGTGTCGACCTTTCATGCTGACTTACAGATTGTTTAGATTTATCAGGACGGCATCTCTTTTTGTGCCCAGTAGGTGAGGGCACCACACGCTCGCTGATTTCATCAAAATTTCTCATTATTGAAGCTTTAATTAAGTTACAATCATGACAAAAGAGACAAAAAGCAAGAAAACATGAGCGCTGATATTGGATATTGTCCTCAAATTGCGATACACTGATTGGTTTGATGGATTTGTCTGTATGTGCCAAAAATAGAGCTTGTCGCTTTTGGAAGTAAAACGGAATATTCAACAGTGAAATGTGAAAGATAAGTCGCTTTTGAGGACATTTTTATTTTACCTCCTGGTAGAGAATGGTGTAAACAAGTGATGTCAAACTCATTTTAGATCGGGGGCCACATGGACAAAAATCTTCTCCCAACTGGGCCGGACTGGTAAAATCACGGCACGATAACTTCAAAATAAAGACAACTTCCGATTGTTTTCTTGGTTAAATAATAGAACAAGCACATTCTGAAAATGCACAAATCATAATGTTGTTGGGTTTTGTTACGCTTACATGCATATACTTTGTCGTTATTAATATTTTCTGAATAAATTATGTGATAATGTTCATCAGTCAACTCATTGGTGTTAATTTTCAATCTATCAAGAAAAAAAAATTAGGTAACATTTTAGTATGGGAAACATAGTCTAAGTAACAAAGACTTAATTTAGAGTTATTTGGACACTAGGGGAACATATAAGGGTTAGGGTTACTAATAAGCAATAATTCTGAGGTTATTGAGGGAAGACTTTTAGTTAATTGCTTACTGGTTGTATAATAAGGCCATGCAGAAGAAGGCACACTGCAAAAAGTCAGTGTTCAAAAACAAGATTTTTTTTTTACAAAAATTAAGGGTTTTTTACTTGAATTAAAGAAAATTATCTGCCAATAGGACAAGAAAATTTGGCTTGTCAAGACATTCCAAAACAAGTAAAATTAGCTAACCTCAATGAACCCAAAAATACATTAAAATAAGTATATTCTCACTAATAACAAGTGCACTTTTCTTGATAGAAAAAAAAATATATATTTTTTCTCAATATGTTGAAAAATATTCTTAAATTAAGTAAATGCTAGTGCAATTATCTTGACATAATGATATGCGCCTGGCATTCCATTTCTTGAAACCAGCAAACTTACACTAAAAACAAGTTTATTTTTCTTAATGGAAAAGCAACAAGGCAACCGCTTGTTACTCTCGGGGTCTACTAGCCGCTCAGGCAAATCATATTGTCTAAAAATGCATTTTCCCATCGATAACATGACAACATCGCGCCAAGTGTGTGCTCTTTCAGTCAATTAGTGCGCAAGGAATGTATATATATATATATACAGCCCGGCCCCCAGCCAAATTTTTTTTAATTGTAATTTTGAATAACTTACCTGAATGTGCATGAACTATTTCTGTTCAAAATAGTTTGAAATGTCACATGTTAAATGTTTAAATATTAACTGTCTGTTTACTGTACTGTACTACTATTATATGAGTACGTATTTTCTCTTGTTTCATTGAAAATAAAACAGCAAAGTCCATTTGGCTATCATCTGTTTTAATTATGAGACACAATTGTGCCAAAGTCATGATTTTTTTGTTCATGCTTGAAATAAGAAATTATTTTTTTTCAAATATTTTTATTGAATTTTGCAGACAATACAGCATGATGGATCATGGCAACAGCAAGTTGGAGTATCTGCACATTTTTCAATATGTAACATAATAAACCCCATCCCTTACAATACCCACCCACTTAATTCCCAAGGTAATTGTCGCCTAGTGCCCACAACAAATATAGACACACATGAATATATGCAAACTTAGCTTCAATCTAACTAACTATATTGAGGTAAATAAAGAGTAAATAAGGTAAAATAAATAAATAAATAATACATAAGATATACAATAAAATATAACGTAAAAGTAAATAAACACAAGGAATGAGGGGTGGGAGGGGGGGGGGTCTTCAGCGGTCAGTTCTGTCTAAGTTGTGTTACTCGAATCGCTTGGGGCAGGGGTCGGCAACCTTTACCACTCAAAGAGCCATTTTGGCAAGTTTCACAAATTAAAGAAAGTAATGGGAGCCACAAAAAAATTTTTAAAATGAAAAACACCGCATACAAAGCTTAAATGCTTTGTGCTATGTTAACCAGGGGTCTCCGACACACGCACCGGCACGCACTTTAATGTGGAAATTTGATGTTAGTGCAGCCCGCGAGTTTTGAATGGCGCTTGATAGCGTCATACTTTCCAACCCTTTCATTTTTCCCGGGAGACTCCCAAAATCAGAGCGTGATGACACTGCATTTGGCGCCCTCTACAGTCTGCCCTAACAGTGTACCTGCTAGACCACACGTAGAATGCAATTCCAGCTTGCTCACGTAAGTGACAGCAAGGCGTACTAACTCAGCAGCCACACATCTTACACTGACGGTACCAATACCCAGAATCCCATGCAGCCCTAACTCTTCCGCTCAACCAACGCACGGAGAGGGGGGGGGGGGGTTGATGTGTGGGAGGATTTGGTGGTAGCGGGGGTGTATAATGTAGACCGGAAGAGTTAGGGCTGCATGGGATTCTGGGTAATGGTTGTGTTGTGTTTATGTTGTGTTACGGTGGGATGTTCTCCAGAAATGTGTTTTTCATTCTTTTTTGGTGTGGGTTCACAGTGTGGCGCATATTTGTAACGTAACAATGTTACAGTTGTTTGATACGGCTACCGTCAGTGTAAGCTGTGTGGCTGATGAGTAAATATGCTTTGGTGTCTCCTGTGTGTGCAAGTAATAACAACATGCAACATGTGGCTGGACTGGCACGCTGTATGTAAATGCTATAGAGGACAATTACTGCAGTGCAATTAGGGCATGCCCTTTATTTAGTAATTAGAGTGTAAATAGGATTATTTTTTCCCTGGGAGTAATCTATGAGAGACACTGAGATTCATAAGTCTCCTGGGAAAATCGGGGGGGTCGGCATGTATGTAGCTGAGCCGCATCAGAGTGGTCAAAGAGCCGCATGCGGCTCCGGAGCCGCGGGTTGCCGACCCCTGGCTTGGGGTGATGTCAAGCTTGTCCCTAATAAGGTCCAGGAGGGGGCCCCAAGTTTTATGGAAAGATGCCACAGATCCTTTCTGCGAGAACCGAAGCTTCTCTAATTGCAGACACCGCAAGACATCTTGTATCCAACTGTTATGGCTCGGCGGAGACGCAAGCTTCCATTTAAAAAGAATTGTACGCCTAGCCAGCAGAGTCGTTAACGCAATGACATGACGAGCGGTTGCAGGTAAACCGTCCACCCGCGGAACGCCAAAAAGGGCAGTCAGCGGGCTGGGTGTTATTGTTCTATCAAGGGCCTGCTCGACAGTGTCAAAAATAGCCGACCAAAAACTTGAGAGTTTTGGGTAAGTCCAGAACATATGCAAATGGTCAGCTGGGGATTGTCTACAGCGGTTACAAGCGTCGCTATGGTTGGGGTATATTTTAGCCAGTCTAGCATTAGTGAAATGTGCTTTATGTAGTATCTTACATTGTATTAGGCCATGCCTAGCGCAAATAGATGATGAATGCACCAGCCTCAAAGCTTCTCTCCACCACCCGTCAGGTATAGGTGCCCCAAGGTCATGCTCCCAGGATTCTCTGGCAGGTGAAGTGTTAAGTGGATTCAGAAAGCCGATTTCATTATATATT
Source organism: Entelurus aequoreus (assembly GCF_033978785.1). Taxonomy (NCBI): domain Eukaryota; kingdom Metazoa; phylum Chordata; class Actinopteri; order Syngnathiformes; family Syngnathidae; genus Entelurus; species Entelurus aequoreus. Next base: position 33,817,499 of record NC_084747.1, on the reverse strand, counting down.
ACAGATATCAAACGTCGTTTGTCAGAGTCAAAGGAGAGAAACCGATCAATTTCTGCTTCTGGAGGGCGGTTGGGAAAATGAGGAAATTGTTTTTTAATAAAATGCCTTATTTGAAGGTATCGAAAGAAATGTGTATTAGGTATATTGTATCTTGTTGACAGAGAAGCGAACGAAGAGAACACTCCATCGTGGTATAGGTCGTTGAGGATTTTAAGGCCGTTAGTCGACCAGGTGCGAAATGCAGAATCAGAGCAGGCAGGGATAAAGGCGGGATTGTTCAAAATCGGAGCACCGCTGGAAGCTTTGTGCAGGCCATGATGTTTCCTAAATTGAGTCCAAATTTTAATAGTATTTTTAACAACTGGGTTTAGGGAGGTCCCCAATGAACATAAGGGTAGCTGTGAGCAAATCACCGCGTGCAGGGAACCATTAGACGATGCTACCTCTATGTGAGCCCAAGGTGGACAGGCGGCTGGGGAGTCGCAGCGGACCCAGTACAGAAGTTTATTAATATTGCAGGCCCAGAAATAATTTCTAAAGTTTGGAAGTGCTAGACCACCCTCCGTCTTAGGGAGCTGTAGAATGGCTTTCCTAAGGCGGGCTGGCCTGTTTTGCCAAATGAAAGCAAGAAGTTGTTGATCAAGGCCAACAAAAAATGATTTGTTGAGACATATAGGGATGTGTTGAAAGAGATATAAAAATTTCGGAAGTAAAATCATTTTTATGAGGTTAATGCGGCCAACCAGGGATAGGGGGAGGGCAGCCCACCTGGACAAGTCCGATTTACATTTGTCTAACAGTGCTTGAAAGTTTTTACGAAACAGCTCTGTGGGAGAATTCGAGACAAACACGCCCAGATATTTAAAACCCTCCTCCGAGATCCTAAAGGGGAATTGTGAGCGCGGGAGTGACCTTGCCAAATTATTCACAAAAAATAGTTCGCTTTTCTGAATATTCAGTTTGTACCCTGACAAACGACCGAACTGATCGAGAATCGATAGTATATGGGGAAGTGAGGACGATGGGTCCGAAATGAACAACAGAAGATCATCTGCATATAGGGAGAGCTTATGAACCCGACCGAAACGAGTGGTACCCTTAAATTCCTCCGAATTCTTAAGCCAAATAGCAAGCGGTTCAATGGCTATATTAAACAGCAAGGGTGAAAGCGGACATCCCTGCCAGGTCCCACGCTGGAGAGGGAAGTAAGCTGAACGGATGCCGTTAGTATGTACGGAGGCAAGCGGAGTCTCGTACAGGACTCTAACCCAAGAAATAAATTTAGGATCAAAACCAAATTTCTCCATAATAAAAAATAAATAGCCCCACTCCACCCTATCGAACGCCTTCTCCGCATCCAGCGCCACCACAACCTCCGGAGTATCAGATGGCGGAGTGAGAACTATGTTCAACAATCTTCTGGTATTGAAGAATGGATGTCTCCCCAGCATGAAGCCTGTCTGATCGGCCGAAATTATTGAGGGCATCACGGTTTGAAGACGTGTAGCGAGAACTTTTGCCAGAATCTTGCAGTCCACGTTCAAAAGTGAGATCGGTCTGTAGTTACTACAAGAGGTAGCATCCCTGTCTTTCTTAAGAAGTAATGAAATGGAAGCCTCTGACAGAGTCCCTGGTAAGCGGCCGGCGTTGAAGGAATCATTGAACATTCTTGCTAAAATGGGGGACAACAGTAATGAGTAAGCCTTGTAAAATTCAACTGTGAAGCCATCAGGGCCGGGCGACTTTCCATTTTGCATAGATCGAATTGCCTCCTGTATCTCTGACGAGGAAATGGGTCTACCCAGCTCCCTGGCAATGTTTACATCAATGCAAGGATATGTTAATGAATCGAGGGGGTTGGGACAAATCGCGGAGATAGGAGAACATTCAGAAGTGTATAATTTAGTGTAAAATTCAGAAAAACACTTATTAATATCAACTGGATCAGAAGTATAACTACCATCGGGTAGTCTAATTTCGGGAATCGACCGCGATAAGTAGCCCTGGCCCGTTGAGCTAAAAGTCGGCCGGCCTTGTCTCCATGTTCATAGAAGCATTGTTTGGATTGTCGCAGTTGTCTTTCTACTATGTGCGTCATAAGCAGGTCATGTTCCGAATGTAGCAGAATACGTTCTTTATACAGGGATGGAGATGGACAAACAGCGTATACATTGTCGAGGTCGAGGAGTTCTTTAGCAATTTCCGTCAGCCTAGCCCTCTCAGTCCTCCTCATCCTGGAAATATAAGCGATCACCTGTCCCCGGACAGTAGCCTTAAGTGCTTCCCACAAGATGCTATTTTCAATGTCAGTGGTGTCATTAAACTCAATATAGGTACGAATTTCTGTTTCAACAAAATCTTTGAACTTAATGTCCGAGAGCAAGTGAGAGCTGAACCTCCACATTGTGCGGCCGGTCACACCTTGCGGAAATTTAATGTCGACTGAGATTGGCGCGTGGTCAGAGACGGCTATCGGGTGGTAGTCGCATGCGTTAATACAATGCAAGAGATTGTTATCTATTAAAAAGAAATAAATACGGGAAAACGAATGGTGAACGTGCGAGAAGAATGAAAATGCCTTTCCATGCGGGTACCTGAATCTCCAGGGATCTGAAAGTCCTTCTTGGTTTGCATAAGATGACACAGCCTCTGCTGCTTTGGATAGTGTATGTCGAGTATGGGAGGATCGATCAAGAATCGCATCCTGGACTAAGTTAAAATCCCCGCCTACGATTATGCGGTGGCTATCGACGTTGGGGATCCTAGCAAAAAGTCTTGTGAAAAAAGTGTCATCATCCCAGTTAGGTGCATACACAGAGACTAAAATTACGGGTGTGTTCTGTAACGTGCCCGAAACCACAACATAGCGACCTTCATTATCTTCTATAACGTCTGCTGGCTCAAACATAACACGCTTATGGATAATTATGGCCGAACCTCTAGCCCTAGTAGAAAATTTGGAATGGAATAGGTGGCTCATCCAAGACCTCTTAATACGGAGAATTTCTGATGTCTTCAGGTGTATTTCTTGCAGAAACATAATGTCCCCTTTAAGATGCTGTAGCCGAGTTAAGACTTTACCAATTTTGACAGCGTTGTTCATGCCCTTGGTGTTCCAAGAGATGATACGCACTCCGCCACTCGTCATCCTACCAGCATCCGCCATCTATTAGACCCCAACAGTAAATCTGTGTGACACGCCTTAGACCCCACGGGGAGGGACGGGAGGGAGAGAGGGAAGACATAGCAGCAAAAAAATAAAAATAACAAAATAGTACAAAACACCAAACTAGTAATGACAGAAAGGCACATTTCAACAAACCCCAACAGATTAGAATGCAATTACCCTTACTATCCACCCTAAATAAGAACCTTATCTGAGCTCTCTCGCTCTTACTTAGCCTAACTTGACTAATGTTAACTTCCGGGGACTCCTCCCTTACTGTAGCAGTAATGAACTCCATAAAGCGAAATAAGAATTTAAAATGAGCCTACTATCATGAGACGCATCCCAACCTGAGTGTATAGTAATATAGGAAATATTAAACCGAAATAAACAAACAAGGCACATACCAAAATGTACAGTGCACTGCACCAGTAGCTTTAGTGATGTTTTTTGGACCAAGGAGTGCCTCATAATGTGCATACGAATAACTAGTTCAGATTAAAACAAATTAGGATGCATAATTAAAATGTGTTACAAATAGCTTGGCCCCTCAGGAAAAAGAAGAAAGAACGCCCGGTACGGAGCGGGACAAACAAACAGACCAAAAATAGTTACGACCATCCATGTTGGAAATTATGTGACCACCGTTAGCCAGTGTGTAAATTGCAACACTCAAACATTGCTTCCTATTATGAACACACGTCTAAAATGGTGGTCAAGGCTTAGAACAGCAAAACAAACAAAGGCCCACAATGTCCACAGTGAATGTAAAGTTGTCATAAGTCAGGCCTCTGAAAAAGTTGGAACTTACAGCTTTTATTCCAGGAGCTGCACAGTCCAGGTGCAAATTGTTGTCATGTCCAGACGTATTGTAGTGGTAAATAGCCGTCCAAGCCCATCAGGTATCTTGCGTGCGGATTGATGTCAAGAAGTCCTCAGCCTCTGTAACCGATCCGAGTCTCTTCTTACCACCATCCTTCGTTACTATGACAAGCCTGGCCGGGAACAGTAATGCTGGTCGTAGGCCCATTGGTAGAGCTTCGGCATCACATCGCGGTATTTTTGGCGTTGTTCCACCACTTCAGGTGCGTAGTCCTCGAAGATGGCGACGGGGTACCCTCGGTATTGTAGCTTGCCTCTCCTGGCCCTGGCCTCGCGGATAATTCTCTCCTTCACCTGGTACTTGTGTAGCCGTATCAGAACGGGCCTCGGTCTCTGGTCTGGCTTCGGCTTGCTAGCGAGTGTTCGATGAGCCCGGTCGCACTCCGGCGTTGATTCAAAGAAATCCTCGTCAAAAATCTCCTTCAGTAGTTCCGCAAAAAAGGTAGTTGGACGTGGCCCCTCCACGGACTCTGGTATGCCGACCACTCGGATGTTGTTTCGCCGACTCCGGGATTCGAGGTCGCTAACTTTAGCACGTAGCTTAGCCTCGATGTCCGTTAGCTTAGCACATGTTGCTTCCAGTGCTAGCAGGCGTTCGTCTTGCAAAGTAGCATTTTCTTCGAGTGAGGTAATTTTCTGAGAGTGTTCAGAGACCTTGGTGTGTACCTTGTCAATCTTTGTCTCGAGTGTAGAAATTGCTGTCCTGAAGTCCGTGGAGAGGGCCTGGCGGTGTTCTTCCAGAAGATTAGCTATAGCCGACATACTGACTTCACCGGCACCTCCGTCGGAAGAGCTAGGTCCGGCCCCAGTATCTCTGGCGTTCCGCTTCGTCGAGTGAGTTGGCATTTCTTGCCGGTTGTAACTCCGGAGTAATATATTCACCCGCTCACTGGCTTTGTTTATGGAGTTTTAAAAGAGTGGCAATGTAAAAAGTTGTGGGAGGGAGACTCAACACGTGTCTACTCCATCTTGCCCAAACCGGAAGTCCGAAATAAGAAATTATTACTTTGAAAAAGCAGTTTTATACTGGTGAGTGTTGATGACACAGCTTTGCAACAGTTGATATTCTAGTTTCAAGCATATTTTACTCAATATAGGTCATAAAATCTCAGCAACAAGCTGTAATATCTTACTGAGATAATTTAGGACCAAAACACTTAAAACAAGTAAAACACTGTAACATAAAATCTGCTTAGTGATAAGAATTATCTTATCAGACAGATAAGCCCGGGAATCATTTATAGTTTGTATGGATGCTTTCCTTAGAAGTTACCCTTGTGGGTAATACCTAGGGATGATGTTTGAAACCGGTTCTCCCGGTTGTTCGATAAGAAAAGAACCGATTCCATGGACTCAAATCCCTTTTTGAGAACCGGTTCCCGTTATCGAGGCCACTATAGTAAAGAAAAAGAGTTGGTTCTTTATTCGAATCCCTGGGAACGAATCCCGTCCCACAGGAAATGCCCTGTGGGACATCACAGGAAATGACGTAGCTCAGTCATTAGGCGGCAGATACAGAAAGCAGCAAAAATAATGGACCGGAAAAAATGCCTCAAGGATTCATTTTACAAAAAAATACGACGAGGAAACAGCAATATGCAATTATTGCCAGGCTTCGCTCTCATGTAAGGGGGGAAGTACAACAAGCATGTTGAAACATGTTCAGGCCGTACATAACCTGAATGTTCGAGAACCGTGTCGTGTCTTTGACACATGGAGAAGCAGCGACAGAGATGACGAAGCACGCCCCTCTTCCTGTGCTTCACCTGCAGCCCCAGTTCCAGTGATAGTGGCGGTGAGTAACTAACGTTAACTGTTGCCGGTTAATTTCCATATTTGCTCACTTATAGCCTTTAGGCTAAAATAACGTTACCTCTTATGTCAACCAGGACTGCAGTAATGTTAGCTAGACTAACGTTACCTAAGCATAGTCAGTGGCTAACGGAAACGTTAACGTTAGCCTTTTTGTATGTGTCTGATAACGTTAACAGTATCTTGAAGCCTACACCACTCCAGAGTTTGCAGGTCTGTCTAATAAACTAGTGCTTTCTTTCTTTCTTTAGTTTATTTCGTACATGAACACACTTACAGCATAACACATCACAGTTTCGTATCATTTCACTTTACATCATGTCCGAAAAGGAGTAGGAAGAAGAAAAGCTTATTTAATCCTACCCCTTTCCCACTTCAGAGCGTTTACTAATATATACATCATTTACTGACCTTTTTATAATAAAATAACATCTGTGAATTAGTATATACAACAGTTTTGTAATATGTAATTAATTAATTCAGTCATTAATATACTGAGATGAAGAATATCTTATTTTCAATAAGGTTGAAAGTATTTCTCATAATTCTTCTTTGTACTTTGTAAGCACTATTAATTTGAACAACCTCTTAAAGTGGATCATATCAGTACAATGTTTAACTTCATTACTTAATCCAGTCCATCATTTAATTCCACATACTAATGCTAAAGACTTAATAACAGACACCCTAGTCTTCACATTCAGCTAATTTCCCCCCTAATTCTATGCTGTGTCTGTCCCTCATTTTCCCTCCAGGACAAAGATGTGCAGTCATTCTTGGAGGAGGCCACACTGATGGACCCCAGAAGGTTTAGATACAGACTGGAGGAGGATGTCGTCAAACCTATCTGTGTGTCCAAACTAGTTCTACGCCAAGTGAACGTGTTTTTTCCAACGTTGGCGACACGATTAGCAAAGAGCGTTTCAGACTTGATCCTGAAAAAGCAGACATGCTAATTTTTTGGTAGAAGAATTGTTGATTGATGACTGTGGTGTTCTTAGTGTCATAGTGTGTGTAGTTAGTATGTTCCAATAGCAGCAGAAGTGCAGTTTTTGGAGAACTGTATTATTTTCAGTTTTGTTCCTAAGGGACTGATTTTAGTTAACACTATATTATTTTTTATACACCTATAGTGATCACAGAGACAGGTTGTTTTTGTGTTACTGTATATATTTGTGTTTCTGAAAAATTCCACTTAATATACTTCGGGTAACAACAGTCAATATTTATTTATTTTATTTTTTAAGGGGGTAACATCAGTCAATATATATATATATATATATATATATATATATATATATATATATATATATATATATATATATATATATATATATATATATATATATATATATATATATATATATATATATATATATATATATATATTTTTTAGGGGGGTAACAAAAGTCAATTTTTTTTAAAATTTTTTTTCTTATCAAATAAAAGTGAGCTTTTGTTAAACCAAATATTGTGTGTTTTTTTCCATATGCAACAACCTATCTGGATTTGATAAGAGAATCGATAAGGAATCGGTTGGATATCAGTGTTTTCTACTTCCTGTAGATAACACTGATACTATCAGTGTTTTCTACAGAACTGCAAGGTATGTGTTGGCTTGCACAATTGGCCATGACGCATGTGTATGTATATCGTTTTGAAGAGTCTCTCCTCCTCCCTCCCTCATAACTGAACGGTTGACCATTATAAAAGCCCAGAGTTGATATTGAGATGCACATGACATTCTTTTAAAAGCAATCTGGTAACTTCTCAACTGCTGCAAGAAGGAAAAGATGGCAACACAAGGAGTGAAGAAGCCAAAATCTCTGGACGAAATTATCAAAATAATCTATAAAAAAACCACATCTGATGAAATCATCATCAAGGATGAGCTGCAGAACATCTTGGAGGCTTGCGAAAGCAACCCTGACGAGTGGAAGAGATATGCCTATTTTGACAAAAACAGGTAACACATAAATTAGTGTTTAATATGATGCACATTTCTAGACAAATGATGCACTTTGCATATGCTTGTCATATTCTTGCAAGTAGCTTTTATATTGTATAAAGCCTGTATGGATTTGTTGTGATAATAATAATTATATAAAAAAGGGATGCATTTAAATGCACATATACACTTTTAATAAGATAAAGTGATCTAATATTCTTATTTTGGTAATGCGTTAAGAGCCTTTTTGTATATACGACTTATTCAAACGAGATGCTCATAATGAAAACTGATGGTTGTCATGGAAACAGCATTTAAACATGTATATTTAAAAAAAACACCCCACCCCCACAACCCCGAGAGGGACAAACGGTAGAAAAATGGATGGATGGAAACTGATAAAATGTCTGCAGCAAATTTCATCCATCCATCAATTTTCTACCGCTTATTCCCTTCGGGGTTGCGGGGGGAAAATTCCAAATCTACAAAATAAAACAAGTACAAAAACAGCAATTACAAATTATGAAAATAATTAAAAGAAGTTGATGTAAAAAAAATCTAATAAAAATTAGCTGTGATGGAAGCTGATAGTGGTTGTAAAAAAGTTGATATTTTTTCATTGTTCATTTTTAACTTAATATATTTAATATTTGAATGTATTTTCAAGTTAATGCATTCAATATTTATATTCTACGACACACCTGTATTATGATTTTACACTAGCAAAATGCACACACACACACACACACACACACACACACACACACACACACACACACACACACACACACACACACACACACACACGCACACACACACACACACCACCCTTCCTGCCTCAAAGTCTATGAACCATTTTATGGGTGTCACTGCAATGTTGTTCTTTGTGTGCATGTTTACCAGTCTCAGCAGCAGCGAGACCAACGATAGAGGCCTAAGGCTCTTGGAGTTTGCCAGGTACAACAATCTGTTGCTGGCGAACACACTTGGCCCCCATAAGGCCTCCAGACGATGGACCTGGCACAGTCCCGGTGGAGTGTACCACAACCAGATCGATTACATCTTGGTCAAGAAGCGCTTTCGCTCAAGCGTCAATACTGGCAGGACGCGCAGCTTTCCAAAAGCAGACATTGGGAGTGACCATGACCTTGTCCTGATGTCCTTTCACCTTCGCTTGAAGAAGATCAAAAGCTCTAAGTGCACTAGAATGAAGTTCGATCTGGACAAACTGCGAGACCCTGAGGTGGCAGAAGTCTTCAAGACAAGGATAGGAGGGGGGTTTGCACCACTGATCAATCTAGGTGCAAAAGAAATTGATGTCAATAGCATGACCATCACGTTGAACAAAGTCATAACCGAAACAGCCACTGAGATCCTTGGCAAACTCCGCCCAAAGAAGAAACCTTGGGTCACTAATGAACTGCTAGACTTGTGTGACAAGCGGAGAGCCCTGAAGAAGAGTAAGAACTCACCTGAAGGATCTGATGCTTATAGAGTAATCAATAAGAGCATCAAGAAAGGCATGCAGTCAGCAAAACAGAACTGGATTGAGGGAAAGTGCCAAGAAATAGAGAACAGCCTGAATGCCAACAACAACACCAAGAAGGCATATCAAACTGTTAAGGAGCTAACAAGAGCAAAACAAACCAGAGTCTCTGCAATCCAGAGCAAGACCGGTGATTGCCTAGCGGAAGAACAGAAGATCCTAGACAGGTGGACAGAATACTGCTCTGAGCTCTACAACCACACGGCACGCAGAGATCCAACAATCCTGACATGTCCTCAACCCACAGAGGATGAAGACACACTCCCCATCCTCCGTGAAGAAGTTGAGGCAGCAATCCGAGCACTGAAAAAAGGAAAAGCAGCCGGAGTGGACAACATCCCAGCTGAGCTCGTACAAGCAGGGGGAGAAGCCATGATCGACACCCTCACCATCCTGTGCAACAAAATCTGGCAGAGTGGTGAGTGGCCTACATCATGGACCCAGTCACTTATCATCACACTTCCGAAAAAAGGCAATCTCCAACTGTGCCAAAACTACCGCACCATCAGTCTTATTAGCCATCCCAGCAAAGTCCTACTGAAAATAATACTAAATAGGTTAAAACCCCAAGCTGAACTGATTATAGCTGAAGAACAGGCTGGATTTAGAGCAGGGCGGAGCACCACAGAACAGATTTTCAACTTGAGAATCATTTGTGAGAGACATCTGCAGCATCAACAACACCTTTACCATGTGTTTGTAGACTTTGAGAAAGCCTTTGACCGGGTATGGCATGCTGCACTGTGGGCAACCATGAGGAAATACAACATCAGTCCTAACCTTGTCAGAGTCATTCAACATCTGTACAATAAAGCTACCAGCGCAGTTCTCTATAACGGCGCTATCGGAGACTGGTTCAGGACAACAATTGGAGTGCGCCAAGGATGCCTTCTCTCTCCCATTCTCTTCAACATCTTTCTGGAGCGTATCATGACGGATGCCCTAGCAGATCATGAAGGAACTGTCAGCATTGGAGGCAGACCAATCACCAACCTCCGTTTTGCAGATGATATCGATGGGCTAGCTGGAGAAGAAAGAGAACTTGCCAGTCTAGTTGAAAGGCTTGATACCACCTCCCGAGCCTACGGAATGGAAATCCATGCTGAAAAGACCAAAATGATGACCAACAACAAAAATGGCATCCGCTCAGACATCAAAGTCAATGGACAGGCACTGGACACGGTGTCAAGCTTCAAGTACCTCGGTGCAATCGTGTCCGATGAAGGATCCAAACGGGAAGTCCTTGCCAGGAGTGCTCAAACAACTGCTGCCCTGGCAAAACTCAAACCCATATGGAAAGACACAAACATCAGTCTGGCATCAAAGGTGAGATTACAGCGCTCACTTGTAATGTCGATCTTCCTTTACGCCTGTGAAACATGGACCCTTACAGCAGAGCTGCAGAAAAGAATTCAGAACATGGAGATGAGATGCTACAGAAGACTCATGGGTATCTCCTACACCCAACATGTCACAAACGAAGAAGTCCGGCAAAAGATCAGCCAAGCCATCGGCCCACATGATGACCTGCTCACCACGGTCATAAAGCGGAAACTGAGGTGGTACGGACACATCACCAGATCCTCAGGCCTTGCAAAAACAATCCTGCAAGGCACCGTACAAGGTGGCAGGAGACGAGGGAGACAAAAGAAAAGATGGGAAGATAACATCGGAGAATGGACTCACCTGAAACTCACCGAGGCAATGAGAGCTGCTGAGGACAGAGAGGGATGGAGAGAGCTGGTCAACAGATCGTCTGTGGTGCCCCAACGACCCTTTGGGGTTATGGGATAGGTTAGGTTAGGTTAGGTTACCAGTCTCATCAATTAAAGAGAATTGCTTCGGATTTGAGTTACAATTCATAAGTTACATTACATCAGAGGTGGGACCAAGTCATTGCTTTGCAAGTCACAAGTAAGTCTCAAGTCTTTGCCCTCAAGTCTCGAGTCAAGTCCCGAGTCAAGACAGGCAAGTCCCGAGTCAAGTCCAAAGTCAAGACTGGAAAGTCTCAAGTCAAGTCACAAGTCCTGCATTTTGAGTTTCGAGTCCTTTCAAGTCCTTTTAACCACAGACTAATATTTTTACACAGATTGTGTATGCTTTTAGACCGCTGTATTTATTTATTAAAACAAGTGCATTTGAAATAGCAGGAAAAAAAATAGTACTGACATTGCAATTCATAATAGCACTATTAAACAGTCATTTTAATAGTTTAAACAATTTTAAACATTTAACTCATTCCTTTACAGAATAAACCCATTTGCAAAAACAAGTGCAACTGTACTTATTTGTACTAAAGTGTTAACATTGTATTTCCATGGCATATTGCATTGTAACTAGTTCCACAGCAGTTTCTATTCTGTTCTTACCTTATCTCATTGATCTCATCTCATACTGTATGTGTGTTTATGTGTGCGTACACATGAAAAACATAACAAATACATGAACATAACAATGAACAGAGTTGTACTTTTTAGATGTCAGGGCCCTATGCAATATGTACACATTCTTAATACAGTATACATTTTAACTGACCTTTATTTGACTATGTTTGTCTTTTTGTAGGTGGCTAAAATATGCGGTGCTGCTGACCGCCGTCTAACGTTATGTTACGGTGTGTGATACATTGACTAACGTAACGTTATTTGTAGGTACCTCATGCAACCCTGCTTAAAAAAATCACTTGACAAAAAGTATGAATAAGGTAGCAAACTGCAGTGGACGCAACATATTGCTGTGTTTGAAATGACGTTATAACCATAGACATCTTATAAGTAGACGCAGTATTGGTTGCTGTGACGCGAGCAAATTGCATCTTGAAGTGGTGATGAGGAGCCGGCGAGCAGCCTAAACTGACAGTTGACAGGTAAAAAACAAAGATGCCGGGCTGGTGTTCAGCGTTTTCCTGCTCAAATGAGCGGACTGTTGAAAATAGGAATCGGGGGATTACTTTTCACAAGTAAGATTTAACATTAATGTACTATTGGTTGTATTTTATGAAAATAACATTACCACAGAGTTGAGAAGGAGCAAAGATCTTCAATATTTGTATGTGAAAATCACAAATACATCTTCTGGGGGAGGATGACGCCCCTACAGGGGTTTGGTTTACAAACTTTCTGCCCCACCTAAAACAAAATTCACCAGCCGCCACTGATTATGATGCATTCTCATTTTAGGCAAAATATAAGACAATACTTTCTTAACAGTATAATTGTAACCAGGAATAAGTCTTCAAGTAACAATATTCAAATACTAACATTGTTGGGTAAGACAGCATTTGGTTTTATTCTGAATCCAGTGAAACAGATTGGTGGTTTTAGCTGATATAAAGAGTTTCAGGTGTTTATATATGTTTAAGTATTTGGCAGACGCTTTTATCCAAAGCGACATACATAAAAAATACATATATAACAATCACTGTAAACATTATCATTTAAGGGAAGAATGTAATACAAAATATCAATACAAAGTGTCAAGACAAAATAAATTCTCTGCTGCTGCAGCAACAGAGATACGGTCTATAAGATATATAGATATCTAATGTATTCATACATTGTTTATGTAGGATATACGCATGTATATATAACGTAATTATATTGTTTCTTCAACTTAAAAATAGCTGATCGTTTTTTTCCCCCTTCTCTGGGCTTATATTCCCAGTTTTGATCTCGGACGTCTGGTCACTTATAGCATATAAGAATATTATATTACTGTTAAGCAAACTATGAATAATAAAACATGTGTCCGTTATCATAGCTACACGTATGACAAAAATGCGCGTGAAAATGAGTGGTATTCAGTGAGGTAAAATGAATTAAATGCGCTGACAGTTCATTGCTCCTGCCAAATGAATTGCACTGAGTGGAGCGGATCACCACTCCAAGATGGCGGCCCCGCGTCTCGTCTGCACCAGTAAGCAGTAGCGCTCGATGCTGCGTCTACTTATAAGATGTCTATGGTTATAACGTTAGCAGTGAGTTTACAGCCTCACTGATTTAACTACACAGCAAATAAAAGTCATGTTACTTAGCCAATAAACGTTATCTTACATTCAAAACTTACCGTTCTGTGTGCAACTTCAAATGTCGAACGAAGTTGGAAGTTGTTGCGTCTCCGTCTGTAATATTCGGACTGCGTGATTTGCATACGGCAATTCGTTTTTTGTTGACCAAGTCGTAGTTTTTATACCCGAACGAAACCAACTTTGGTATAAATCTTTCTCACTGGCGCGTTGTTTGACAACTCTTGTTCATTGGTTGTCCTGCAATTTGATTGGCTGAATGCTGTGTGATGAAAACAACGTAGATCTAATTTGATTGGCTGTTGTACTGAGAGCACGCACGCTGACAAGCAGCACACACGCTGATAGGCAGACACGTACAAAATGAAAGCTACGGAGCGCTCCCAAATAACTTTTCAAACTTTAGGTTTTGGGGAAAGTAGCAAGTCATGTCAAGTCAAAAGGCTCAAGTCCAAGTGAAGTCACAAGTCATTGATGTTAAAGTCTAAGTCGAGTTGCAAGTCTCTTTGCATTTTGTCAAGTCGAGTCTAAAGTCATCAAATTCATGACTCGAGTCTGACTCGAGTCCAAGTCATGTGACTCGAGTCCACACCTCTGCATTACATACAGAGCTGAGTTGCTATGTTCATGTACAGTACGCTCCATTTTGTCATCAGGTACACAAGGAACTTGGTTGATGACGGCAAAGGAAAGTTCACTGTGATGATCATCTGTTGGGGAGAAGGAGTCGCCAGGTAAGACAGAACATAACTTCTAGGCCCGTATTGTGTACAAAAACAATATATTGGCTAATCACAAGTCACAATTATATTATTTAACGGCATTTAGAGAAGTGTAAAGTATACTCTGTTCATGTTGATCCACTAAAAATACTCCTGTTGATGGGTTAGTGCCTTTAGTTTTTTCACTTTTGTTAATAATTGTCATGTCTGGGATCATGTTTTGTTTAAGTTATGGTCTGTTTGGTTTTTGGACTCTTTTTAGTTCCTGCTTTTTCACTCCCTTGTCTTGTTTCCATGGTTACCCACTAGTTTCACCTGTTCCACCTTTGGACTCATTGTGCACTCTTGTTTGTTTTGTCACCATAGCAACCCATTAATTTTCACCTGTCCTCACGACTCACGCACCTGTCTTTAATCATGTCCTTATTATTTAAGCTTCTAGTTGCCAGGCAGTCGGCCTGGCGACATTACCCCTTGACACTCTTGCTCCATGCCATAGTTCTATGATCTTTCCATGCTTGACTAAGTAAGTTTTGTTTCATGTCCTTAGTCTGTTTATGTGTTAATTTTGTTCATAGCCAAGTTTGTACTTCCGCCCTTGTGCGCGCTTTTCATTTGTTCCTTTTGATAGTGTTAAAATAAATATGTCCTTACCTTCACGCCTTGCCCGCTCCAACTTTCCTTTGCATTCCGGGAAAACAAAACACCCCATAGTCCACGCACTGACAATAATACAGCAGTGTACAAAAACATTTAGACATTTTTTGATTATTTGAATGATCTATTTATTTGAGCACAATAAATAACATATGTATACATATAAATAAATATGATGATAATTTCAGCTTTTTGACTATTTCTGATTAACTCAGGCATCATATGAACTAATTAAATCGTTGATGACTTGTCAAATATTAAGGCAGAATGAAATGCACTACTTGCAGCAACCAACAGAGGTGCCGTTGATTCGGTCTTAACTAGTTTTGGTCTGGAGAAAAACATCATGATGCCCTATTAGTTAATTTTTAAAAAAAAAATTATGTGCATGTGATGCAGGAGTGTATAAGCCTCCAAAGTGTCTACTGTGAAGTTAGAATTAGGAGGTAAACCATAACAGCTGAGCCCACATATGCCCCCCCCCCGCCCCCCCACCCACCCCTCCCCACAAGGGCCTCAAGGCAGCCACACTCGGCTCGGCTGGTCAACCTATCTGGCCCCGAACAACCCCTACACAGCCCCAAAGTCCCGGTCAGGAACAGACCAGTCAAGCCACTCCGGCGGGCCGCAAGATAGGTGGCCGACACGCCACAGGTACGGACTGCAGCCAGAAGGCTGCACCACCACAGCCACGGGAGGACAAAGCCCCGTGGAGAAGAGTGTGGCCCCGCCCCACGGAGCAGGCTGAGACAGATTAGCAGAGGGGACAGTGGTGCGAGCACCCAACAGCAAAGCCCAGCAGGGGAGTAACACAGCACCGGACGCCCAGGCGCCCAATCACCCGCCCAAACACCTCAACACGCCGCAGAGCACACCCAGTGCCGAGGGGCGGACGGGGGCGAACAGCACACAGCCACCCCTGAGAGGAGGGAATCCAACCCCACACAAGCTGGCCGCAGGGTCCCAAGCTAGACCACCCCCGGCCCGTCCCGTCTTGTCCGTCTCACCAGCCTCCCGCTGCATGAAGATACCCTCGGACCCCTTATGATCCGGGAAACGGATCATAACAGATACTTAACATTCGAACTGAGAAACTTTGTTATTTTTGCAATTATTACCTCATTTGGAATTTGATGCCTGCAACATGTTTCAAAAAAGCTGGCACAAGTGGCAAAACAAGACTGAGAAAGTTGAGGAATGCTCATCAAACACTTATTTGGAACATTCCACAGGTGAACACGCTATTTGGGAACAGGTGGGTGTCATGATTGGGTATAAAAGCAGCTTCCAGCTTCCAAACAAGGATGGGGTGAGGGTCACCACTTAGTGTACAAATGGGTGAGCAAATTGTCGAACAGTTTAAGAACAACATTTCTCAACGAGCCATTGCAAGGAATTTAGGGATTTCACCATCTACGGTCCGTAATATCATCAAAAGGTTCAGAGAATCTGGAAAAATCACAGCACATAACATTGAATGCCCGTGACCTTCGATCTCTCAGGCAGTACTGCATCAAAAAGCGACATCAGTGTGTAAAGGATATCACCACATGGGCTCAGGAACACTTCAGAAAACCACTGTCAGTAACTACAGTTTGTCGCTACATCTGTAAGTGCAAGTTAAAACTCTAGTATGCAAAGCCAAAGCCATATATCAACAACACCCAGAAACGCCGGCGGCTTCGCTGGGCCCAAGCTCATCTAAGATAGACTGATGCAAGGTGGAAAAATGTTCTGTGGTCTGACGAGTCCACATTTCAAATTGTTTCTGGAAACTGTGGACGTCTTGTCCTACGGACCAAAGAGGAAAAGAACCATCCGTACTGTTATAGGCGCAAAATTCAAAAGTGAGCATCTGTGACGGTATAGAGTTGTATTAGTGCCCAAAGCATGGGTCACTTACACATACAGATTTTGGAGCAACATATGTTGCGATCCAAGCAACGTCTTTTTCATGGACGCCCCTGCGTATTTCAGCAAGACAAAATCAAGCCACATGCTGCTCGTTACAACAGCGTGGCTTTGTAGCAAAAGAGTGCGGGTACTAGACTGGCCTGCCTGTCGTCCAGACCTGTCTCCCTTTGAAAATGTGTGGCGCATTATGAAGCGTAAAAGACCCCGGACTGTTGAACAACTTAAGCTGTACATCAAGCAAGAATGGGAAAGAATTCAAAAATGAAAAGCTTCAAAAATTGGTCTCCTCAGTTCCCGAACTGAGTGTTGTTAAAAGGAAAGGCCATGTAACACAGTGGTAAAAATGCCCCTGTGACAACTTTTTTGCAATGTGTTGCTGCCATTAAATTCTAACTTAATGATTATTTGCAAACAAAAATTTTATTTCTCAGTCCGAACATTAAATATCTTGTCTTTGCAGTCTATTCAATTGAATATAAGTTGAAAAGGATTTGCAAATCATTGTATTCTGTTTTTATTTACCATTTACACAACGTGCCAACTTCACTGGTTTTGGGTTTTGTACATTATGTACAAAATTTAAGCAGTTTTTGTGTGTGGTTCAACAATCTCCTTGGTGGACTTTATTATTAGACAGTGTGTCCTACATGTTAACGTAGTGCTTTGTGCAAATATTTGTTACGCCGTCACACAGTCGACACAACATTTTTTAAAGAAACGATGATTACAGAGTATGTACGATAACTGTAAAATTACTACCTACTGACACGGTTTGCACGCTTGCGTGCTGTGGCCACTTTGCAGTGACATCCACGACCACCCCAAGTCCGACTGCTTCATGAAGATCCTGCAGGGCCACGTCAAGGAGACGCTCTTCGACTGGCCCAAAGGGAATGGATGCAAGATGACTGAGAGGTTTCACACAACCCTGAAGGAAAACCAGGTGTCCTTCATGGATGGTAAGAAGAAAGCGGTTTTGCTGACACGTCTGCATTATTCTCCGGGGTGTTGATACATTGTGTTGATGTTATGTTTACGGGGGGGAGTAGACGGCACAGACCACAAGAGGGCGTAGATAAGCTCAATGATGTATTATATATATATATATGCTAAATAGTCCCTCAAAAGATCCCTGAGAAAACAAATATTCAAAATAATCCAACAGGAAGTCGAGGCACACAGCTCGATCACGGGAGACAGGGAAAGCAGTGCGGGAAAACACAAAGGACATGAGACACGGGAACTGGGAAGACACAGAGAGAGAGCAAGTACGTGGGAGGGGAGCCAGAGACGCGATAGCTTACTGTATACATAGAACTATGTTCCGGTGCTGTATCTTCGGGTCCACTGGCCCTTATGCTGCTTGCCCTCATTAGTCCCAGGTGTGCTGATTACAGATTGCTTGCAGCCGAGCAGGGGCGTGGCCGACCACTGATTTTGATTGCAGCCGCAGGAGAGTTAGCTTGCATCTTTGAACTGCTTTTGGTTCGGTGACAGACAAAGAGTCGCTGAAATGTAAGAAGTTTAACAAACTGTTCAAACTCAAAGTACAAAGAAGGAGAATCATGCTTAACATTTTTAACTTACTGATAATCTTATTAATCTCACTCTATGAAATACAACTTGTTGGACTTTTTATTGATTTTTTAGTATTGTATTCTTTATGGCGTAAATTGTGATTGATTTAAGGAAGTCAACAAAAGTGTTAGCAATTGCTATGAAATGGAAAAGGAGTAGGATTAAACAAACTCTACTTTTTTTTCCTACTCCTTTTCGAACGTGCTGAAAAGAGAAACTGGAAATTGTGCTGTATCATGTTGGAATTGAACGCAAGTTCGAAAAAAACTCAAATCATAAACCACTCGAAAAATAGAGGTCCGCAACTTTTTGCAGTTATGTCAACTGACACTACTATTGGCAACAATGTATTAGAAGCTTGTTTCATGCAATGAACCATGTTTCAAATCACTCAATTGACACTGTTTGTGTGTGTTTTTTAGACTCCGTGGGCTTGCACCGTGTGGAAAATGTCAGCGACACCAAGTGCGCAGTCAGTTTGCACATTTACATCCCCCCAATTGATCGTTGTGACATCTTTGACGAGCACACCGGCCAAATGTCAACAATCAAATTGGATTACGATAGCAGATATGGAGTGAGGACTTAATCTGTAAGTCACTTTATATCATTGTGCACTTGTACACACTACTCATGCTAATGATGTGATAAGTATTAATATTACTAGTGGCACATGTTTACCTAAAGTGGCTATTCGAGCGTAATCGGACCACATTATTTTTCCAGCCTAAAAGCAAAGAAACGTATTCGTAATAAAACGAAAAAACTAGAGATGTCCGATAATATTGGCTATAAATGCGTTAAAATGTAATATCGGAAATTATCGGTATCGTTTTTTTTAATTATCGGTATCGGTTTTTTGTTGTTGTTTTTTTAAATTCTTAATTTTTTTTAATTTTTATTAAATCAACATAAAAAACACAAGATACACTTACAATTAGTGCACCAACCCAAAAAACCTCCCTCCCCCATTTACACTCATTCACACTCATTCACACAAAAGGGTTGTTTCTTTCTGTTATTAATATTCTGGTTCCTACATTATATATCAATATAGATCAATACAGTCTGCAAGGGATACAGTCCGTAAGCACACATGATTGTGCGTGCTGCTGGTCCACTAATAGTACTAACCTTCAACAATTAATTTGACTAATTTTCATTAATTACTAGTTTTTATGTAACTGTTTTTATATTGTTTTACTTTCTTTTTTATTCATGAAAATGTTTTTAATTTATTTATCTTATTCTATTGTATTAATTTTTTAAAAAAGTACCTTATCTTCACCATACCTGGTTGTCCAAATTAGGCATAATAATGTGTGTATTTGTTGATATCGGTATTGGTAATTAAAGAGTTGGACAATATCGGAATATCGGATATCGGCAAAAAGCCATTATCGGACATCTCTCGAAAAAACCAATGATAGATCATAATAACGAAACAAAAAGATTAGAAAACATGTAAATGTACCCTGTAAGACTGCTTAAAGCATAGGAAAAATGCATTATTTGAATCAGCTTAGAAGCAAAGAAAATCAATTATAGTGATAAAACAAATATTTATTTAAAAAAAAATATATATAATACATTGATAGAATAATCAGAATTTCCCCTAGGGGATTAATAAAATATTTCTCTTTGTAAATCATTATAATTTAATAGCATGGTTTTTTTTAATCTCAAAATGTCAAAAACATACCCTGCCAGACTCCTTGTAACACAAGAGAGTAATACCCAAATATCCATCCATCCATTTTCTACCGCTTGTCCCTTTCGGGGTAGCGGGTGGTGCTGGAGCCTATCTCAGCTGCCCAAATTTTTTTTTTTTAAAATACTAAGCAATGTTTTAAAACAGGTGTATAAACCCAAAAATATACCCTGCAAGACTCGCTCCCTTGTGTTAAATTACCCAGCCTCTCTGTATACCTAAACATGTACCCTACAGGACTCAATATATCATGATGTATCGGCACCGCCAACCAAAGAATATATTTATACAGTACAGGCTAAAAGTTTGGACACACCTTCTCATTTAAATGTGTTTTCTTTATTTTCATGACTAATTACATTGTAGATTGTCACTGAAGGTATCAAAACTATGACACCTGTGAAGTGAAAACCATTTCAGGTGACTACCTCTTGAAGCTCATCGAGAGAATGTCAAGAGTGTGCAAAGCAGTAATCACAGCAAAAGGGTGGCTATTTTGAAGAAACTAGAATATAAAACATGTTTTCAGTTATTTCACCTTTTTTTGTTAACCACATAACTCCACATGTGTTCATTCATAGTTTTGAAGCCTTCAGTGACAATCTACAATGTAAATAAACCTGAAAATAAGGAAAACCCATTGAATGAGAATGTGTGTCCAAACTTTTGGCCTGTACTGTGTGTGTATATATATAACGGATATATGTATATCCGTTATACAGTGCTCAATACCGGGTTAGAGCAGAATATACGTTAGGTCAGGAAAAAGCACAGAGGTTTTCCTGCTCATGAGGGGGATAAAATCCCCTGATGAGCAGGGAAACCTGTGAAAAAGGCTTGTAGGGATGATATAGCCTCTGTGTTTTGTAGGTTTGTAGGGATGATTATTATTAAATAATAAAAAACCCTGACGAGCAGGGAAACCTCTGTGTTTTTACTGACCTAACATATTTATACATACATGTATGCAAGTATGTATGTTCAAACAAATATACTGCATTGATAAGTTATAAATGTCATAAGATAACCTGCATGTCTCCATTTATGATCTAGATTCCCAGCCTATATGCAAGGAAAAATGCTGACAAAAAATAAAGCTAACTGATATAAATCTTAAACAACAAAAAAATAAGTACATTGAATGATGATATTTATATAAAATTTACTTCATAAAATGTTTACATTTAAATCTACAAGCTGTTAAAGAATATACGACCACAACATTGTTGAGTTGCTTTAGACGCCAAACAGACAAGATACGATCACGGGAGAACAAGGCAGTGCACAATGAACACCCCCACCTTCTTTCTCAGTTATTTTAAAAGATGAATTGTTATGCAATTATAATTTACAAAAGTTGTTTTATTCACCTATAACTCTTGTTCCTTTTTATTTTACAGCACAACAGCAGCAACGGAGAACAACTGATTTCCAACAGACACTCTGTAGTTCTGTTTTTAAAAGGCTTTATTTGTAGTAGTTGTTGTCTTTTGACTATGCAAATTGTCGCAATATCCGGGGCTGTAGGTTAGTTCTAAAAGACATCTCGCTGATTAGGATGGCTTTATAACTGCTTTATAACTTCTTAAATGATATAGTCCATGGACATGTTCCTTAGATGGATGGCGATCCAAATTTCCCTTGCAGTGAAGCACTTTTTATTTGTCTTACTGTTAATCAATGTCACTCAAAATTACCTTAGTATCTGTTTTATTTGTGACTAAATTCACAAAGTGTAGGAGTCTAATTGAAGAGAGTAGCACGGTAGCACAAAAAATGAAGGCTTTATTTCTGTGGTGTAATGAAGAAATGAATAATGTGATCCCAATGAAGAATAAACATGATTATTCGTTCACAGGACTTGATGGTGTGTTTTTTCTTTATCATGTTTGGATGTGCTATTGAAAATATGTGACATATGGTCTTGAAATTTTTAAGCGAACAGTGTAAAACTTGTTCTGCGTTCTAATTCATGATGGTGTCCCTCGAGGCTCTATCCCAGAGTGGATACAGTGAACTTGGGACTTTGACCAGAGACATGAAAATGAGCAATACTAATTAAAAAAAGGTAAACAAAAACTTCAACTTAAACGTAGCATTAAAACAAGTGAGAGTGAGTGTAACGTTTGAGCAGAAAATGCCGTACTGCTGTTCTGTTCTCAGGTGTTTCAGTCGTTCAAATAGAGAGATAGGAAAGAGCTTTCATAGAGTCCAGAAAAAAATGGTTGATAAAGGTAATGAATTTAGGTAAAACACGAAAGTGCGTGGAAGGAAATGGCTCCTGAAAATATCACTTTCATCATCTCGTTGAACACAATTGGACATGCTTGTGTCTGCAGCGATCACTTTGTAAAATGTTTGTTTCAACATTTGATTTGTTTGAGAAACTTCGTGGGATGCAATCAACTTTTATTCTCTTCTATATTAGTAGTGTTTGAGAGCAGATCTAAACATAATGAAAGGACAAGAGATCTAATTAGTTTGTGTTCTTTTGTGGTTGTTATGCCTAAATATAACTACGAAGACCTGCGTGTGCAAATAAACTAACGTTTAGTAATAAATATTGTGATTGTTGGTCCAATCCACGGTATTTTCATCATTGATGTTCATAACAGAAACTAAAAGCTTAGTTGTTGTTGTGCAGGAAAGCCAAGTGCTTTATTCGACACGGATGACCACATTATAGCGTCTTTGGTGCTATTTGTTAGCATCAAGAAAATATCTGTAGACTTCCGGTTGAGGACGCATGGCGTGAAGACGTATTAGCCTCTAGCTCCTGCTTTGCTCTTCCTTTTAACAGGCACCCCACCTGTATTTGACGAGCATTTAACCGCTGGTAACTTTTTTTTACCACTACGACGCATAACAACACGCTTGATGAGCGACAATGCCTCCCAAATCCACAAAATCGCAAGAGAAGACGGAGACCGATGCTGCAGCCGTTAGCAAATCTGAGCTGATTGCTATATTATCGGACCACAGATCAACCTTGCTAACTGAGCTCAAAACATCCTTTAGCGAGGTGAACGAGAAGCTGGACGGACTTCAGGAGACAGTCAACAGACATAACTACAGACTGACCTCTCTGGAGGAAAATGCTGAATCCCTACATCAGCGGTTGGAGCAGGTGGAGGCTGTTTGGGACATGCTACAGGCCGACAACCAGAAGCTAAAGGCTAAGCTCACCGACCTGGAGGGAAGGAGCAGGCGGACTAATGCCCGGCTAGTTGGCTTACCTGAAGGGATAGAAGGCCCGCAACCTACCAAGTTTTTCTCCTTGTTGCTGAAGGAGGTACTTGGTGAGGAAATATTCGCCTCTCCACCTGAGCTGGACCGCGCTCATCGCAGCCTGGTTCCCAAGCCGGGACACGGGGACAAGCCCCGACCTATCCTGCTCGGTTTTCATCGCTTCCAGAGTAAAGAGCTGCTGATCCGGGAGGCTAGGAAGAGGGGTACGCTGCAATACCACGGGGACGCGTTCAGAGTGTACGAGGACTACTCTCCAGAGGTAGTGAATCAGCGGAGGGCTTACCGGACTGAGATGGCGTCTCTATACAAGATGGGACTCAAACCCTCGCTACTTTACCCGGCAAGGCTCCGCATCACACAGACGGACGGCACACGCGTTTGGCTCGGATCAGTAGCCGAGGCAGATAACTACATCAAGGCGCATAAAGACTCTTCATAACGGTCTCATCAACAAACTTTGTTTATGAGTTACAGTGAGTTTAAGACCTGAATTGTATAATCATATTACACGTTATACTTTCTACCTCAATCTATATCACTGTTGTTGCTACCATGTGTTTATAGCTAGCTTTTATATAGGTCTAGAAGTTTGTAAAGTTTCAGCAGCATATAGTACATTCATTTAAGCCGATAATTTATTATTTTCTCTTATTTTCCCTATTTCATTTGAGATGCACGTGCAAAAAGGAGCCCTTTTTTCCATTTTATTTGTATCTTTTTTGAAAATGATCAAGCTTCATTAGTTTATTTAATTTTGTAGGGTTTTGTGTCTATCAAATTTTTTTTTCTTGTTTAAGCTGTGAAGGTTTAACATAGTTAATTTTTATCTCAATTTTGAAATGCTGCTGATCTAAATGTACTACGTACATGCAAGCTATGCAAATGCAACAAGAATAGCTATTGAATTGTATTTATATATTTTCTGTTTTTTTAATTGCATTTATTTTTTGATTATATATACATTTAATAGTTTACCCTGTTCTATTCTAATTACATCTAATGTATCTCTCTGTACTCAGTTATTTTCCCTATATCAGGTGGGGTACTTAATATATTAATAATATGGAGGGAGTAGAGGGTTTTTTTTTTTTAAGAAGTAATCTGGAAGTCTTTAAATTAGTTAGGGAAGGTGTGCTGTTTTTTTTAATAGCTGAATTCACCTTAGGGTTGGGGGGAGGTTGTTTTTGTTTTGCTGTCACTCAAGGCATAAAGGCTGGTCACTATTACTTGAGTACTTGGTCTAAACTTAATAGGCACCGTATCACCTGTTTGATGTTTAACTGTCTTTCCATATCACACATAGAAGCACCATGAACTGTGACATCAACCTTGTTAGCTGGAATGTCAAGGGCCTGAATCACCCGGTAAAGAGGAAAAAAGCACTAGTCAAGCGTCTGAGGACGGGAATTGCCTTTCTGCAGGAGACCCACCTTCGAAGGTCAGATCACTCTCGTTTAAAATGTGGTTGGGTGGGTCAGCTCTTCCATTCTACTTTTCAGGCTAAGGCGAGAGGCGTTGCCATATTGATAAATAAGGATATATCTTTTACCCCCTCTGGTACCATAGCAGACTCAAACGGACGTTATATTATAGTTACTGGCCAACTCTATAACACCAAGGTTGTACTGGCTAACGTATATGCTCCGAATTTTGATGATGCCCAGTTTTTTGATCGTCTCATCAAATTACTTCCAGATCTAAATTCTCACCAGCTCATTATGGGAGGTGATTTTAATTTTTGTTTAGAACCTGGGATGAACAGATCAACAGCCAGCAGGCCTGTGTCACGTGGGGGTCGCATATTTATGCGGGATCGTTCCTCCAATGCAACACGAACACTCCGGACAAAAACGTGAAGGTAAGAGATGGTTTAATTAACATAAATCATAGCCAAACAGAAAAACAAGCAAAAGAAAAGCGTGCCGAACGCACGGGAAGCTAAGGCTAACACTTAGCACAAGAGTCGGGAACATGAAATACAAAAAACGTGACTGATGCTTACCGCAAACAAGGAGAACCGGACGAGTGAACAAAAAGGCAGGTTTAAATAGTGTCAGTGATGGCAAACAGGTGCGCGTCGGGAACACAAGTGGCAGGTGAAAATAATAAGTAACCATGGTGACGAAACAAACTCACAGGTGCACAAGCAATAACAAAAGGAGTCCAAAACTAACAGAAAACACAAAAACATGATCCGGCCCACGGATCATGACAGTACCCCCTCCTCAAGGACAGATACAAGATGTCCAAAAAAAACAAAACAAAAAAACAAGCAGGGTCAAAAGTCACGGGCGGGCGGAGGGAGGACTTGGAGGTGGGTCGCCGAACCAAGTGTCCCCGAATCCACCGAGGCAAAGTCAAGTGGCGGCGGCGAGTGGAACGCCGCTGCAGCCGGCGAGGAGGGCGACCAGGGAATGGCCACATTCGTGGCCGACGGGGAGGTGGGCGCACTTGGCGAGGCGGACGACCACGGAGCGGCCAAATCCGTGGTCGACGGGGAGGTGGGCGCGTCGGCGCCGTCATGGCAGGCTTGGACGCAGTGGACAAGGCAGGCGTGGTAGCAGGTACAGGCGGCGAGACAGGCGTGGAAGCAGGTTCAGGCGGCGAGTCAGGCGTGGTTGCAGGTTCAGGCGGCGATTCAGGCGTGGTAGCAGGTACAGGCGGCGAGTCAGGCGTGGTAGCAGGTACAGGCGGCGAGTCAGGCGTGGTAGCAGGTACAGGCGGCGAGTCAGGCGTGGTAGCAGGTACAGGCGGCGAGTCAGGCGTGGTAGCAGGTACAGGCGGCGAGTCAGGCGTGGTTGCAGGAGCAGGTACCGCTGTCTGGCGTGGAGCAGGTACCGCTGTCTGGCGTGGAGC
This sequence comes from Entelurus aequoreus, assembly GCF_033978785.1. Classification (NCBI taxonomy): domain Eukaryota; kingdom Metazoa; phylum Chordata; class Actinopteri; order Syngnathiformes; family Syngnathidae; genus Entelurus; species Entelurus aequoreus. The sequence continues at coordinate 33,791,434 of NC_084747.1, read as the reverse complement.
AGGTAACGGTGTCTGGCGTGGAGCAGGTATCGGTGTCTGGTGTGGAGCAGGTACCGGTGTCTGCCGTGGAGCAGGTACCGGTGTCTGGCGAGGAGCAGGCGCAGGTGCCAGCCGAGGAGCAGGCACAGGTGCCAGCCGAAGAGCAGGCGCAGGTGCCAGCCGAGGAGCAGGCACAGGTGCCAGAGATGGTGGCGTCTGCAGGTCCACCGGAGATGATGGTGGCGTCTGCAGGCCCACCCGGGCAGAGGTTAGCCATGAGCATGGCGGAGGTGGTCTAGCCGGCGGTAGCGGCTTAGCATGCCGAAGGACTGGTGGTGGAGGACGGGCTGGAGGTTGCGGCTTGGCAGGCCGAAAGACTGGTGGTGGCGGCCGGGATGGAGTTTGCTGCCTGGTTGGGCGCAGCTGAGGCACCCCACCAGCACAGCTCCCGGCCCCAGCCCCCCCCTCAAGGGGCGGATACCAGACGCGCTCCTGGTCTGGAACAGTCTTTAAGGTTGGGTGGCGGGAGGTCAGGAGGGGGGTAGAAGCCTCCCCTTTAAATTGTCCAAATTGTCTTTTTGTATTCCCCACCTGATTTTGTGTGGGTGAACAAAAAGAAAATGTCCGTGACTTGGGCGGGGCTTGAATTTTCGAGAGCGAAACAGAATTAGGAAAAAAAAATTCTTGGCCCATGATGTCATCAGCAGGCGGCGGCGTGACGTCATCAGCCCCGGTCTCCTGCAGCTGACTGGAAGCCCAATCCATGAACTGCTTGGCAAAATCATGAATCGGATTACCTAATTTTGGCGGCGAGGAATACTGGTCTGGCTGCCACTTGCTTCGGTCCGGGGGAGGAGCTTGCGGGAGTGACGCGATCTGACGGCGAGGCGAAGCCCTCCTGGACGGCTTCCGCCTTTGCCGGCGCGTCCGGTACTGCGGTGGCGCGACAATGTCCTCGGGCCATACGGAGTTGAGTGGGATCAACTTTCCATTAGGACCCCACATCAGGTCCTGGCGCTCCAAGGGGGAATAGCGGAGAGTCTCCGCCTCCATTGCCTCCAAATCTAACCACATACCTAAGTCCAGCTTCTCGAAGTTTGTGGCGGAAGAACTGTATGCTGTTCTCCTTCTGTCACGTGGGGGTCGCATATTTATGCGGGATCGTTCCTCCAATGCAACACGAACACTCCGGACAAAAACGGGAAGGTAAGAGACGGTTTAATTAACATAAATCATAGCCAAACAGAAAAACAAGCAAAAGAAAAGCGTGCCGAACGCACGGGAAGCTAAGGCTAACACTTAGCACAAGAGTCGGGAACATGAAATACAAAAAACGTGACTGATGCTTACCGCAAACAAGGAGAACCGGACGAGTGAACAAAAAGGCAGGTTTAAATAGTGTCAGTGATGGCAAACAGGTGCGCGTCGGGAACACAAGTGGCAGGTGAAAATAATAAGTAACCATGGTGACGAAACAAACTCACAGGTGCACAAGCAATAACAAAAGGAGTCCAAAACTAACAGAAAACACAAAAACATGATCCGGCCCACGGATCATGACAGCCTGGCCCTAACCAATCTGGCGCCCTAGGCAAGATTTTAGGTGGCGCCCCCCCACATCAGCAGTGAAGTGTATATACTCACAAGAAACCGAATAGCTTTGTCTTTGACCTTTTTTTTTACTTAAAGAAAGCAAATTAACATATTATATGAGAATTTATGTTATGATTATCTTTAACCGAATCACAGCAGTTCTCAAATTAAAAAACAGCATTCCCTCTCATGTGATATTGCTTAATTAACATTAATGATGTGCACTTTAACAACTAGGCTTACAACTATACCTAATATATAAAGGGGTGGAAAAGTGACTATTACCTGCAGGGCAAACATTAGCTAACCAGAAGGCAATAACAATGTAAACAAAAATCACCTGCTTAAAAGATCGAATACAAATGTCCCTGAGGAATGTAAGGTGGGAGTACTGTAATTACCTAACGTTACATTATTATTTTCCATAATAATTTAGCCCCCTCCACAATATTAAACCGACGTTAAAACAGAACTAGCTATTCATTGATTAGCAATTGTCGAATCATGTAACATTAGCTTAATGCTAAAAAGCCAGGTTACTATCACATTCTGTAACAGACAAATCATTTCATGTAGGCTAACGTTACCTACCTGCTACCTCTGTCTTTTTCTCGTTTCTCTTCCTCTTCTTTTCTCTTTTTTCTTCCCTGGGCACCTGACAGTTTTGGCCGTTTTGATATCTTGTGATGATTTTTTGATGTGGTGACGTCCAAAAGAGTCATGATACGGGAAGGGAGGGGGCGCACCATGCGGGGGGAGGGGAGGGGGGGTAATGTTGTAACAAATAATATTTCTATTAAATAGGCTTTACTTTGCATTTTAATTGACGGGGGATTATTTTTTGTATTTAGAAATAATAGTACCAACTTTTTTTTTTTTTTTTTTCTCCAACATTTGTGGCACTGGCGTGGCGCCCCCTGATGGACGGCGCCCTTAGCATTTGCCTATACGGCCTATGCCACGGGCCGGCCCTGACAGCCAGAAAAGGTTATGTAGCATCCAAATCAGTTTCCTATATACAAACTTTTCTTTCGGAATTTGGCATATCCGATATATGCCGTTTTTTGCATCCAAAAAGTAGGGAATACTCCTTCTTCTCGCATGTGCACCACACATATAGCAGAATCAACTATTTTTTCACTGACAATAAATTAACTCCCTACATAAGTTCTTGTGAGTATCAAACCATATTAATATCTGACCATGCTCCCCTTTTATTGACGCTGAATTTGCCTGAATCAAGGACAATTAGAAGAAATTGGAGGTTTAATTCTCTATTATTAGCAGATGAAAACTTTGTACTTTTTTTATCAGAACAAATCTCTCTATTTTTGGAAATAAACATGACCACAGATGTTTCAGTTGCAACTGTTTGGGAGGCCCTTAAGGCTTACTTAAGAGGGCAGATAATATATTTTATGGCTATTAAGAGAAAGAACTCGGAAGCAAAACAACTAAGTCTGGACAAGCAAATAGCTGAAATTGATAAAATATATGCACAATTCCCATCTCCTGACTTATATAAAGAGCGCATGAAACTTAAAGCAGAATATGACCTTATTTCATCATCTTTCATGGAAAATCTTCTGCTCAGGAATAGGAGTGCTATGTATGAACATGGTGAGAAGGCAGGGGAAATTCTGGCCAGACAATTGAAGGGGGCAAGAGCTAAACAAATTATCAATGGGGTGCTTTCTCAGGATGGTAGGGTCACTACAGACCAACAGGAAATATATAACATTTTTAAAAATTACTATTGTAAACTGTATGCGTCCAACAGTCCCTCCAACCCCAATGCCATACAGGACTTTTTTAAAGATCTACATATCCCATCCTTGCCACCAGATCAGGTCTTAAATCTAGACAAGCCAGTAACACAACAAGAAATTTTGGAGGCCATTAAGTCTCTGCAAACTAAAAAAAATCACCTGGTTTGGATGGTCTGCCGTGTGAATTTTATGTGAAATTCTCCACACAGTTAGCTCCTATTTTGGCAGCCATGTATTCAGAATCACTAGAAACGGGATTTCTTCAAACCACCCTAAATCAGGCATGCATAACATTACTGGCAAAAAAGAGCAAGGACCCCTTAGACTGCGGATCCTATAGACCCATATCTTTGTTAAACACAGACTATAAAATATTGGCCAAAGTACTAGCTTACCGTTTGGAAAACATTTTACCCAGTTTAATATCCCCAGACCAGACAGGTTTTGTTAAGCATAGACGCTCCTTTTTTAATACCCGACGCCTGTTTAACATAATGTACACTCCTTGTCAAGCTGCTTCAGAATGTCTTCTCTCCATGGATGCATAGAAGGCATTCGATAGAGTAGAATGGGACTACCTCTTTGAAACGCTGGCAAAATTCGGATTCGGGGAAACATTCATCACATGGATAAAACTGTTATATTCCAGCCCTTCTGCTATGATTCTGACTAATAATTTGTATTCAAGTCCTTTTGATTTACACCGTGGAACTTGCCAGGGATGCCCCCTCAGTCCCCTTCTTTTTGTCCTGGCTATCGAACCCCTAGCTTTAGCCATTAGGTCTAATCACTCTATAATGGGCATAAATAGAGGAAACATAGAACATAAATTGTCCCTTTATGCTGACGACCTTCTCCTTTATGTGTCCAACGCAGAGTCTGCAATTCCATTAATTCTTAGCCTGTTACAACCGTTTGGTGAAATCTCCGGTTATAAATTGAATTTAAATAAAAGTGAGCTACTGCCCCTGAATATGGACGTCTCAATACTAGAAAACATTAGGTTGCCCTTTAAGATCACTACAGACAGTTTTAATTACCTCTGAGTTACTATTACAAATAATTTTAAAGACCTCTTGAGGCAAAACTTTGGAAAGTTGTTTACACAAACCAAGCAAGATCTGGCTAATTGGACTCCCCTTTTCATTTCACTTATAGGCAGAGTCAATGCAATTAAGATGACTGTGCTTCCAAAATATTTGTATCTGTTTCAATGCTTGCCTGTATTTATCCCTGGTACATTTTTCAAAAAATTAGACTCAATAATCTCATTCTATATTTGGAATAGCAAACAGCCATGCCTGCGCAAGGAGTTTTTACAAAGAGCAAAACATGATGGAGGTATGGCCCTTCCAAATTTCTGTATGTATTACTGGGCCACCAACTTGCATTGCATGTCATACTGGACATATTACCACCTACATCAGGAAAGTCTTACATGGGTGAAGCTGGAGACACATTCTTGTGCTTCTGCTTCCTTAGTAGCCCTAATGGGTGCAGCTTTGCCTCAATCAGTGAAGACAATTAACATTAATCCTGTAGTAAGTCACTCGCTCAAAATATACTGTCAATTTAGAAAACATTTTAACCTGCAAGGAATGAGCCTTTTCAGCCCAGTAGCATTAAATCACTGCTTTCCACCTTCAACACTTGACACAGCTTTTAATATGTGTCATCAAAGGGGTTTGAAATGCTTCAATTATCTTTTTATAGACAATATATTCGCCTCTTTTACGGAGTTGTCCAAGAAATGTAATCTACCCAGTTCCCATATATTTAGATATTTCCAGATAAGGGATTATGTTAAAACAGTTCTTCCGCAGTTCCCTAACAAACCCTCTAAATCAACCACAGATGAAATGATGTCTTTAAATCCAACAAAGAAGAGGGCAATCTCACATATACTTAATTTACTCTCAGGATTAGAATGCACTTCCATGCTAAGAATTAGAACAGCATGGGAACAAGACCTCCAAATATCAATAGATGACATAACCTGGGCAAAAATTGAGAAAAGGGTTCACTCATCTTCAATGTGCGCACGACACTCACTGGTCCAATTTAAAGTGATACACCGGGTGCACTTCTCAAAAGCAAAATTAGCAAAAATATTTCCCCAAATGAACCCATTTTGCGATAGATGTAAACTAGATCATGCAACATTAATACACATGTTTTGGCTTTGTCCGAAGCTAAAGGGGTACTGGAAATCCATCTTCAAAGCACTCTCCACGGTCTTAACAATTCAAATTGATCCAAACCCTTTAATTTCTGTATTTGGAATCATTCCTGAAGGGATGGAAGTACCTGTAGGGGGTCACAAAATAGTTGCCTTTACCACCCTCCTCGCACGCCGCCTGATATTGTTGAAGTGGAAGGAGGCTGTCCCACCCTCAGTCTCCCACTGGATAAGGGACGTGCTAGCAAACCTGAAGCTCGAGAAAATAAGATATACATTACGGGGCTCTGAAAACAAGTTTTTTAAAGTGTGGAGACCTTTTTTGACTTTTTTTGACCAATCCTCTACACAAGTGCAGGAAGGGCCCTAGACATGTACCTAAATATAACTGCCGACGTTTCAGGCCTTGTCATGCTGCTTCTACAGTGTGTTTCAGTTTTCAATTACTTTGTCTCAAGTGCCTTGTATTGAACCTTTTTTTTTTTCCTTTTTTAATTTTTTTTTACTCTGGGTACTTTTGTACTCATACTTTTGTTTTTTGTTCTTGTTTTGAGTGACAGCAGGGGTAGGGGATGAAAAGGGTTTTAATTTGTTGTTGATGTGAATGTGAAATCAATAAAAAGAACTATGAAAGAAAGAAAATATCTGTAATAGTATTGATAAACTAGATGAATAAATATTTCGTAGGCTCAAAAGCATATACTGAATCTTGATATCGCTAGCAAGGACATATATAACTAAATAATGAGACAAAATATGAACTTTACACCATAAAAACTGCAGACATGAATTGTAGATGAAACTAATATTTGTAGCAGGAAATCAACTTCAAACAAACTTATCCTTTTTCTCATAGGCGTCACGATCACAGCAGGACGGCACTCATTATGTCAATCAAATACGGTACTTACCGATACACGAATAAATCCAACCTTGTCTTTCACGGATTAATGCTTATTTTGTTGACCCCTCAGATGTAAATACATGATGCTCTTCCAATGTCTTCTTCTCTAAATACCATGAGTGTCATGTGAAGTGAGTTAGTCGTAACATCTTGGTCATGATAAATGGTTTAAATCTATTTCAAAAATATTTTTCTTAAGAGTGTAAAAGTCCACTCTAATACAATATGATTGTTACGTTGATACTCCAGCATGTTAACACATGTTGCAGGGGGGAACCTTTAGAATGATACACCCGGTACAGGAAGTAAGCTCGGATTGTAACTGCAACTGAAGTTGATCATAAAGTTGAAGTGAGCAACTATACTGCTCTAACCGCCCACTCTTTATGGTTGGGAACATAACAGACTAGAATGAAACATGGTGGCAGCGGTAGTTAAACTTTGAGACCGCCACGAACGTGACGAGGCGCTGCTAACCGCTAACGGCTAACAACTAGCGAGACCAGAGCTGACAGAAACCGCGGCATCGAGTGACGTGAGTGACACGGAAATGGAGCAACTGAGACCTCCGCAGATACTCCGTTTAGACTCTGCTAACTTGGCGAAGTCGTGAAAATGTTGGAAAGGGTAGTTTACTCTTTACATGGAACTCACACAGGAGACTATTTTCTACTACCTCATCGGCGAAAGTGGGAGGAAGATGCTGAACACGCTTGAGGGCAGCAGTGGATCAGCGAGGAGGACCGTGAGCCCTATGATGTTGCTGTTTGATGGACACTGTTACCCTAACCCAGACCTGGGCATTCTGCGGCCCGCGGGCCACATCCGGCCCTTTGTGCGTCCCTGTCCGACCCGCGTGAGGCCAATCATAAATTACAAAATAAATTTAAAAAAAATATCTATGTCGAGTGTGCAATACAACGGTGCTGCTTTTGTTTTGAAAAGGGTTATTTGTATTACTTCTGCGTGGACGTATGCGCGTGCGTGATTGTGAGTGAATGTGAACAGCTGCAATCACAAATTACAAAATAAAGTTGAAAAAACATCTATGTCGTGCGCGCAATACAACTGTGCTGCTTTTATTTTGAAAAGTGTTATTAATGGCCGTATGTCCGTGTGTAACCTGTGAGTGAAGGTGCACAGCGACAAGTGATGCACGGTTTACCCCCGAGACGCTAAAAAGAGAAATGTTGATGACGAATGGCGTGTTTTCAACAAGACATGGACTGCCAAGCAAAGTTCCCTCTAAGGTGCGCGCCTGCACAATTGCGCACTGCTCAAGCGTCCTCTGCGCACAGCAAATATATGCCGCGCACCTAATCAAATCCCATCTGAATTCTAAACAAAATAAACACATTTATTCTGTGTAATTTTGCAATGCAACTCTGAGTGACAGTGACAACAAGCGGCCCTAACGGTGTTCGTCAACACCGTTCAATTGAACACCGTTCAATTATTGTAACGTCTATCGAGATGCTTTGAGGCCAGGAATTATATCGATCACTTTATTGAGCAAAACTGTTTATATTCGGCCATAACCACACCGAAAACATGAGTAAAACACTTCTATCTCGAAAAACTAGTCATTTTCTGCCGTACAAACCAGGCCAAAACCAACTTGTCATCTGTCACCAACACGCATACCACTTAACCACTGGTGCGTTTATGGCCACACAAAAAGTCGGACAACTCAAACACCACACAAAGTTACACTATGACTCATCAGTCATACGTGTGCTTATTTTACTGTCATTTATTATTAATGTTAATTTATTTATATTAATCATGGAATGCTGTTACTAGAGAAAGTTACAGAAATGCACACTTCATTCTATGCTTACATTTCATTGTGCAACATGAGGATGTTTAAGGGGAACTAAATGTGATCTCTGTAAGGGGTACAAATGATTTCCAAAGCAGTGCTTTTGGTGTAAAGTTAAGTTAGGTTAAATGAAAGTATTATTATTATTATTATTATTATTATTATTATTATTATAATTATTATTTATCTTACGGTATATATAAAAAATAATATTGAGCAAAATTTAATTGAAATATTGTCGATGTGGCCCTCCAGCAGTGCTCGGGTTGCTCATGTGGCCCCCGGTAAAAATTAATTGCCCACCCCTGCCCTAACCTAAACAAGACAGTGGAGAGGTACAGATTGTTTGTGCACAATCAAGGATTATAAGAAAATATTGACAAGTATGTCAGGGATTTGAACGTTTTAGCCAATACGTGCAATTTAGGAGATATAAAGGACTCTCTAATAAGAGACAGGATTGCTGGTGGCTCTACAGTGAGAGAGAGGCTGTTAAAGGAGGAAAATGTAACCCTGGAAACGTGCCTGAAAATATGCAGAGCTGTCAAAAGAAAACCGCAGAACTCTGCAAGGACAGACGGTGGAAGAATTACATGCAGTGAAGAAAGGGCCGCAACATAAAGATATGATCCGTTGCAATTTTTGTGGCAAAACACATTCAAGGAACAAGAAATTGTGTCGAGCTTTCGGTCAGAAATGCAAGAAATGTGGCAAAGACAAATATTTTGCTGCCAAATGTAGGTCACATGCTGAACAAAATAGAATAGAAGTAAGAGAGTCGTGCATGCTGTTACAGAGGAGACTGATGCATATGAGGATGTCGCCACAATAACAGAAACATGCAGAGACCAGGAAGTGGTCGGGAGAACAAAACTCAAAGTCAGCAACTTTTTGCAGGTATGATGCTGAACCAAAAAATGGTTGACTTCCAAATAGACTGTGGTGCCACCTGTAATGTTGTCCCTATTCAACTGCTGAACCCAAACACACAGTTGGAGCTAACAGAAATGGTGTTGCTGATGTACAACAAGAGCAAATTGTGGCAACAAAGCAAGTGTAAGGTAAAAATCAGAAATCCTCACAACAATAAATTGTACAGGTTGGAGTTTCAAGTGGTGGACCAGAAGGATAAGCTTCATTTGATTGGCAGGAAGGCCTGTGAGGCCATGAAGCTGATTAAAGTACAATATGATGATATTATGGCAATGGACAGTATTGTTAAAGGACACTGTGCTGATGTAGACATGTCAAGAGAGGCATGACACTGGACAACATCAAAGTGGAATATGAGGATGTTTTCAGTGGTGTGGGATGCCCAGAGGAGGAGTACAACATAGAACTGGACAGAAGTGTACCCGCTGTGAAACTGCCTAAACGCAGAGTGCCAGTAGCTCTGCTGACATCTCTAAAAAGGATCTTGCGGAACTACAAAATAAATAAATTATTGCACCAGTAGACTGTAGCACTGACTGGATAAGCAGCATGGTGACAGTGACAATGGAAGACCTAGGATTTGCATTGATCCTAAACCGCTGAACATTGCCCTGAAAAGAAGCCATTTTCCTCTTGCTACCATTAATGACATACTTCCGGAGCTTTCAAAAGCAAAGGTGTTCACAGTGTGCGATGTCAAGCATGGCTTTTGGCACGTGAAGCTGAGCGAAGAATCCAGCTACATCACAACCTCTGATTCCGTTGGCTCAGAATGCCGATGGGAATCAGTCCGGCTCCTGAAGTTTTTTAATGAAAACTCATTAAGGCGCTAGAGAGTCTGTTGTAGGGTATATGCTATTGCTGATGATGTGCTTATTACTGGGGAAGGTGATAGGGTACCGGGGGATGACGATGTCGGAGGTCGTCTTTCCAGGATGCGGAGGAACGTCAGGAAACAGCTTGTCGGTAAGAAGAATTATTTATTCCATAAATCACCACAAAAATATGCAGCACGGTGCTCACGGCACGGAAAATCAGAATGGCTTTGCCAAAAGGGCTGCAAGTCAAAAACACTAGGAGCGGAAACGAGAACGTAACGTGTTGCTTGAGAGCAAACAAAAGCACCAGACCAAGTGTGGCGAAAAGCAGGACTAAATAGCTCTCTGATTAGCGCCCGGGAACAGGTGAGCGTCCCAAACACTAATCAGAGGCAGGTGAAAACAATAACTAACCATGGCAACCAAGGAGACACAAAACAGGGGTGCTGAAACAGAACTAAACCAACAAGTGAAATCAAACGTAAACAAACAATGGTCCGGGCAACGGATCATGACAGAAGGTGAAACAAAGGAAGAAGCCGAAAGAACTCATGATGCAAACTTGAGGTGTTTCCTGGCTAAATGCAGACAAGTTTAAACTGAGGCAACAGTCTGTGCCTTACAGTGGTCATCTGCTGACTGTAGATGGTCTCCGGATCGACCTTGATAAAGTCAGAGCAATTAGCGAGCTGCCCCGACCAACTGATGTTAAAGGGGTACAGAGGCTTGTAGGTATGGTGAACTACTAATTTTTTAATCATCTATCTGATGGCTGTGAGGTTTTGAGACAGCTAACACACTGAGACAATATGTAGGAATGGACAGATGTGCAAGAGACAGCATTTCAAAGACTAAAAGACAAATTAACAAATTAGCATGACCAGGATAAGGAACTACCACTATAGTGTGATGCGTCAGACACAGACCTAGGGGCTGCTTTAACTCAGGAAGGCAATCCTGTGGCGTTTGATAGTAGAGCTCTCACTCCTATCGAAAGAAGTTACGTGCAGATAGAGAAGGAATGTTTGGCTATTGTTTTCGGTATGGAAAAATTCCATCAGTGTACCTATGGCAGGAAAGTGACCACAAGCTACTAGATAATATTCTCAAGAAGCCACTCCTTAGAGCCACACCTAAGAGAGAGCGGATGCTACTTAGGCTCCAAAAGTATGACATAAATGTTGTGTATTTGCCTGGGCGAAAAATAATATTAGCAGATTCTTTGAGCAGGGCATATTTGCCAGACAGCACAAGAGGATATGTTGAGACTGAGGTCGAGACTGTGAACATGGTGGAATACTTGCCTATATTTAGAGATTAGCTGTCATTAGAGATGCCACTAGAGAAGACACTAAACTGCAGAAAGTGATGGGCTTTATTCTGTCAGGTTGGCCAAGGACTAAACAGGAGCTGCAACATGACATTCAGCACTATTTTTCATTTCAGGATGAACTTAGTGTACAAGATGGTATTGTATTTAGGGGCGAAAGGGCAGTTATACCTGATAAACTGAGAACTGATCTTACACGCCGCATTCATTCATCACATTTAGGAGTTGAGGGATGTCTCAGAAGAGCACGTGAGTGTGTATATTGGCAAGGCATAAATGACCAAGTAAAGACTTTTGTATTGAAGTGCAATATTTGTAGATCAGTAGACCCCAAGGAACCAAGAGAAACACTTAAAACCCATGATATGGTGTTTAGACCATTGGCCAAAGTTGGAACTGATTTGTTCGAATGGAAAGACAGAGATTATTTGATTACAGTAGATTATTACTCCAATTTCGGGGAGGTAGATTACCTGCCAGACACAAAAAGCAGCACTGTAATTCGAAAGCCAAAGGCTCTCTTTGCAAGACATGGCATACCGGATGTGGTTGTGTCAGACAATGGGCCACAATATTCATTCGAAAAGTTCCAGAGATCTAGCCTAAGGTGGGAGTTTGTGCACAGAACTTCATCACCAGAATACCCACAGAGCAACGGGATGGCCGAGTCTGTTGTAAAGACTGTGTGGAGGGGGCGTGGGCTGTGGGCCTGCAGTAAAACAGAGTGTGCCAAGACCGATGGCCCAGGTGGGCCTGATTATCTAATCACCTGTCGCTCTGTTTAAACAGCAGCCTGGAAGAGTGTTAGTGGGAGCTAGCATGAGAGCGAGAGCGTGCCTGTCACAGCCAAGGGACAATTAATGGAAAGCAACCCACAGACTCTGTCAAAAAAATAAAACTATATTGTACCTGAACCGGGCTATCATGTCGGTGCTTGGTGGTCCAAAGAACCCACTGGGGGGCAACGTCAACAGACTGCTAAGCGACTTATGCTAAAAGCTGAAGCTGCCGGGCAAGATCCACACTTGGAAAAGAAGAAAGGAAAGCACCAAGGAAAGATCCCGCAACTGCAGGTGTGTGCCATCAGTTAAAGCAGCTGATGGTGATTGCAGACCGGTGTGCTCCGTTCCTCCACCCTTCCTTCGGTGTCTTGGTAATTAAAGGGGAGAGAAAAAAAGAGAACAAAAAACAAATGTGCTAATTTAAAAAATATAGATGGATGCATTGTGTTAGTTGCTTTGGTAGTATTCAGGTTAATGTCATGCTTGTATTTTAAAGCTTACTTTGAAATAAACAAAAAGTCACGTGCATATTTCAATGGTGTGTATTAGAGGTCGGAATCTTTGGGCACCTCACGATTCGATTAAGATTACGATTCAGGAGCTACGATTAGATTAAAAACGAATATTGATGCATCTTTAGTTTATGTATATTAATGCAGTTTTATATATCTTTTCGTTTGACTAAATAGGCGTTTATCACTTGCAACTTTTCAAAACAGTGCTTTTGTAATGAGAAACAGTTAAATAATTCTCATCACATTTAATAAATTAATGGTAATGTGTGAAAAACTGGAACATACTGTAAGTGCCGTATAATAAAGGAGCTGGTCGGATCTCTGGGTGAGGTGGCTCGCTGCAGTCAGCCAAATTTTAGAAGCGGTCTGCATTAGTTTATTTACAATAAATAAATCTATTATCGATTATTGATGTTTACTAATTGATTTTATAATTTTTCCATGTCCAAATTGCGATGCATCTAAACATCGATTATTTCCCCCAACTATAGTGTGTATACTAGTGATAGCATGGGTTTTATGGGCACAGGAAACAATAAGTAAATAGATTAGAAATAGGTGGGGTCTTTAAAAGACTCTTCACTTATGAGCTCAGGTCATCAACGAGACAGCACAAGATGACGGTTGACAAGGTTCTGCATGGATTACTTTTTTACAGTGTGTGTGTGTGTGTGTGCTGGCACAAGGTGTGTGTGATGCCCCTGTGCTGTAGTCCTACAATTTGAGGTGCTTGCAGTTCATGCATGCTTCTTCTGCTAGCTCCTGCTTGCTACACTCTGCTTCTGCTTGTTATACCTTGGTTGTAGCTACTGCAGCCGGCAAACCGTTTTTGTGGGGGTAAAAAAGATGCGCAAAGTGCGTATGTCTCCTCCTGCTGGTACATAGTCTCAACACTACACCAGACTCCTGCAGTTCCTCCTCATGGCCACACACGAAAACTGGAATTTCAACATTCCAAACTGCAGATGATCTTGGAGCAGCAGGGGGCCCCAGAAGTGAGGCGTGCAGGACCACTGGCATGTGGACATGTGCTTGCGTCGGCTAACCACTGCCCCAGCTATGGGTTAATTAGAACAACCCGGCCCCGCTTCCTTGTGGGTATCCTTTGGACTGGAAAAGGCTGAGGGAGCAAAACCCTGGCAAGGACTCCATTAGGCAATCCAATGGGACTAACATACTTCTGGAAACTCCTGCAGCTGAACTGACACCAAATGTATTGGTTCTCCATTATTTTGGATCATGCCAGGGAGGCAGAGAGGGAAGCCTTGTTGCCTGGGTAACACAGGGTTTCCATAGATACTGCCCAGGCTTCCTGTGCTCTGGAGAGGAAACTCCAGCTATGCTTTGCAGGTGAACGCACAACATGGGAGGTCAACATTTACCGTTTCTAAGCCCTTTCTCGATTGGCATTTTTGGCTCTAGGGGTTGCCTCTGAGAATGCTTCTACTCATTGGACATCTACCACCCTTGCAAGGGGTTGAAATTAAGATGCAGTACATGTAAAAAAAGTAAAAAAATATTGAATTTGAACTGTGGATTGATGGCTTGGTGTGGGATTGGTTGTATCGATCAATTATTTTTATATCTGTGATGAGGTGGCGACTTGTCCAGGGTGTACCCCGCCTTCCGCCTGATTGTAGCTGAGATAGGCTCCAGCGCCCCCGCGATCCCGAAGGGAATAAGCGGTAGAAAATGGATGGATGGATTATTTTTATATTTCATAATAATAAACTTTGGTTTTCGCAGCAGATTACCGTAGTTCGAGTAACTCTCGAACTACGGTAATCTGCTGCGAAAACCAAAGTTTATTACCGTAGTTTGAGTAACTCTCGAACTACGGTAATAAACTTTGGTTTTTGCAGCAGTAGTTCGAGTAACTCTCGAACTACGGTAATAAACTTTGGTTTTCGCAGCAGATTACCGTAGTTCGAGAGTTACTCGAACTACGGTAATCTGCTGCGAAAACCAAAGTTTATTATTATGAAATATAAAAATAATCCATCCATCCATTTTCTACCGCTTATTCCCTTCGGGATCGCGGGGGCGCTGGAGCCTATCTCAGCTACAATCAGGCGGAAGGCGGGGTACACCCTGGACAAGTCGCCACCTCATCACAGATATAAAAATAATTTATAAATATAAAATATAAGCGTGAGAAATGTCAAGTGTGGCATGTAGCGTGAGAAAGGGTTAAACTGCATGACTGTCACGCTCAAAGGGTGAAGCTTGGCAGCTCTGAGCAAGTTTTTGAACGTGGTACATTGTTGTCAACTTCATGAGCAGTGGCTGCAAGTCACCGACTAGTGGTGAGTGTAAGGAAAGGCAAGGGGAAGTTACAGAGGGACAACACTTTTTACACGTTCAAATCGCTGTACAGACAGATCGAAATAACCAATCCCAGATCAAGCCATCAATCCACTGTGCCTACATTTAACCAACCATGGAAGACACTGCGCAATTTTAACCAATCAGAAACAACGTAAGGCGGGTTTTGGTATGTTTCTTTCATGCACCTCAAAAACAAACAGCCTTAAAAAAAAATGCCAGCAGACACCAAAAGGCATCAATTGAATGTGTTTTAAACAGCCCCATAAGTCACCCAGCATGCAGTTATAAAATTATAAAATTATATTGCTGAATCGATGATATGTTTAATGTTTTTTATTTCTGATAGACCAGTGATGTCAAAGTCTAGGCCCACGGGTCGGATCTGAATTATCTATGGCCCCTGGGATGATATTTGATTAGTATTAGAACCGTTTGATTTTGTCTGTGAGCCTGTTTTCACTTGAAATTAATGACAGAGCCATACAAAAATGTTGGATTATTCATTTAATCATTAAATAAAATACAGTACACTGTGTTAGGTCTCGGTTCAATAGGTTATGTGCAATCATTTTAATATGTTTTAATAAACATTGAACCAGTCCGGCTCTCGGCTTGTAGCAAATTTGGTTTTTTGGCCCTCTGATGTACAGTATTTGACTTTGACGACCCCCAACGGGACAAGCGGTAGAAAATGGATCGATGGATGGATCCCTGTGATAGACCATGCAAATATGTTGACACACACACGAATGATGCAGAATTCTGTCAATCGTCCGTCTATGCCGCAGCGGCACAGATCCTGCAGTCGTGTGTGTAACTCAGTTTGCACGTACTTGTCCGACAGGCTTAATAAAACACTAAATAGTGCTGGCAAAGAGGTGATGAGTGTTGATAAATCACACTGGAAAATGGATTGCACGCCTTATTCTGCTCACTTAACAGATGCAATCCACTTTGCACACGTTTAGTAAATCAGCGTTTTGTGTGCTATCAGGTTTGTACGTGTTTTAGTACACGCAAACCTTTAGTAGATAAGGCCCAAAGTGTTTGTTTTACTATGTTTGATGTTGCTAATCAAGTCTGCATGAGAAGCGTTGGTTTTCATCCAGGATGCCTCTGTATATTCAGTGTTTCCCACACATTCATTTATTTGTGGTGGCCCGCCACGAAAGAATTACGTCCGCCACAAATAAAAAAAAAATATTATTATCGGGACGGCGTGGCGAAGTTGGTAGAGTGGCTGTGCCAGCAATCGGAGTGTTGCTGGTTACTGGGGTTCAATTCCCACCTTCTACCTTCCTAGTCACGTCCGTTGTGTCCTTGGGCAAGACACTTCACCCTTTGCCTCTGATGGCTGCTGGTTAGCACCTTGCATGGCAGCTCCCGCCATCAGTGTGTGAATGTGTGTGTGAATGGGTAAATGTGGAAATACTGTCAAAGCGCTTTGAGTACCTTGAAGGTAGAAAAGCGCTATACAAGTATAACCCATTTATCATTATCATTTATTATTTTTATTATTATTCTTATTATTTTTAATATATATATATATATATATATATATATATATATATATATATATATATATATATATATATATATATATATATATATATATATATATATATATATATATATATATATATTTAAAAAAAAAAAATTTTTTCTTTTTTTTTTCCTGTCCAGCTTCTCAGGCAAATCATATAGTTGATTTAGATGCCCATATAGGCTGTTCAGATTTACTTTACAAAAGAGAAGTGTAGGATACTTCTCTTGTTGCCTTATTTGTATTTGACCACTACTGTTTTCTGTTTATTTGTTACTGACTGTGGCAGGACACCTCTGCCTCTGTTTCACTTTATGTTGCTGGTAAATAATATGGTTGTAGTAGTAGGCTAAAGTTAAATTATTTAGTATGCACTAATTAAAGGGGCAGAGCTTTAAGAGACATTTTAGCTTTTATATTTTATAAGATATATTTTTTGTAAGAAACACAATTAATAAATATATTTCAGTGAATAACTTATTGTTCAAATCTGCATATAAATATGTACATAAAGTGTTGTAATTATATTGTAAAATGGATGAATGGATGGACGTTTAAAACAAAACTGTTATTATTAATTAGTAAGTATACATTTTTTTAGCCTTTTTAGAGAAAATCATATCATTGTAGTAAATTATGCAAATTATTCGATGATGTCATGTTGACCACGCCCATAGCCACGCCCCCACCGCCACAGGTATCTTGGCAGTTTATGGGAAACACTGATATTAGTGCATTCCTCTATAATCTCCCAGTTCCTGCCTCTAAAAATATCCCCACAGCATCATGCTGCCACCACTATGCTTCAATGTAGGGATGGCATTGGCCTGGTGATGACATGATGCCTGGCATTCACGCCAAAAAGTCAGAGCTTTGTCTCATCAGACTAGAACATTTAGATTCTCATGGTCTGAGAGTCTTCCGGTGCATTTAATTTTTTTTTTTACTAAGAAACGGCTTCCGTCTGGTCACCCTACCTAAAGGGTTATTGGTGGTTTGCTGCAGAGATGATTGTCCTTCTGGAACGTTCTCCTCTCTCCACAGAGGAATTCTGTAGCTCTGACAGAGTGACCATCAGGTTCTTGGTCACCTCCCTGACTCGACTAAGATGAATGCAGCAATGTACAGAGACATCCTGGATGAAAACCAACGCTTCCCATTCAACCTGATGGAGTGTGAGAGGTGTGTTACGATTTAAAAGGCTTTTTGGGATGTATAATTAAAAATGTATATTCGATAAAGGTTAGCTTAAAAAGTATTTCAATGTTGCTTATATATTGATGATGCTTATTGAATATTCATGCATAAAACATCCTAATCTACGATTTGACTCCCTCGAATGGCCTTGACGCTGTGAACAACAGGAACAGGCTGTTCTGAAAACACCCTCGAGGACACCTCAATGATGGACGCTTTTGACCTCCCTCCCTCCTCAACGACACCTGGAGTTGAACTTTTGCTTGCATACAGATGGGCCTCAGTCTATGAACATTACATCATCCCACCCAAGACAATGGGCACACACACACACACACACACACACACACACACACACACACACACACACCCCTCGCCTTCACCACCGCTTGTTTCCCCTCGGGGTGATGGTCGGCTGGCATCGCTTCATAGCAGCAGTCGCCCTCCAGGGCCCCAACTCCCCGCCCCTCTGTTGCGAGTTGTCGTGATTAAATGTAACGTGTTTATGTGTGCATTGCATGGAGGTTTTTTCCCACTCCAGACTAGGCCCCCTTAGGAGCCCAGTCTAGATTGTATTTTTTTACTCATCTTCTTCCCCAGCGTTTTACCTTTTTCTTATCTTTTATGGGGCGCCTTTGGCGACCCATCAGCGTTCCTGTTCTGTAACCCTGTACACTGTTTGTTTGTTTAATCTTGAACGCGTTTGTGCTGAAAACATAGTTTTGTTGTACTTGTGCAATGACAATAAAGTCCTATCCTATCCTAAAAGGTTAGAATAGAAGATGTTAATCTTTCAATTATATGTGAAATGAATCTTTGTTGTTGCTGAGATGTTGCAGATGAAGAAATGAAGACTAAACTTCAAGACAGACTGGGATTCCTGTTGTAAAACAATTAAACAAGTCAAAGAGGTGAACAAAGGGGGTAGAGCAAGGTCAGGGATTTTTGGAGATTAGCAAGAAACTGATTTTCATGGGAACCAAGTTGATGGATAAACACTTTATCGCAAATAAACCAATAGAGAGGTAGATACTGACACACTAACTGACTGGACAGCAAAGCCCAAAGTTGTAAAACTCCCCTCAACTTGCTATAAGAACTAAGAGATTTTGACTATCTGGGTTCTTGTCTCTCACACAATCCAACATGCATGTGTGATGATTGTTTTGACAACAACCAAGAGAGCCTCTGTAAGTATATACACTACCGTTCAAAAGTTTGGGGTCACCCAAACTATTTTGTGGAATAGCCTTCATTTCTAAGAACAAGAATAGACTGTCGAGTTTCAGATGAAAGTTCTCTTTTTCTGGCCATTTTGAGCGTTTAATTGACCCCACAAATGTGATGCTCCAGAAACTCAATCTGCTCAAAGGAAGGTCAGTTTTGTAGCTTCTGTAACGAGCTAAAGTGTTTTCAGATGTGTGAACATGATTGCACAAGGGTTTTCTAATCATCAATTAGCCTTCTGAGCCAATGAGCAAACACATTGTACCATTAGAACACTGGAGTGATAGTTGCTGGAAATGGGCCTCTATACACCTATGTAGATATTGCACCAAAAACCAGACATTTGCAGCTAGAATAGTCATTTACCACATTAGCAATGTATAGTGTATTTCTTTAAAGTTAAGACTAGTTTAAAGTTATCTTCATTGAAAAGTACAGTGCTTTTCCTTCAAAAATAAGGACATTTCAATGTGACCCCAAACTTTTGAACGGTAGTGTATCTATGTGTTGATGCAAATAAATGTTACTGATAGAATATGGAAAAGAATGTCTGACAACTTTCTTCTCCCTCTGATCAAAAACAAACAGGCGCTGCAAAGAGGAATGGGCGAAACTGCCCAAAGATATAACTCATAATTTACAACAACACTGATTTTCATACATTATTATTTTTGGAACAATAACAGTTTTTTTCCCCCAAAACTCTCATTATCCCTCCTCGCCGAAGAATTAACAAACTCAGAAAGCTGTTTTGTCATATATGATTTTTTTATTCATTTTATTTTACTTTAAATGCTTCAAAAGCAGCTTCAGACCCTATCCATAGATATTAAGTTTTTCATATGTTTTAGTCCATTTTTTATGTTTCAGTCTCATTTTGTTAAAAATAATAATAATAATTTTATTACGAGAAAACACAAAATATGCAATATTTTCCAAACATTTTCAAAGTGCAATATTTAAGATTAGGTTTCTGCATAAGGCAACACAGTGAGACAGTGGTCTGGGTTTGACTCCTGGGCTCTGGGTCTTTCTGTGTGGAGTTTGCATGTTCTCCTTAGGACTGCTTGGATTTTCTCGGGGTTCTCCGGCTTCCTCCCACCTCCAAAGACACACACTTGGGAATAGGCTGATGGCCAACACCAAATTGTTCCTAGTGTGTGAATGCGAGTGTGAATGTTGTCTGTCTATCTGTGTTGGCCCTGCGGTGAGGTGGCGACTTGTCAGTGCAGCTGGGATAGGCTCCAGCTGTGACCCCGAGAGGGACAAGCGGTAGAAAATGGTTGGCTGGATGGAAGTTATCGGCACCTATTTTTGCTGAAACTAAATGTTTGTTTTAACGTAAACAACATTGCAGACTCCATGCATTTGACATACGGTAACCATATAATCTGTCGTCACCTATGGTTTTATTGGTGCCATAACACATATACACTGACATTGGATACAAAATGTATTCAAAACCACATTTACACACTTCTCTGGAGCAATAACAACACACCACGATCGTTGTTTATTGCATTTAAATCGTTTTTTGGAAGATTTTTCAATTTGAATGAGCAACAACGCAAAAGACTATATAAAAAAATAATATGTCTCTCGCATTAACTAGTGGTTGAGAAGTGTAATTACGCCCACAAAGATGTTTCCTTGTATTTCGAAGGGCGATGCTTAGATCCATTCAGTATGTGAAGTAAAAGCATTATAACATGTTAGGTTTTCAGTATATTGAAAAATATGTGGGAGTCAATGGGCGCTCAAAATGGGCAAAGGGGTTAAGTGTATAGCAAATGAATATCCCCTATTTGGTACAACTTTGCAAAACGTGCCATGATGCTATTTTAAAGATAAACGTGTTTAAAGCTATGTGGCCAAATGGCTATTCTTTAAATGTAACTGATTTGTCAAAGATGGTAAAGGGTGACTCAAGGGTTGATGTTGTCAAACATGTCTGAAGTAAATAAACCTTACTGTTAGGGATACAGTAGGTTCCTTTCACATTTATACCAATTCCCGTTACCTGATAATTTAACCCAGTACTCAACGTTACCAATTTATGATATTTCTGTTTGTGCTTATGTATTAATAAATGTTAATTTGTTCAATAATAAAATATCATATTTAAATCTAACATTTAACTGAGCTGATAGTGGGTCCTTTTCCACCACAGGAACTTTTCCATTTACCCTGGTAAACAAAGTTCCCTCTGCATTAGCACCTAAAACTAGCCGGGTAGATTTAGTTCTCCAGGAAATATTTTGAGTTCTTATGTTCCTGTGCTGTCGAGCACTGACTGATTGAACACAGTTTTGGAAGTTCCTAAGGATGTTGTTTTCAAACACAATGACCGGCATTTTTTGCTTAAACAAGACAACATGTTTGTCTTAATTGTTGCGTATTTCTATTACAACAAACAACTGAGAGAAAGAAGAACTGTCATGATCTGTGGCCCGGAGCATGTTTTGTTATGTTCCGTTAGTTTTGGACTCCATAGTTCCTGTTTTTGGTGCTCCCTTGTTTGTTTTAGTTACCATGGTTACTTATTATTTCCACCTGCCTCTGATTAGTGTTCGCCCGCTCACCTGCTGCCCGAGCACTAATCAGAGGCATTATTTAAGCCTGCCTTTGCCGGTCAGTCGGCCTGGCGACATTGTTTGCTTATGCTACAGTCACGTAAGTTTGCCATAGTCTATGCTAAGTATTTGCTTTAGCTCCAAGTGCGATCAGGGCGTTGTGCTTTCGCCTTGTGTTCCTTTTTGTTTGTACCTCTTTGAGAGTTAATAATTAAATCATGTTCTTACCTGCACGCTTTGTCCGGAATGGTCCGTCTGCATTTTGGGAGAATGAACCCCGCAGTAAGCTGCGTAAACCACGTCGTGACAAGAACGAAATAAACTTTCAACTTGCAGGAACTTTTGTGGGCCATCTGAGTGCTGAACGCTGATCAATGGAACTATCTTGCAGTGTTTTTACTCAGTTGTAGTCTTTAAACCAGTTTGAACTTCAGTGTAATGCTCTTTATTATTTTTCACAAACTTCATTTTAATATGCAGAGCTACGAGAAGTGGACGGACTCTTTCAAACGTATTTACGGAGGTTTATGAAGTATTCAACCGGACTTTGAAGCGACAAGGCAAGTTGGTCAATCTGGGACACTGACCACTAGGGCTGTGGGAAAAAATCGATTTGAATTCAAATCTCCATTCTCACGTTGTATGATTCAGTATCGATTCTCATTTTTCAAAAATTGATTTTATTCCACCGCTCCCGGCAATGTGTATGTGCCTTCTGGGCTACCGTAGGTATTGTGCAATAAGCAACGTGGCTACCTGGTGGCTAGCTACTAAGGGGAGTGTAGTGTTGTTGTGTTACCGCTAAAATGCAGGTAGAAGAAACAGAGCAGCCTAAAGAAGAAATACAACCGCCTCCGCGGACTTTGAAAGTAAACGTTTGGAGACACTTTGGATTTTACCGTGGCAAGAAAGGGCTTGACATGACTCATGCAATTTGCAGACTTTGCAACGCTAAGGTTAAGTATTTTGGGAATACTTCAAATCCCAGCGCTCACTTGGACAGACACCCCCCAGAATTATCAGAGGAAAAGGATCATCCACTAACAACACCGGCAGCTGATCAACACACACTTCACCAGTTTACAAAATTACCACCCAGTTCTGAACGGGCAAAGAAGATAACCAGATCCATCGCTTGTTTCATAGCAAAAGACCTGCGACCATACAGCGCAGTGGAAAGAGAAGGCTTCAGGTTCATGATCAAAACTATTGAGCCACGGTAAGACATCCCATCATGCTCGGTTTTTACAGACAAATGTTGTACCTTCACTTTACAGAGAGACAAAGCTAAAAGTGGGGGAAGCTTTGACTAGAGCTAGCAGAGTAGCTCTTACCTGTGATCACTGGACCTCTAGGACCTAGATTGGGGTAGATCCTGCTGAAATCCTATATATTGAAGGAATAGAGAATCGTTTTGAATCGGAAAAATATCGTTTTTGAATCGAGAATCGAGTTGAATTGAAAAAATCGATTTATAATCGAATCGTGACCCCGAGAATCAATATTGAATCGAATCGTGGGACACCCAAAGATTCGCAGCCCTACTGACCACGTTGTTTATGGATAAATGTGACATAAACGATTGGGAAAAAAGTCAATCACATCAAATATTAACTATTTACTTTGTTACATGTTGTAAAAGTAGTCAGTGACATGGCATTTGTGTAGTTATTGGCCTCAAACCGTGTGAACCAAATGCTAATGTTAACATGCTAACACTAAATCCGATATCAGGGCATTCAATCGATCGCAACTGGACTGTTTGGTTTGTCTTAGAAGATGTTTCGCCTCTCACCCAAGTAGGCTTCATCAGTTCGTGCTCCTAGACTTAGATTGGTCAGATCTGGTGCCAAAACCTCAAATATTTATACTCCAATACCAGCAGGGTGTGCCTGGGCAAGGATGGTTTCGCACTACTGGACAGGGAGGACGGATGGTACGAAAGAGGAGTGAGGGAAGCCATCTATGTCAAGGTTGAAAAACCCTCGCTGAACAGAGGTCTGCGACACCATCTGTCTCCCACATACAACACTGTCCTTTCAACCATTCCTAAAAGGCTCTGCAATTTAGCCTCCAACAAATAACCAGAGTAAGAAACATTTTGGTCACATATGCTCCTTTGTGCCATTTGTTTACAACTGAATAGAATGCTTTTATGCGGGTTTCCAACTACTTTGGACTGGTAGTACTCGATCCACAGCGATCATTCTGCCAAACAATATTTCCATGCTAACGAGGGGAAACTACACTTTAACAACTGTCGTCGGCTTTGACAGTTGGATTGCTTGTTTGCATCCCAACTGTTGTTTTTCTCATTACAATAGGGCGAAACCATCCTTGCCCAGGCACACACTCTTGGTATTGGAGTGTAAATATTTGGGGTTTTGGCACCAGCCACTAGACTAGATCTTACCAATCTAAGTCTATTAGCGTGAACTAATGAAGCCTACTCGGATGAAAGACAAAACGTCTTCTAAGACAAACCAAACAGTCAAGTTGCGATCGGTTGAATGCCCTGAAATTACAATGACCTGGATGAATGAGAATATCCAATGTCATTTATTATTTTATGTTGTAAAAGTACTCACCTGACTCTCATTAATTCACCATTAACTGTCTGACTTTGTGGACAAAAGCCAGACTCTTTGTGTAACATTTAGTGAATAAAAAAAAAATCATATTGTTTTGTATATTTGTATATTATTGTTTTATTTATTTATCCTTAAAATGTTCCAGTTCCATTAACACATTTAAAAATCACTTTAAGACCAATGTCTTGAAAAAATATATCACTCTTGAATCAACACAGTAGTCAATACTATGATCAATGTTAATTAAAATACTAAATATGGGATATAAATAATAATGGAAGTATAATTGTTTGTACAGTAAGTCGTTATATTGCTACAAGATGCTATAATTTAGAAAGTAGAGAATGAAGTCACCATTTTTAAAGAACAAAGGAATGCAATTGTTTTAAAAAATAAATTCAGTTAAAAAAAAATCCTGATACAGTAAAATATTAATTTTTTGAGAATTAAGTTATTTTAATATTGAATAAAAATACTGTATGGCCCTGATTCCAAAAGAAGTAAGTGTAGTGTTAGGAGAAAATAAGTCATAATTTTACAAGACTAAAACCAAATTATTGCTACAAAAATGTATTAAGGTTAGAAAAACAAAGATGTAATTTTATGTGAACATTTTTTATCATTTTACTAACATTTTTGCTGTATAAAAACTCTTCTGCAAGGGGACTTCTTGTCAAACAAGGGTGTTTGCTTTACGAGAAGTCAATATTGCTTAAGTATGAATTATGATACATTGCAACACAAATCAAACAAACATAACTTGTATAGATAAGATAAAAGCCAAAGAATCCCTATTTGGGTGGGTGCAGTAAGAAAAAAAATAAAAGAAAAGGTACAGTCAAAATGAAAGTTATGCCAGATGCACAGCACAGGAAGCAAGTGAAAATAATTTACAGTAGCAGAGCATATTAATATTTAATTTAGTGGTGATCACTGTACAATATGTAGTTGATCGAAATGCATTTGAATTTGAAAATGTAGGTTGGTCATTATCACTGCGTCAAAAAGAAAGTTTATACCATCTTGAAAAAAAGTCGAGCATCTTAGATATTTATTTTTGGAACACTGAGCACAACTCTTACACAAGTAAATGCCATCCTTTTAAACAGGTTTTGGCATCAGAACGAAAGATAAATTTAAAGCTTCTAGTTTCACTTTCAGTATGTGTGGAACATTGAGCTTAGGTGAGGCTCATTGCTGGCGAGGCGCCGACAAACAAAACCCAAAACCAGTGAAGTTGGCACATTGTGTAATTCGTAAATAAAAACAGAGTACGATGATTTGCAAATCCTTTTCAACTTATATTCAATTGAATAGACTGCAATAACAAGATATTTAATGTTAGAACTGAGAAATTTGGGTTTTTTTTGCAAATAATCATTAACTTAGAATTTAATAGCGGCAACACATTGCAAAATAGTTGCCACAGTGGCATTTTTACCACTGTGTTACATGGCCTTTCCTTTTAACAACACTCAGTAAACGTTTGGGAACTGAGGGGTCCAATTTTTGAATTTTCTGAATGTCATCCATCTTTTGACACTTCCACGCCCATCCTTGCACGCTACACCGCTACAACAAAGATGACGGGGAGAAGACGCTGTCGAAGGTGAGCCACGTAAATAAGACCGCCCACAAAACGGCGCATCCGGGCTCAACTGTCATAAAGCGGCTTGAAGATGATCTGTAAAACATAATAATAATATGCAACTGAGGCAGAGACGGAGGCAGTGAAACATAGCGCAACTTTTAGCAGAAATGAAATGGACATTAAAATAGTTTGTCTGGAAGCACCATTGGATGTCCTTAAACACAAAAAGAAGCTGAGGCGACTGTAATGGAGGCTGCTGTTTGAAACTCGGAGATCAGCAGTCGTTGAATGCCTAGTTCGGGGGTCAGCAACCCGCGGCTCTATCTTTAGCACCGCCCTAGTGGCTCCCTGGACCTCTTTCAGAGATGTGTGAAAATGGAAAAATATGAAGAAAATAATATATTTTTTGTTTTAATATATTTTCTGAAGGAGAACCAACATGACACAAACCTTCCCAATTGTTAGAAATCCCACTGTTTATATTAAACATGCTTCATTGATGAGAGTATTTGGCAAGCACCGTTTTGTCCTACTAATTTCAGTGATCCTTGTAGTTTGTTTACATGTACAACTTTCTCCGATGCTGCCACAGAAAGACATATTTAATGCCACTCCTTCTTTGTCTCATTTTGTCCACCGAACGTTTTATGCTGTGCGTGAATGCACAAAGGTGAGCTTTGTTGATTTTATTGATTTGCTGGAGTGCTTATCAGGGATATTTGGTCAACCCCGGACTGCAAGCTAATCAATGCTAACATGCTATTTAGACTGGTTGTATGTACATATTGCATCATTATGCCTCATTTGTAAGTATATTTGAACTCATTTAATGTCCTTTACTTATGTCCTCTGTGTATTTAATTTATATTTGCATGTCTCATCACACATTATCTGTATGTAATATTGGCTGCATTTCTCATAGTTGTTTGTGTGCCATGTTGTTCCAGACCACAGCAAACATTACCCAGCTTGTAAAGATTGTAAAAAAATCCATTAGAAGAAGACAGCCTGCCGTTCCCTTAAAATTGGACACAAACATCTATACCTTTGGCCATTCTGAGCCAGTAATTTCCAGAAGTTATCTCATCCTGTGAGAAATATCCATTTTACTAATGATTTCCAATGTTGCAAGAATGTGTAGAATAAAAATTAAAATACAACATTTCTGTCAACGAACATTTGCGTCAGCCTTTTATAGTAGGCTATTATAGCTAATAAAGACACTTACATCATGTGTTTTTATTTTTTATTTTTGGTCCAATATGGCTCTTTGAACATTTCGGGTTGCCGACCCTTGGTCTAGTTCAGGGGTCGGCAACCTTTACCACTCAAAGAGCCATTTTGGAAAGTTTCACAAATTAAATAAATGAATGGGAGCCACAGAATTTTTTTGAAAATTTTAAATTAATAACACTGCATACAAAGCTTAATTGCCTTGTGCTATGTTAACCAGGGGTCTCAGACACACCAGGGGTCTCTGACACACGCACCGGCACGCATCTCAATGGGGAAATTTGATGTTAGTGCGGCCCGCGACATTTAAAGTGAGATGGCGCTTTATAGCGTCATACTTGCCAAACACCTCTAATTTCCGGGAAGCTCCCGAATATCAGAGCGTGATGGCACTGCTTTTGGCGCCCTCTACAGGCTGGCTAAACAGTGTACCTGCTCGGCCACATGTAGAATGCAGCTCCAGCTTGCTCACGTAAGTGACAGCAAGGCGTACTAGTTCAACAGCCACACATCTTACACTGACGGTAGTCGTACAAAAACAACTTTAACATTGTTACGTTACAAATATGCGCCACACTTTGAACCCACACCAAAAAAGAATGACAAACACATTTCTGGAGAACATCTGCACTGTAACACAACATAAACACAACACAACCAATACCCAGAATCCCATGCAGCACTAACTCTTCCGCTCAACCAACGCACGGAGAGGGGGGCGGGGGTGGGGGGGTTTGGTGGTAGTGGGGGTGTATAATCTAGACCGGAAGAGTTAGTGCTGCATGGGATTCTGGGTGTTGGTTGTGTTGTGTTTATGTTGTGTTACAGTGGGATGTTCTCCAGAAATGTGTTTTTCATTCTTTTTTGGTGTGGGTTCACAGTGTGGCGCATATTTGTAACGTAACAGTGTTAAAGTTGTTTGATACGGCTACCGTCAGTGTAAGATGTGTGGCTGATGAGTAAGTATGCTTTGCTGTCTCCTGTGTGTGCAAGTAATAACAACATACAACATGTGGCTGGGCTAGCATGCTGTTTGTAAATGCTATAGAGGACATTTACTGCAGTGCAATTAGGGCACGCCCTTAATTTAGTAATTAGAGTGAAAATAGGATTATATTTGCCCTGGGAGTTGTCTAGGAGAGGTACTTAGATCCATAAGTCTCCTGAGAAAACCGGGAGGGTCGCCAAGTATGCAGCTGAGCCGCATCAGAGTTGTCAAAGAGCCGCATGCGGCTCCGGAGCCGCGGGTTGCCGACCCCTGGTCTAGTTCATATGAAAAAGTAAGTGAATATGTGAAAACAGTAATTATCCAGATGAGTAGTGTGACCAGCTAACACCTGAGCCCTAACAGCCATTTGATCATACTATAGTTGACAATAAAGAGTGCAGCTTACTCAACCAAGGTCAACGGCAGCATAACCAGCAACACTCCAGCCCACGTCAAGCATGTCATTGTCATCCTGAGTCATTGGTGCCGGCCAGCCAGCTATTAGTGTCTCAGCCAAGGTGGCTGTAGGCCATCCCAAAGATAGACACCACAGAGATCAAGTGACACATCATTATGAGCCAGATTCTTCAAGCAAAGGTGCTACGGACAGCACATCAGACCTGGCTAAGTTCTTGTTAAGAAGCCAGTTAGTATCAGGAAGCCTGACCAGATTTGACAATCTGCCGGGAACACTATCTCAGCTGGAAGTCAACAAATACCAGTGCTGTGAAAGATTTAGATTCTGCTGCTCGAGAACGTATTGACCTGCTCATAAAATGGTGAGGCCTAAACTCCAGTCAGCCTGATGAAACCGGCAAATGCCAAGCACCCAGCCGTCGGCCTTAGTCTGAACGTGGCCAAAATCCAGTGGTGGGCCATTAGGGCCAGCAAGGCCTTCTCTGCTGGCCTAACATAACCAGAAATCATAATCATAATTAAAGATAAAAGTATTTTTAATTGACCTTCCCTGAATATCTAAAAGTATTCATATTCTCTTCATGTCATATTATGCTCCTTCCAGCGCTGTTGTTTTTAGTTTAGAGTTTTTATCCAATCAGAATTCAGGTAGCTTATGTTGCAATGCTGTACCAAATCTGCCCGGGGCCTTCAGAATCAACAATGCGGGCGTCTGTGCACTGTAAGTGAACGGGGACATACAGTTGGTAGACAGTTGCGATAGCCAATCAGATCACAAATTGTTGACAGTAGCCTAAATAGGTAGCCTGATGTTAACGAGACTGTGATTGGATACACAATTGTCATTCCTGCTTAGTTGCAACTATATATATATATTTAAATTTTCCTGAGGGAACTCTCCTGAAGGAATCAATAAAGTACTATATATATATATATATATATATATATATATATATATATATATATATATATATATATATATATATATATATATATATATATATATATATATCGTTAGGTCAGGAAAAAACACAGAGGCTATTTCATCCCTACAAGCCTGTTTTGCAGGTTTCTCTGCTCTTCATGGGATTTTATTGAAGTGTCTGTGGTTATTGTTACACAGTAGTGCCTTGTTTCTGTGCCAGCATGATGAGACCAATGGCCACATCCCCATGTAATGTACCCTGTATAAATGTAACAACCACAGACACTTCAATAAAATCCCCTGAAGAGCAGGGAAACCTGCGAAACAGGCTTGTAGGGATGAAATAGCCTCTGTTCTTTTTCTTGACCTAACGCATATTCCGCTCTACCCCGGTATTGAGCACTGTATAACGAATAAACCCCAGAAACCTTGACTATATATATATATATATATATATATATATATATATATATATATATATATATATATATATATATATATATATATATATATATATATATATATATATATATATATATATATATATATATATATATATATATATATATATATATACTACCGTTCAAAAGTTTGGGGTCACATTGAAATGTCCTTATTTTTGAAGGAAAAGCACTGTACTTTTCAATGAAGATAACTTTAAACTAGTCTTAACTTTAAAGAAGTACACTCTATACATTGCTAATGTGGTAAATGACTATTCTAGCTGCAAATGTCTGGTTTTTGGTGCAATATCTACATAGGTGTATAGAGGCCCATTTCCAGCAACTATCACTCCAGTGTTCTAATGGTACAATGTGTTTGCTCATTGGCTCAGAAGGCTAATTGATGATTAGAAAACCCTTGTGCAATCATGTTCACACATCTGAAAACAGTTTAGCTCGTTACAGAAGCTACAAAACTGACCTTCCTTTGAGCAGATTGAGTTTCTGGAGCATCACATTTGTGGGGTCAATTAAACGCTCAAAATGGCCAGAAAAAGAGAACTTTCATCTGAAACTCGACAGTCCATTCTTGTTCTTAGAAATGAAGGCTATTCCACAAAATAGTTTGGGTGACCTCAAACTTTTGAACGGTAGTGTGTATATATATATATATATATATATATATATATATATATATATATATATATATATATATATATATATATATATATATATATATATATATATATATATATATATATAATGAAAAAAAAAACATTTTTAAAAATATGCCATCATATAGGATACGATGATTACATGTGTACAAGTTCTGTCATCATCTTTACAGCAGGGTGGGTCTGGTGGTACTGCATGTTATCACTTTCGTTTTCAGTGGTTTCCTATTGAGTCAGACACCCTACCTTTTATAAATATAAAAGTATTACTGTGTATGGTTAAACATTAGGTGAACTCTAAAGACAGGATATAGTCTAGATAGAATAAGGGTTATTCTTTAACTCAGGGACCAACTTTTCCCACTCAAATATTAACACTAAATTAGTCATCTTACTGTCGACTTTAAATATATTCAATAATTACATCTAACCTACTCATAGTTTAACATAATACATCCTGTCAAATGATATAAAATCATGTGTTAATCACAAAGATCATGATCAAGGATTAGGTCAGGCTGATTACAAAAATAAATGTTCATCAAATATACTGCAAAAGAAGGGACTTCTAAAAACTGATGAAAAAATAATTTGCATACAAGTGTGTTGTGCTAAAATAAACACATTCTAAATAAAATGATAATGAGTATGTTTCTTAAATAAACTGTCAAAAAATGAAAGTGAAAATGAAAATAGGGCTTCCCCATTTTAGTTATAATTTCTGCACTTAAGAAATTTTTCTAGGACTATATTTACAATGGGACAGCATGGTGGAACAGGGGTTGGTAGGTGTGACTCACAATACGAAGGTCCTGGGTTCGATCCTGGGCTCGGGATCTTTCTGTGTGGAGTTTGCATGTTCTCCCCGTGACTGCGTGGGTTCCCTCCGGGTACTCCGGCTTCCTCCCACCTCCAAAGACATGCACCTGGGGATAGGTTGATTGGCAACACTAAATTGGCTCTAGTGTGTGAATGTGAATGTTGTCTGTCTATCTGTGTTGGCCCTGTGATGAGGTGCACTGCAAAAACTCAGTGTTCAAAAACAAGAAAAAAAATACTAAAATTAGGGGTATTTTATTTGAACTAAGCAAAATTATCTGCCAATAGAACAAGAAAATTCGGCTTGTCAAGACTTTCCAAAACAAGTAAAATTAGCTAACCTCAATGAACCCAAAAATACCTTAAAATAAGTATATTCTCACTAATAACAACTGCACTTTTCTTGGTAGAAAAAAATGTTGAAAAATATTCTTAAATTAAGTAAATGCTAGTGCCATTATCTTGACATAATGATATGCACTCGGCATCATGATTTTTTTTTTCATGCTTGAAGTAAGAAATTACTACTTTGTTGCTCCTACTACAAAATAAAATAAAAGTTGCCACACCTTAAAAATGATTTTTTTGTGAAAATAAATGAAAGTAATATAAAGTATGAATATAGTGTAATGAATTTTGCGGGGTTCTAATCTTTTAATGGCTGTTAAGTAGAGGAGACACGGACATCAGCGTGGATCTACGGGTGTCATGTCTGTGATCATGTTTTGTTTAAGTTATGTTGTTTGGTTTTTGGACTCTTTTTAGTTCCTGTTTTCACTCCCTTGCTTTGTTACCATGTAAACCCATTAGTTGCACCTGTTTTCACGTTCGGACTCACACACCTGTCATCAATCATGTCACTAGTACTTAAGCCTGTCCTTTTCAGTTAGTCTGTCTGGCGGCATTACTTCTGCTACCCTTGTCACCCATGTGTTCATTCCAAGCCATTGTTCCATGCGCGTTTTTCATGCCACAGTTAAGTGTTGTATATTTTATGTCCATAGTCTTGCCTTTGTGCTAGTCTTTTGTTTTCATTAGCCAAGTGTGTACCTCCGCCTTTGTGCGCGCCTTTAGTCTGTACCTTTTGTTAGTGTTCAAATAAAATATGTCCTTACCTTCACCCCATGTCCACTCCAATTCCTTTGCATTCCGGGAAAACAAACCATCCCATAGTCCACGTTATGACAACGGGAGCTTTATTGTAAAACTCACATGTAAGCAAATGCACCATCGCGTCAATTGCGGTCCTTCAACAATCGATATTTCTTTGGCATCAAAATACATGTCAGTATGCTGAGATAGGCTCCAACACCCCCCGCGACACCAAAAAAGGGACAAGCGGTAAAAAATGGATGGATATTACATATAGCCTATTATTTGTGCACTATTGACAAGTGATACACCGAAAATTCCCCATTGACACTACACACCAAATCAGATTTTTTTTTGCCCTCAAGTGACGCATATCTGATCATTTTTGCCAGTTTACATGCTCCAAAGTGCTTCAAATCTGATCTTTTGGCATCAGATTCAGACCACATCAGGAGGTAATCCTGAATCCGATTGGAA
This sequence comes from Entelurus aequoreus, assembly GCF_033978785.1. NCBI lineage: Eukaryota > Metazoa > Chordata > Actinopteri > Syngnathiformes > Syngnathidae > Entelurus > Entelurus aequoreus. The sequence goes on along the minus strand of NC_084747.1, from coordinate 33,758,692 downwards.
TCTGAACTTCAGTCTAAACGCAATGCGTCAACTCTGGGCGAGCTATGTCACTCGGGCGCGCCGGGAAAGACCCAGTCGCCAGCAGAAATTTATATTTTTATCACAACATCCGGTTTCGGTTTCTATTTAAGACGACCAAATTTTCGGTGCATCACTTGTCAATAGTGCCCGAATAATAGGCTATACCTGTATGTACAAACCCTGTTTCCATCTGAGTTGGGAAATTGTGTTAGATGTAAATATAAACGGAATACAATGATTTGCAAATCCTTTTCAACCCATATTCAATTGAATGCACTACAAAGACAAGATATTTGATGTTCAAACTCATAAACTTTTTTTTTTTTTTGCAAATAATAATTAACTTAGAATTTCATGGCTGCAACACGTGCCAAAGTAGTTGGGAAAGGGCATGTTCACCACTGTGTTACATGGCCTTTCCTTTTAACAACACTCAGTAAACGTTTGGGAACTGAGGAGACACATTTTTTAAGCTTCTCGGGTGGAATTCTTTCCCATTCTTGCTTGATGTACAGCTTAAGTTGTTCAACAGTCCGGGGGTCTCCGTTGTGGTATTTTAGGCTTCATAATGCGCCACACATTTTCAATGGGAGACAGGTCTGGACTACAGGCAGGCCAGTCTAGTACCCGCACTCTTTTACTATGAAGCCACATTGATGTAACACGTGGCTTGGCATTGTCTTGCTGAAATAAGCTGGGGCGTCCATGGTAACGTTGCTTGGATGGCAACATATGTTGCTCCAAAACCGGTATGTACCTTTCAGCATTAATGGCGCCTTCACAGATGTGTAAGTTACCCATGTCTTGGGCACTAATACACCCCCATACCATCACAGATGCTGGATGCTGGCTTTTCAACTTTGCGCCTATAACAATCCGGATGGTTCTTTTCCTCTTTGGTCCGGAGGACACGACGTCCACAGTTTCCAAAAACAATTTGAAATGTGGACTCGTCAGACCACAGAACACTTTTCCACTTTGTATCAGTCCATCTTAGATGAGCTCAGGCCCAGCGAAGCCGACGGTGTTTCTGGGTGTTGTTGATAAACGGTTTTCGCCTTGCATAGGAGAGTTTTAAGTTGCACTTACAGATATAGCGACCAACTGTAGTTACTGACAGTGGGTTTCTGAAGTGTTCCTCAACCCATGTGGTGATATCCTTTACACACTGATGTCGCTTGTTGATGCAGTACAGCCTGAGGGATCAAAGGTCACGGGCTTAGCTGCTTACGTGCAGTGATTTCTCCAGATTCTCTGAACCCTTTGATGATATTACGGACCGTAGATGGTGAAATCCCTACATTCCTTGCAATAGCTGGTTGAGAAAGGTTTTTCTTAAACTGTTCAACAATTTGCTCACGCATTTGTTGACAAAGTGGTGACCCTCGCCCCATCCTTGTTTGTGAATGACTGAGCATTTCATGGAATCTACTTTTATACCCAATCATGGCACCCACCTGTTCCCAATTTGCCTGTTCACCTGTGGGATGTTCCAAATAAGTGTTTGATGAGCATTCCTCAACTTTATCAGTATTTATTGCCACCTTTCCCAACTTCTTTGGCACGTGTTGCTGGCATCAAATTCTAAAGCTAATGATTATTTGCAAAAAAAATTGTCCGCGGGCCTGATCCGGCCCTCGGGCCGTACGTTTGACACCCCTGACCTAGTGGTAGGCCAAAAAAACAATTAATCATTTATCACAACATCCGGTTTCGGTTTCTATTTAAGACGACCACATTTTCAATAGTACCCGAATAATAAGCACTATTACACATGCTCAGTAGCCTTGTGGTTAGAGTGAGTTCAAACCCCGGCCGAGTCATACCAAAGACTATAAAAATGGAACCTATTACCTCCCTGCTTGGAAATCAGCATCAAAGATTGGCATTGGGGGTTAAATCACCAAAAATGATTCCCGAGCGCAGCCACCGCTGCTGCTCACTGCTCCCCTCACCTCCCAGGGGGTGAACAAGGGGATGGGTCAAATGCAGAGGATAATTTCACCGCACCTAGTGTGTGTGTGACAATCATTGGCAATTTAACTTTTACCTGCTCTGTGGCCTTGTGGTTAGAGTGTTCGCCCTGACATCGGTAGGTCGTGAGTTCAAACCCCGGCCGAGTCATACCAAAGACACTGCTTGGCACTTAGCATCAAGGGTTGGAATTGGGGGTTAAATCACCAAAAATGATAAATCACCAAAAATTATTCCCGAGCGTGGCCACCGCTGCTGCTCACTGCTCCCCTCACCTCCCAGGGGGTGGAACAAGGGGATGGGTCACATGCACAGGACACATTTCACCACACCTAGTGTGTGTGTGACTATCATTGGTACTTTAAGTCAAAGAATTGCTATTGCGACATCCAGTGGACACATTTAGAATAGCAGTTTCTTTCATTCAAAAACTTCAGGTACATTTTCATACTTGGCAAACTCATCCCGCGGGCCGGATAAAACCTGTCCGCGGGCCTGATCCAGCCCTCGTTTGACACCCCTGAAGAAGAAGAAGAAGATGATTTATTGTCAATTGTTAACATGCACAAGACACATAAGAACTGAAAAGTATGTTTTCGGCACAGTCCCACTAAGAGCAGACATACGTTACAGGGAGACAAGACAAGACTGCCGACGGCGCAGCCATTTTTATGGCGCTCCTTAAAAAACGGTGAGAAAAAGGTGATATTGGGAAAGGGGGGAGAGTAAAAAAATATCAGTCAAAGGCTTAATCCACAAAAGGGGGTCCAGACTGAGTCCAAAGGAAAAAACCTCATTTGCAATGCAAACATAAACACGTTACATTTAGTCACAACAAACTCGCAACAGAGGGAGGGGGAGTTGGAGCAAACAAGCGGTGGTGAAGGCGGTGGTTGGGGAAGGGGTGGGTGCGTGCGTGTATGCCCAATCAACTTGGGTGTGATGTTGAAGTGTTTTTGTGGTTTGGGGCCGATCTCAAAGTTCGACACCGGGTGCTTGTTTCTTTGGCCTACCTAGTGGTAGGCCAAAGAAACAATTAATCATTTATCACAACATCCGGTTTCGGTTTCTGTTTAAGACGACCACATTTTCGGTGCATCACTTGTCAATAGTGCCCGAATAATAAGCACTATTACACATGCTCAGTGGCCTTGTGGTTAGAGTGAGTTCAAACCCCGGCCGAGTCATACCAAAGACTATAAAAATGGGACCTATTACCTCCCTGCTTGGCACTCAGCATCAAGGGTTGGAATTGGGGGTTAAATCACCAAAAATGATTCCCGAGCGTGGCCACCACTGCTGCTCACTGCTCCCCTCACCTCCCAGGGGGTGGAACAAGGGGATGGGTCACATGCAGAGGGTAATTTCACCGCACTTAGTGTGTGTGTGACTATCATTGGCACTTTAACTTGTACCTACTCAGTGGCCTTGTGGTTAAAGTGTCCGCCCTGACATCGGTAGGTCGTCAGTTCAAACCCCAGCCGAGTCATACCAAAGACACTGCTTGGCACTCAGCATCAAGGGTTGGAATTGGGGGTTAAATCACCAAAAATGATTCCCGAGCATGGCCACTGCTGCTGCTCACTGCTCCCCTCACCTCCCAGGGGGTGGAAGAAGGGGATGGGTCACATGCAGAGGACAAATTTCCCCACACCTAGTATGTGTGTGACTATCATTGGTACTTTAACTGTATTGAAACACAGTGTTAATGTTCAAACCGTGTGTAAATAAATATCCTTGTTAAATAAAACATCTGCCTTGTTTTTATTGAACATTTAGGCCAGGGGTGTCCAAACTTTTTCCACTGAGGGCCGCACATGGAAAAATTAAAGCATGTGGGGGCCATTTTGATATTTTTCATTTTCAAACCATAACAAAATATATGCATTTTTTATTTATTTTACCTTTAGGGGTCCCGGGGACCATAAAGGGTCTCAGTCATTAAAATGTTAAAAATAAATCAGATTATAATTTTTTTTTAAATATTTAACGCTTACAGTAAATCTCTATATCAACTTCAAGTTGATATAAAGTAATACAAATTAAAAAAAAATGTTTTATGGCTTTTCTGTCAAAAACAACTTAGTTTTTTATAGTAAAACTGAAATATGCAGTATTTAGTAATCAGAGCCCTAAAAGATCAATAATGCAGGACACCATTGATTTTAATTATTTCATATTTTTGAGTAATCACAGTGAAAAGATAAATAAAAAATCACTAAATATATTTGGGATCCAAAAGGTGCCCCACTCATAAAGTGATACATTTTTATTAGGTTTTTCTTTTACTTTCAACACTTAAGTTACGAGATCAACTTCAGATATATCTGTCGATTTTATGCTGGAACTATTATTTTGTTTGTTTTATGCGCTTTTGTCAAAGAAAACTTTGATGTTTTTATATGGCTACTACACAATATATGCAATATTTACCACATAAAACATTTTAAAGTGAAATATTTGAAGTAATTGGAGCCCTGAAAATAATTCATTATAACATGGATTTTTTTGTCATTATTTTTTTTTTTTGAGCAATGGCAAAAAAAGAAAAATTAAGAAAGACAAAAGAAATAAAAACAGCCTGCATGGCAGCTTTTGTGTCAACATTGCAACTTTTTCTCGTTAGATTTCACCTCATTCCACTTTTTTTATGTTCTTTTTTATTTTTACAATAGTATTTCCAGAATGTGTGGCGGGCCGGTAAACAATTAGCTGCGGGCCGCACTTTGGACACCCATGATTTAGGCCTACTACCTACTGTATTTTAAAGGCCTACTGAAACCCACTACTACCAACCACGCAACGCAGTCTGATAGTTTATATATCAATGATGAAATCTTAACATTGCAACACATGCCAATACGGTCGGGTTAACTTATAAAGTGCAATTTTAAATTTCCCGCTAAACTTCCGGTTGGAAACGTCTATGTATGATGACGTATGAGCGTGACGTCACGATGGCAACGGAAGTATTCGTACCCAATGTGTCACCATACAAACTGCTCTATTTTCATCGAACAATTCCACAGTATTCTGGACATCTGTGTTGGTGAATGTTTTGCAATTTGTTTAATGGACAATGGAGACTGCAAATAAGAAAGTTGTAGGTGCGATCGGTGTATTAGCGGCAGACTAAAGCAACACAATCATGAGGTTGTGTTGTGTTTGAGCTGGATAGCAGACGCGCTACCGTGAGTACAGCTTTGGCTTCCAAACATTTGATCGCTTGCCCGTACGTGCGTGTCGCTATGTGCATGTCACGTACGTAACTTTGGGGAAATATATGTTTCTTGCCGAATCTGATGGCGGCCGGGGTGTCGTCGAAAGCTACAACGCCCGCCGCCGCTCCGTAGTTAGCTTCAATTGTTAAGCTTCGCCAAGCTGGAAATTATTAACCGTGTATTTACATGTTCATGGTTTAATAGTATTGTTGATCTTCTGTCTATCCTTCCAGTCAGGGTTTTTTTTAAATTTTGTTTCTATCTGCATTTGAGCCTGATGCTATCACGTTAGCTCCGTAGCTAAGTTAGCTTCAATTGTTAAGCTTCGCCAAGCTGGAAATTATTAACCGTGTATTTACATGTTCATGGTTTAATAGTATTGTTGATCCTCTGTCTATCCTTCCAGTCAGGTTTTTTTTAAATTTTGTTTCTATCTGCATTTGAGCCCGATGCTATCACGTTAGCTCCGTAGCTAAAGTGCGTCAACGATGTATTGTCGTGGAGATAAAAGTCACTGTGAATGTCCATTTCGCGTTCTCGACTCTCATTTTCAAGAAAAATAAAATAATAAAATACAAATCCATGATGTTCAAAAAAAGGAGAGTGTGTGGAATCCAATGAGACCTTGTACCTAAGTTACGGTCACATACTTGCCAACCTTGAGACCTCCAATATCGGGAGGTGGGGGGTAGGGGGTGGGGGGGTTATTTACAGCTAGAATTCACCAACTCGAGTATTTCATATATATTTCATATATATATATTTTTATATATATATATATATATATATGTATGAAATACTTGACTTTCAGTAAATTCTAGCTATATATATATATATATATATATATATATATATATATATATATATATATATATATATATATATATATATATATATATATATATATATATATATATATATATATATATATTTATTTTATTTACATAAAAAAATAAAAAAAATACTTGAATTTCAGTGTTCCGGTAGCTATCCATTAGATGGCAGTATTGTCCTGTTTAACTTGTCCGTTCATGATGAGTATATCATTTCGGCCACCGTGTTCAATGGAGAAGTCTGACAAAAAAATTTTGTGGGAAAGCGGACGTGAGAACAGGCTGTCCCCACTCAGTCTCAGGTCCGCATTGAGCTGGAGGGGGCGTGGCCTCCAGCTCCGGCTGAATACCGGGAGTTTGTCGGGAGAAAATCTCTGCCGGGAGGTTGTCGGGAGAGGCGCTGAATACCGGGATTCTCCCGCTAAAAACGGGAGGGTTGGCAAGTATGCGGTCAGAGCGAAAAAAGATACACCCTGCACTGCCTCTCTAGTCCTTCACTCTAACGTTCCTCATCCATGAATCTTTCATCCTCGCTCAAATTAATGGGGTAATCGTCGCTTTCTCTGTCCGAATCTCTCTCGCTCCATTGTAAACAACGGGGAATTGTGAGGAATCCTTCCTCCTGTGACGTCACGCTACTTCCAGTATAGGCAAGGCTTTTTTTTAATCAGCGACCAAAAGTTGCGAACTTTATCGTCATTGTTCTATACTAAATCCTTTCAGCAAAAATATGGCAATATCGCGAAATGATCAAGTATGACACATAGAATGGATCTGCTATCCCCTTTTAAATTAAAAAAATTCATTTCAGTAGGCCTTTAATGTCTGTGATAATGGTGGCACTTGGAGAGCCAAGTGTTGGTAAAAAAAAAAAAAGTTTGCTAAGCACCGGTGTGGAAGATAGGATTGACTATGATGAATCATGCAATAATTACGGTTGTTGTGGCATCGGTGCGGGGGTTATGTGGATGCTTGGAGGTCACAAACATGCTTTTGTGAGGAAGAATGGATGACTGGGAGAGAAAGGAGAGCTTATGTGTTTGTGACAACGTGGTGGAAAAGGACCGGTCCAACTTGTCTCCAATGAATTTAAGGTTTGACTAAAACGTCGATATTCACCGTCAGTGACGTCATCGCCATCCGTGGGGTTTAGTTATTTTGAAAGTGAAAGCGACCATTTCCGATAGCCCTCCTCGCTTCTTTGAAATGCCTGCGAAGCGCGCCCTCCCCCCTCCCCCTCCCTTACAATGGTACGACCGACTTCTATAAAAGAAGCCTCGCCGTCGAGGCGCAGGTCATCTTTCAAAAAGCATCTCGTTAAGATTCTCGGCTGCTGCAAAAAGGTAATAAAAAAAGAAGAAGATGGAAACACACAACGTGAGGAAGGCCGAAACCCTGGACGAGCTCATTCAAATCCTGCATAAAATATTCGCGAGTGACCGCATCAACGTGGAGGAGGTGCAGGGCGTCATGGAGGCGTACGTGAGCAACAGGGACGACTGGAAGCAGTATTCCAAGTTTGACAAACTAAGGTAAAAAAATTTTTTTTTAAAAACACGATTCGGATGTAAGGATAAGATAACGCACTTTTTTTTCTTAAGAGGAATGATGCGTTTTGCACGCTGGCTCTGACGTCATGGTGTCGGATTGTTGTCATATTTCTGCACGCAGCTTTGAAAACATGCAGCGTAAATAAATACATTCGTCAAAACGATCATTATTAAAAAAGAAAGAACGTATTCAAGTGCACGTTTGCATTTTCAAGAAGTTAAAGCGGTCGGATGTTCGTATTGTTTTAAAAGCCTTTTTTTTTGCTAATAAGACTTCTTACAATGAGCTGCTGGTGATGAAAGTTGATGGTTGGCATGGAAACAGCCTTCCAACAAATGTAGGCTAAATATTTTTTAATAATTCATGTCAATTGTTTTCACACAAATACAATGATTTGTGGGATCGTTGGGGCTTGTGCAGCCCTTTGAGACACTTGTGATTAAGGGCTATATAAATCAACTTTGATTGATTTTGATTAAGACTAAATGAAGTTAACAAAAGTTGTGAATTCTCCAAAATAAAACAAAAAGAGTGACTTAAAATTATTTTAAAAGTATAATCTTACACGAATGAGTTGACATGGAAGCTGATGGTGGTTCTGAAAAAAGCTTTTTAAAATGGAATTTAAAAAAAATGTGTCCATTGTTTTACATTGTTTATTTTTTTTAAATGATACATTTACTATTTATTTTTGTAATGATGTATTTAAAAGTGTTATTTTACTACACACACCTGTATGGATTTTACAACTGTGTGACACAAATTGACTGATTTTAAAAATAAGTTATCAAAAGTTGTGAATTCTCCAAAATAAAAATTGACTTAAAATTATTTTTTAAGTATTTATTAAACTAATCTTACACGAATAAGTTGACGTGGAAGCTGATGGTGGTTCTGAAAAAAGCTTTTTAAAATGGAATAAAAAAAAAATGTATCCATAGTTTTACATTGTTTATTTTTTTCAATGATACATTTACTATTCATTTTTTAATAGATGAATTTTAAAATATTATATTACTAGACACACCTGTATAGATTTTACACTGAAATACAAACTGTGTGACATAAATTGGTGTACAACTGTTGTATAATGTTGACTTTTTTTCAGTGTATCATATTCACAAAATATCCAAAAAAAATTATCAACTTAAAATCTATTTTTTTTCAAAGTTGTTTACATACCATCAGCCTCCATTTGAGTAAGATGTTTGTGTTTTAAGCCTATAACCAGGCTACTTTGTTGTTTAAGGTTATAAACTGACGTGACCTATATTCCGGTGGACACGTGTTCTATAGCAAATGTGAGTGTTTTGATTGTCAATGGAGGCAGGGAGAAGCGGGGCGAGGCGGGGGGTCGGGAGGTCTAGTGAACCAATCAACATTTAGGAAAGGACACACACCCGCTCATGTGCAGAGGTTGGTTCACTGGTGGCGTCATGATCACCCGGGAGTCGCAGCAGCTGCTTCCAAAATATTCGGAGACTGACAAAATGCAAAGGGGGGGGGGTCACATTAGCTGTATTGGCACACCCCCCCCCCCCCCCTCCAAGTCTACGAACCAGTTTAGATCTGGGTGTCACTGCAATGTTGTTCTTTGTGATCATGTTTAGCAGTCTCGTGAATCAACAATAATAGCTTCCTATTTAAGCTGCAAATCAAAAGTGGCAGTACGCTTAATTGTGTGGTTGTTTTGCAGATACACAAGGAACTTGGTTGACGAAGGCAACGGAAAGTTCAACCTGATCCTCTTATGTTGGGGGGAAGGACATGGCAGGTAAGACAACGTGTAACTAGTCCCTTTTATTGGGGACAAAAACAATATATTGGCTAACCACAGGTCACAAGGATAATATTATTTAAAGGCCTACTGAAATGAATTTTTTTTATTTAAATGGGGATAGCAGATCTATTCTATGTGTCATACTTGATCATTTCGCGATATTGCCATATTTTTGCTGAAAGGATTTAGTATAGAACGACGATAAAGATTGCAACTTTTGGTATCTGATAAAAAAAAGGCTTGCCCCTACCGGAAGTAGCGTGACGTAGTCAGTTGAACATATATGCAAAGTTCCCTATTGTTTACAATGATGGCCGCATGAAGTGAGAGAGATTCGGACCGAGAAAGCGACAATTTCCCCATTAATTTGAGCGAGGATGAAAGATTTGTGGATGAGTAAAGTGCAAGTGAAGGACTAGTGGGGAGTTGAAGCTATTCAGATAGGGAAGATGCTGTGAGAGCCGGGGGTGACCTGATATTCAGCTGGGAATGACTACAACAGTAAATAAACACAAGACATATATATACTCTATTAGCCACAACACAACCAGGCTTATATTTAATATGCCACAAATTAATCCTGCATAAAAACACCTGCGTGTTTGTTACGCTAGCTCCTAGCTCCTCTGCTAGCTCCTAGCTCCATAGAACACGCCAATACAATTCAAACACCTGATCAACACACACAATCACTCAGCCCAAAAGACCGTTCACCTAACCCAAGGTTCATAAAGCTTATATATTTTTAAAAAGTTACGTACGTGACGCGCACATACGGTCAAGCTATCAAATGTTTAGCAGCCAAAGCTGCATACTCACGGTACCTGATATTCAGCTGGGAATGACTACAACAGTAAATAAACACAAGACATATATATACTCTATTAGCCACAACACAACCAGGCTTATATTTAATATGCCACAAATTAATCCTGCATAAAAACACCTGCGTGTTTGTTATGCTAGCTCCTAGCTCCTATGCTAGCTCCTAGCTCCATAGAACACGCCAATACAATTCAAACACCTGATCAACACACACAATCACTCAGCCCAAAAGACCGTTCACCTAACCCAAGGTTCATAAAGCTTATATATTT